>NC_050443.1:87179092-87491592 GCF_903995425.1 Onychomys torridus
ACCTGGGACCACTCTCAGGAGGGCTTTCTGGATCTGAAAACTGATTTCCGTTTCTGTTAGATCCATTAGGTGGGAGTGTGCAAGTGTGTGTGTGTGTGTGTGTGTGTGTGTGTGTGTGTGTGTGTGATTCAACAAGAAGGTCAGAGCTGGGAAGAGCAAGAAGGTGTGAGGTCCAGTGAGTCACACAAAAGATGCAGTAGACACAGGAAGTAAAGGGAACAGGCAAAGGGTAAGGACAACTTCCAGGTTCCTCTGTAGGCTCTCTGCTGCCTCAAGTCCCTGCAGCTCTGGGCCTCAAGCATCTCTACAGGCCCACAGTGACCTCCCCTGGCTCCTCTGAGAAAAATGTGGAGTCCTGTGGGAAGAAGGCATGGAGCAGATGGTGAGGAGGAGGCAAAGACCCGGGAGGTTGGGCACCTCTGGCTGTTCATCCCCATCCTTTCTCCCTCTCACAGAACAGGAAGGAAAGGCACTTGTCCGCCCATATTCACAGCCATAGAGGTGATCCAGGTTGAAAGAAAATCAATAAGATTTGTCCATTTATGTGGTACAAAGGAAGAAAGGTCTGTGGACAGAAATAGGCCGGGATTCACACGCAGGCGACTTAATAAGACTTTTCCCCCAGTCTGAAGAGGACGGTAATTTAGATTTGCCTTTGAACGTCTCCTTTTTGTGCCTCAATAACTCTCAGGATCAACCTGCTTAGGAAGCAAGGGAAGAGAGATTGGCCGCCTTCTTAGAAGACAAGCCCGTTTGGGAAGGCCGCTAGCTCGGAGAAGTTCAAACACAGGCCTTGAGAAAAGATGAAAGTGCCGCGTCAGCACATCCTCGGCCCATTGATCACGATTGAGGCCTGGGCCTGGTGCATTTGGGCTGAAGCGGGACAATGAGAACAAGGCCAGACTGCCAGGAGGCCTCCTCTGAGCATCTGTAGAGCAGGGAGATGCTCATTACTGGCAGCGGTGCTTAGTGACCAGGTGGGGGCAAGAGGCAGCTAGACCCTGCGTGCCGAGTATGGGCCTTACAGCATTCATATCAAGGCCCAGGAGGCTAGCAGGCCCCTTCCTCAGGGCTGTGGCCCACAGGACCTAGGCTGGCTCTCCTGCCTTAGTGGACCCAGTTCACTTCCTTAACCAAGGATTTCTGCAGAGTACGTCTGGGGTGCCTACAGGAAATGGTAGGTTGAGTTTTGCTCACAGGATTCACTGAGAACACAGCAACCCAAAAGATGGAGCCTGGCCTAGCCAGACTTTGAATAGGTTTGGGCCACCCACTTGGTGTGTAAGGAGCTATTTCAGCTGGCTGTCCATCCTGACAGGAAATGCTTTAGAGTTTGTGCAAGTACATGTACATATGCAGATATTTGTGCAGGTATGTTCATGTACATGTGAGAACCAAAGGACATTATCATCCACATTTTTATTTGTGCGAGGCAGGATCTCTCACTTGCCTAGAATTTCCTAATTAGTCTGGGCTGACTGGCCAGTGAGTCCCAGGAATCTGTGTCTCTGCCTCCCTAGCACTGAGATTAAAATCATGTGCCAGCACTCCAAGCTTTTTTTTTTTTTTTTTTTTTTTTTTAACGGTGGATCCTGGGCTTGAACTCATGTCTTGGTGCTTGCAAAGAAAAGACTTTGCCAACTGAGCTATCTCTTCAGCCCTGTTTCCTTTTATTTTACTTCCTTCTGTCTAAGAAGGCCACCACCTGCAGGGGCAGCTTCGGATCTCCATGGTACAAGGGAAAGGCCTCAGGCTTGCATGGTTTCCTTTGGACTTCACTTGCATTGCACAGGTAGTGGACCATGGCACTCTACTCATAGTGCCTTGGCCGGGGTTTATCATGGGCCCCCACTATGGAATAGGAAGCCCAGTCTTGCCAGATGCTAAGGAGAAAAGAGGAATTGTAAGTGACACCAACAAGCAGGGCTGGGGATGCAGCTTCATGGCAGAGGGCGCTACCGTGTATGAGGGAGGCTCTGGGTTCTACATGGTTCTATGCCAGGCATGACAAAAACAAATAAAAACAAACACAGTAATATAACAACCCAAGCCACACTAATATCTGTTCTGCAGCCTCCAATACTGACCTACTCCTGACTTCCTTGAATCCACCTCCGTCTCCAGGGCCTCTTCAAAGCCTGAGAACACTGAGTCAGCTGTGAGAATGCCCTGGGCTCCTAGCCTTGACCCTATCTTCCACCATTACTAAACCACTGCCTGGGGCGGTCCATGGCAGCCATGCAGGGAGGGAGGAGGTCACTGTGGATCTGGTCTCGTTCCTTTATCCAGGCAGATAATTAAGCAAATGCCCCCCTCCAGTGAGGTTCCCTACACCCCAATATACACATAATTCCCAGGACAAGATGTTTTCCTCCCTACCCCACTGAGCCATCTCATCAGCCCCTCTCTTGGTTCTTAGTAAGTCATGTTCGGCCCACATTCAGGGGCATTCAGTTTTCCTTCCTGGGTTAAATCTTTCTGGAAACACCCAAACAGATATTCCCAGAGGTATGTTTCTATAGTGATTCTAAATCAATGAAGATTGACCATCACATCCACCCTGAGACCTGGGTCCTGATTCAAGTCCGCAGTTCCCAGCTGTCCAGCACCAGGCTTCACAGCACCACCTGGCAGCCGACCGCTCTTTGTGTCCCATCCTGGTGGTTGTGTGGTCCCGTTAGGGCTACAGATGCTCTGGATGGTTCCGGCTATCCTGCTTGGGTGATGAATGACCTCCAGGGTTATCAGCACCCTGGGAGGGAGTCACCGATTCCCCAGCCTGTCACTGAGCTCATCTCTGGACACCATTTGACTCTTTCTGCCCAAAAGGCTTTTTTGTGGCCAGGCTCAGAAGGGAGGGCCAGGAGTGGGAACATATTCTAGATGCTGACAAGCATCTTTGCTGGCCTTCTGGACAGATGGCATACTAGGTTCGCTGGGCCCTGGCCTCAGCATATGCTCCTGACTCACCTGAGACCCCGATGTCACCGTGAACACCAATATGGATGGAGCTGCAGAGGCAGGTGAGGCAAAGGCCACCAGGGCCATCACACTGTTGCAGGCTGCCCCTCTACATCTGACAGAAATCCTAAATCTTCCAAGGGACCAAGGGCAGAGACCTGTCAGGCCAGGAAGACCTGTGTGACCCTGGTCCCATCACAACAGTCCCAACAGACTGGACTTGAGTTACCTCTGCTTCTATCAAGGAGCCCAGGGCAGTGGGCAGAGCTGGTGGGGAGGGACTGTGTAAGCCCCTTTTAGAGCTAGGCATTGTTTGAATGAACCATGGTGGGGAAGCCTGCAGGTAACGGGCAGCGGGGCTCGGTGGCTGCCAGGACAAGCAGCCCCCAGGTGACTGAACAGGCTGAAGGCTCAGCTCACCTGGGAACTAAAATTGCCAGGACAGCCCCAGAGTTTCAGGTCCAAGCTCCGCAGCAGACAGAGCCGCACAGGAAGAGAAGAGAGGATCTCTGTGCCTAGGACCTCTGGTTTGTGTTGCCTCAGGAGGTAGCAGGCCAGGGTGCAGGTTGGGAGTTAGAATCCAGGCCACCTCCTCAGGCCAATAATTAAGGAAAGCAGGGGCTCTAGGCTGGCACAATGAGGAACAGGGGGACTTCATCTCAACACAAGATAAAACTTGCGACTGTCAGAGCATCTAATTTAGCAGAGACTCTAAAAGGAAGACATCCCATCAACCCTCTGATTGTTTGCGAGCTTTGAAGACTGCCTGTAAAACCTCCTCGGTAATTAAGTAGAATGACTCCATTTTGCCACGTAAGTATGGTTATTGCTCCTTGGTGACTGCGATTAATATAAAAGCAGATTAAGGAAGCCATCATCAAGGCATAATGAGTTTTTAAATATTAATTAATATGTTAATAACCATTCTAGGTTGAGGATGAGGTTTGGGGGCTGTTAGAGATTATTTCTGCTAGGGACCCAGGAATGCCAGCATCCTGCCCACCCCCCCCCCCCCCCCCCCAGCCACCACACATGGGCTCCAGAGGGAGTACTAGAAGGATGGAAATCAGGGCTCTCTTTTATTAATAGCCATGTGCATGTCCAATGTGTCTTTCCAGAGTGGTTTCCAGCTCATAGAACATGGAGCAGTGTGTGCTGAAGAACATTGGCACCCATCACTCCCCCATGCCTCCGCACCTTCAGTGGGTCTGGTTAAAAATGAGAATCCCAGGAGAGATTCCAGGTACACTTTCCCAGCAGCCTGGAACCAAAAGCTGTAAGCAGAGGAGAGCCGGCAACTTGGCTCAGAGCTCCTTCCTTGCGTGGGTCAGTAAGGTGTCCACTAACACCGTGCCTGCAGCCCACACAGTATGGTGGGTTCCGACCAGCAAGCTCGAAAAGCAAAGCCACCCTTGGAAGGAGCTGGGAGGACAGTGGCCAGAGGATGTGTGATGTGAGAGAAAAAGCAATGGTTTCTTCACAGCACTCTTGTCTTCCGGCCTTAGGATGAGCAGGCAAGACAGTTCTGTTCCTAGCTGGCTAAGGTTTTCCCTGGTACCTGAAGCCAGTGAACTAGGTTAGAACTGGACTTGGACCAATCCTCAAGGACATCTACACACTTGAACCAAGATTTCATATCTTCCCCTTCTCCCTTCTCCCCTCTTTCAGGTAACAACCAACCAGCCACACTGTCCTGGCCAGTTCATCCGTGTGATCCTCCATGGACCCCACAGATGCCAGGAACCCAATGCTAGGTAAGGCCCCAGGAATCTGAGCGCCTCATCATTATTCATAAAGTTCCTACAGACAACCTGGAAGTAAAAATGAAATTCCTTTCTACATGTTAGCCCATGCTCAAAAATCTCTCCTTGTTATTTTCAGATGTCTCAGAGAGAAGCCCTTCCTTGGAGGAGGTTTGGGGTTCAAGGAAGGTACCTCTTTATCCTTGCATCCTTTATGCGATTCTCTCAGGATCCTTTTCAAGGTTGATTTGAGTTAATCACATTCCCTTATCTGTGTCACTTTCTTTAAACTGCATGTAAAGCACAAGCCACAACCCCAAATCCAAGCCATTTGGAAGCAAATGTGACTGCTGTAGCCCAGATGGAGAGCAAGAGCACCAGGCCACATCTGTGTGACTAGTCCCTCTGTGTGGCACCCCAGGACCAGTTTCTCCTGTGGAATGGGATGACAGTCCTGCCCTGATGGCCTGCCAAAGTTGTGAAAATGAACCGAGGAACGCTCAATCTAATGAGGGAGTACAAAGATGAGGCATGTGTACCATGTTTCTCTCCCTTTCTAGAGCTTGCCTCCTACCTGGGGACCATCTCCAAAGGAGAGGCCGCATTGGTGAGGAAAAGTCCTTGCCAGGCCCAGCTGCCTTCAGGATACTTCCCACTCTTGGTCCCATCTCCACTCACACCCTCAGGATTTCACCTTTCTGACCACCCCCCATCCTTGTTTCTCTGGATAAAAGGACACTCATGTTTGGACTAAAACATGCTCATCTCCAGGGCTAAAAGCTCAGGCTCCCAGCAGCCCAGCATTCCGGAACATGTCTGTGAAACCTCATTCAAAAAACGCCCCCTCAGGTACTCACATTTTGCTTAACCCAGCTCAGGTGCACATCCAGGGAGCCCCTGGGGAGGTGACTCCAGCATTCTGTCCTGGCATTCTGCCCCAGGGCACAATGAAATTCTGGATGCTGTGAACACAGAATCACCTTGCATCCAGATGAGTTTTGACCTTACTGGGACATGAGCCCCATCCCCAGAGTAGTAACTGGACTCAGTCGAGCCTACAAGGGCACCAAGAAAGGCCTCTGGATGTGTTAGAAGCAGATCAGCAGGGAGGGGGTAGGTGGGCTTCTGGTTGGGCACCTGCCTCCCCCTAACTGAAGCCTCCTTCCACAATGGGAAGCCTCATCTGGCAGGCCCAGCTACAGGCTTCCCTCATAGAGGTTCCAGCCAGGTCCAGCCTAAATGCTTGTTTCTGATCTCTTCTTGCAGCACAGTGGCCATGTTGCTGTGAGGGGCTGGTGCCAATGATTGAACAGGGCTGTTCCCTGCTAATTACAGCTTTGGAAGTCCAACTGGGAGGCAGGTATGAGGGTGACTCTAAACACTGACTTCTAAGAGCACCCTCCTCACCGCCCCCACCATGAAGTTATTGCTTAGAGGTCCTCTGGGTACTGACTGAAAGATCCCTAGAGGTTTGGAACCAAAGGTCTATTGGACATTGGAGGTCCACATGCTCAGTAAAGCTTGGTCGATAACCTCAGAGGCTAATATTCTGTGTATGACTATTGAACACAGAAATGCAGCTGGTGTGAATAAGGAACCAAGCCTGCAAGTTTATTTCATTTGTGTAAATAGCTCTGTGGGGTCAGTGGCTAAGGACTGGACAGCATGGCTCTTGGCAGAAGTCAGAAAAGCTGCCCAGATTCCTCTTGGGATCCAGTTACTGGCCAGTTGGTTGAGACTATGAGGAATGCCATGGTTGTCCTCTAATCCTGTCCTCTCCACCAACCAAACCAGAGAGGGGAAGGAAGTGGCCCACTGAGGAGAGACACTATGCTGAGCTCCAAAGAACAGAGGTTTTCCTGAGATTCGTAGGAGTGGAGCTGGCGGTGGAGAGATGGGAAGGTAGGTGCAAAGCAGAAGAGAGGTGGGGCCCATGGTTCCTCTGGGAGGCCTGTCCAATCTGAAGGCCACAGGTTGCGAGCATCCCCGTGTAGCTATCAGCATGCCACACATTTGTAGGTGACGTCATGCATGCTGCAATGTGAAAGGTCGAATGTATACCCCTGAGAGTGGATAGAAGGTTTAGGTGACACACCTCAGAGACACCCTGTTGGAGTGTTCTTGTGTGTCCTTTTGAGTTGTCACAGGAACGCCTGGCTTGACCCTTTGGAGTTGAACAGGAGCCTGGGTTAGCAGGCCAGGCAGAGGAAACTGCCCCCCCCCCCAGAAGGGAGGGGCTCACACAGCTGAGTGGCACCAGGACTACAGAAAAGTGGCTCCACGCTGCCCCCTAGAGGCTGGGTGCGAGCCCCAGGTGCTCAGTCTCCTCCCTGCCCTCCACCCAGCAGGGCTGTCATCAGACTCACTGGCTCCCAAGTTCTGAGATGAACTCTGCTCTAAGTAATTACGGCTCTTCAAGTTTCCCCGTCCTCTGTTTAAAGAATTCGTCCTCTCGCCCTCAATGCCCCATCAGTTCCCTAATTAGCAGCGCGCAGGGCGATTACACATTCTCCGCAGCTCGCTGGGTCCAGCCCCCCTAATGAGTGTTTGTGGACAGCTGGGAGCCCAGTCCGCCGCCCACGAACCAGGAGTCAGGGCCCAGGAGTGTGAGCTGTCAGCTCCGTGATGGGGCTGGAGCTGGTCGCAGCCCTGCGGGCCTCCAGGAGGAAAAGCCTTGAAATATAAATGAAGATGAATATTCATATTTGGTTCAATAAGTGCCAACTATTAATATACATGTCTGTCGGGAAGAGGAGGTAGCGCGGAGCCAATTGTGCAGGGCATAATTGGGCTCCTAATTCACAATTAGCCTTGAGCTCCAAGCCTCTGCACAGCCAGAGCCTGGGCTCAGGCCCCAGGGAGGGCAGGGGCTGCCTGCAAGGAAGGCCAAACACCCCGGGGCCTCCTACCCTTAAAGGCCCCTAGAGGAGGAGAAGGGGAGGGAATAAAATTAGGAGATCCCTTTCAGGAACACTCCCAGGAGTTACTAGGGACGCAGCCTTCCGGTGGTCCCTGCTTCCCGGGTCACCTTTGGGCAGATATCATGCTGCAGAAAGCTGGTGGCCTGTATGTGGAGCTGGAGGCTCAGAGGAGCTGGTTCTCTGCGTGCAAAAGGAGCTCACACTGGGAATTGTGTGCAGATCCATGGGAACTGAAGCCAGAATGCTGGTGCTGGGCTCTGCTTGACAGTCAGCCACTCTGAAGCCTGGCTTTACAGCCCTACAAGCCGGAAGGACTGGTACTTTCCTCCTCCAGGTTCTGGTGTGTGTGTGTGTGTGTGTGTGTGTGTGTGTGTGTGTGTGTGTGTGTGTGTAGGGGGGGTCAGGTGTCTTCTTCAATTATTCCTCACCTTAATTTTCAGGTAGGGTCTCTCACTGAACCTCGAGCTTGAAATTCTGCTAGACTGGCCAGCCCCAAGGATCCTCTGCTTCCCCAGTGCTGAGATTATAGGCACCCGCTGCCATGTCCATGGCAAGAACTTTACCGTGCCACCACCACCACCCCCCATTCCTACCCATCCCATCCCCACTCCTAATCCTGCCTGGAAGACTTTGGATCCAAAAGCTCATGTGTCTAGACACTTGGTCACCAGCTGGTGGGGCTGTTCTGGATGGTTGCAGAACCTTTAGGAAGTAGCCTTTCTGGAGGAAGCAGGTCACGGGTAGGTGAGCCTAGACATTCTACAACAGCCTCACCTCCTGTCTACTCTCCGCTCCCTGACAGTAGATGTATGTGACAGCCTCTTGAGGCTCCTGCCACCATTCACTAGGTTAGGCTGTATCCCCTGGAACTGCAAGCCAAAGTCAACTTCTCCTTCTCATTAGTTGTTTCTTATCAGGCAGAAAAGTAGCTGAACACAGACTTTTCCTTGGGCTGGGGCTAGGCTGAGCAGTGGTAGCAAGCTGGATCTCGAAGCCAGGCCTGTGATAGAGAAGGAGGGTAAAGACTGGCCTTTTAATCTGCACTATGTTGCTAGGTAGCAGGTTTGGAGGTCTGGTGTGCTACATGCATTTTCCTCCATAAATTTAAGCTACCTTTAACAAGGTGAGTTTAACAACACTACAGATCTAGTTTAGGTGGTAGAACAAGCATAGATTTCATATGAAGTTTGGATCAGTGGTACGTTCCCTAGCATAGTCCACTGAGAGTGCCCAGAACAGTGACACCCCACTACCACAAAGCACACCCTGTACTCAAATCTTGGTTTCTAAATATATGTGCACACTAAAATGAGCCAGGACCTTTTGGGGAAATGGCTGCCTTCCGAGCTGGGGTGGGGAAGTAGAGCCAGGTGCACCTTGTTGCCCTGAAAGCGAATGTATACACAAAAGTTGGCAACTGTCAAGAGGACCCAGGCCGTGGCTGAGAACCTCTCATAAAAATCAGAAACTGATTCCGTGCTGACACGAATGAGTAAGTCGACAAGTTAACAAGAAATGGGATGTTTACATGGACCCAAAGACCTCCCTGCACAGCTACTGATTGCAAAGGATGAGGAATAATTTCACAGGAGAGAAGCCAGACGGACAGCACCTCAGTCACATGACCCAAATGGGACACCCGTGAGACGAGCCCACAGTCAAGCTGCCCAGTGCAGCCTGAGTAGGATGCTGAGCAAAGTCTGCAAACCTGAATTGAAGGACAGTCTACCAAATAACCAGCCTGCCACCTTAAGTGCAAAGCCAGGGAAGGCCAAAGGACTGCTCTACATTGAAGAAAAATAAAGAAACCTGACAACCAGTTGAGACACTGCATAAACATGTTCCTCTCACTCAGCAGCCATGATTAGGACAGCCAGTAAGACCTGAGCAGGAGTCAGTGAACCTTTGGATCTTGCCAGCTGCATTGAAAGACGTGTGCTAAAGCACTGGTGGGTTGGGGGGATGAGGGGTGTGACAGGGGCATGGTGCAGCCATCTTACCTTATTTTCAAGTGGTTCAGGTAAAAACAGTAATGTGTACTGACCTGCCACTTTAAAGCTCAGGTTATTTCAGAGCAAATTATAGAATGTCAGAGGTGGTCTTCGTCTTGGTCTTAACTAAGGCTCAAAGCTGGGAAAACAGACACCTAGATGCCCAAATCCTAAGGCAGAGGCTCCAGGGGTAGCTTGCCAGGAGAAGCCGCTCTAGCTCTGGGCCACTTACCCAGGTGGTAGGGGACACAGCCAAGGGCAGTTTTGCGAGTGAGGATTTGTCTGGTGAGATCTGGCCTGAGGTGTTTCTTCCTTCACCTCCCCAAGGATGGGAATGTTTCTCGGCAACAGGAATTTTTGGTTTATTTTATTTTTTAACTTTTCTTTTCTTTCTTGCTTTTTTCTCTTCTTGTTTCTTCTTCTTTTTTTTTTCCTTTTGGCTTTTTGATACAAGTCTTGCTATGTAGCCTAGGCTGGCCTCAAACTCAAGGGCCTCCTGCTTCTGCCACGAGTGCAGGGGCTGCTGTTATCAGACTCACTTTAAGCAGGAGAGATTTTGAGGGCACGTGGCCTGGCTCATCTGTGCTTAGGAGCAGGTACCAAGTGACATCACCAGAGGCCAAGTGGGACTGGTGAAGCCTGAGCTGCAGAGGAAAAAGAAGTTTCTACCCTGGGGTGAGGGTGGACATTAGCCCAGCAGAGATTGCCCAGGGAGAGATAAATGTGTCCCCAGAAGCAAGATGGAGGTCACAGAACACTAGATGTCTTGAAAGAACCCCAGGAGGCTGTTGGCAGCATGGATAATGACTTCAGGAGGTGGCACATGATGTCCCAAGAGGTTGTGAGGGAGTGATAGCTTCATGCTCTGGCCCAGGCTCCCTCAACCTTCATCTTGCTGAGACTCTCCAAGCAGGATCTACGGGGTCTCCAAGCAGCTCCCCACTGCCTCTGTCTGCTCCTGGCTGCTGCTTGCACAAAGGTGTCTGGAAGAGTTACTAATTGCTGCAACCTTTCGGTGTGACAAACCATCCTAGAATCCCTGGAAGAGAGACAGAGCATTGATTCTGTTCCCAGATCTGTAGATCACCTAGGCAATCCCTCCTCAGGACACAGGTTGGCTGGGTATGGCTGCAGGGTTTTACTGGTTCAAGGGTGCTCCTCCAGCCCAGCTGAGGGGCTATTATTCCCAGGGCATGAGGTCCTCAGACCATCATATAACACAAGAGGCTATGCAAAATTGTACAATGCTTTGACCACAGTTCATACCCTTATTGCCTCTTCTGTCCAAAAGAAATCTCAGTGCATATTAGTCTTCCGTGCCTTCATAACAAATCACCACCAACTCTGTGGCTTACAACCCTGTCCATATGCTCAGGAAGTCTAAAGAAGCTATAGCTCTCTGCCCAGGTTAGAGTTAGGTGTCTACTGGCTGTGTCCAGCTGGGAACCAGGACTCTTCATCTAAGTTCATTCCTGCTACTTTGGCAGCAGAAACATCCATGCTCATGCAAGACTGAGGTCTCTATGACCCTGCTGGCTGTCGTCCAGGGGTGCTCTCAACTTCTAGAGGATGTCCTCATTCTTCACTCCATGCTCTCTTGGTCTTTAAGTTAATTACAGTGCAAAAAATCCTCTGTGTGCTTTAAATCTTTCTGACTTCTTTTTTGTCACGCATCAGAGCAAAGGCTTCCATCTTGGAGGGCTCACCTGCTGGCTCAAGCCAAGGACCTCTGTATTTTAAGGTTGGCTGACAAGTGATTTCAATTGTATGTGCAAAATCCCTCTACAGATTAGGGTTTCATTGGATAAGTAGGGGTCAGCAATCATGGGGAGGCATCTATGGATAGGAAAACACACTGCACTCCTAAGGGAAAGGGAAGTGAACGGATGTGACAATTACCAAATCCATCCTAAGGCCCCTGGGACACCGGAAGATCCAACCAGCAGCCAGAAATACCTGCCCAGTACCCCAGGGAAGCAGCAGATTCCAGGCTTCTGTCAGGGAATCTGTCCTGGTGTTGGACCTTTATCCCTGTCGCCAGAGACCCTACTGAGCCCTTCCCTGGGCTTCCGGCCTTCCTTCCCATGGACCACCATCCAGCCTTCATCTCAGGGCACACCAAGCCTTCTGCAGTTGTCTGAATGTGAAATATTTGCCATGGATTGAAGGGTTTGAATATTTGTCCTCCATTTGGGGGTGCTGTTTGGGCTGGTGTGGAACTTTTAAGAGGGGGAGCCTTGCTGAAGGAGGTCGGTCACTGGGGGTGGGCCCTGAGGCTTTAGAGCAAGTCCTTCCTTCCTGCTCACTCTGCTTCCTGGGTGTGGGTGTAATGGAATTGGCAGCCTCTGCTCCTGCTTCTGGTGCCTCTGTCTTGAGGTTTCTATTGCTGTGATAAAAAGGCATGACCAAAAGCAACCTGGGGAGGAAAGGGTTTATTTCAGCTTACATGTCCCCATCACAGTCCATCATGAAGGGAAATCAAGGCAGGAACTGAAGCAGAGACCTTGGTGGAGTACTGCTTAGTGGCTTGCTCATTTTACTTTCTTATATGGACCACCAACCCAGGAGCCACCCACCCACAATGGGCTAGTCCCTCCCACATCAATCACTAATTAAGAAAATGACCCACAGCCTTGTTGACAGGCCAATCTTACGAGGGCACTTTCTCAATCGATGTTCTCTCTTCTCCAATGACTCATGTGCCAAGTGACATAAAACTAGCCAGCGTACCTTCCCTGCTCACTGTCATGTCCTTCCCACCACGATAGACTCTATCTCCCTAGAACTGCAAGCCCAGAGAAACCCTTTTCCCCTTAAGTTGCTTTTATCAGGATACTTTATCACAGTCTTTGGAAGAGAGACTAAGACACACCCCTCCCAGGCAGCTGTCAATCCTCCCAGGCCAGACTAGACTCCTTGCTCTCAGATGTCCCAGGTCACTCTACCCAACTCTGTCTCGAGTATGGGAGTGGCTCTTCCTCCACTGCCCTCCTTCCAGCATCTACGTAAAGCTCTGCCCTCCATGCCCTTGTCTCCAACGCTTTCAAAGCGCAGGGCACCTTCTAGCCGCTAGGCCTGTCGCACCCCGGGCTGTAGCTTTGGTGATCTTTTCTTTGTGTCCCCAGTTGTCAGGGCCAAGTTAGTCTGCCTTGATCCCTCAGCCAGTCCTGTTCCACAGGGCCCGGGCCCTGTCAGACCTCCCTTAAAGTGTTACCTCATGCTGATGTCCACACACACCATGTCTACGTGCCACAGTTCTGTTTAGGTCACCACGCTGCACCTATATACTCTGGGATGTCCCCAACAATAGCTTGGTGAGGGACAATAACATCTTTTCAGAACAGTCTCGGTCTCCCACAGCCCTGGAGCTCCCAGGGTGTGAGTGGAGCAGGTTGCTGGCTTCTCTGGGTCCTCCCCTGTAGATCTGCAGGCAGCAGAGGCACAGCAGGGAAGTCAGCAGGGCAGCTGAGGGGCTTCAAGAACAAGGTCACTTCTCAGCGACTGAAACCAGCCCAGCTCCCTCCATCAAGTTTTAACTAGAAAAATAGTGTGCCCATTTCTCTGTAATACACCTCTGGGCTTTTTTATTATGACTTCATTTCCCCTTGTAATATTGGAACGCCTCTATAATTGTAAAAGTGTAATAGAATCTAATAGAATTTCATTTGGCGCCCGGACTGCGCCGTGCCATGGCCGCTCATTCGGAGTGAAATAATGACGTCTAATGCCCACACACGGCTCCCCATGACCTTATTCAATCTTGGGGCTGATCGGGAAATATATTGATTCAATTATACACTGATGACAAATGAACTCAAAGAAAGAGGAAAAAAGGTCAGCATATATTTGAAAATGTAAATCTTAGCAATGTCTTTGGGGTTCGCCCAAAAAAGAAAAAAAAAGCCATTTCAAAATGCCATTTGTGGCTAATAGTGTGGAGTTCCAGACTCCATCAGGGAGACGCAGGGTGGCTGGGAAGGCCTTAATAGGGTGTCACTTCTCTAGAGCTGGGATCAGGCCTAAATCCTCTCTGAGATGCTCCTGCCTCTATGACTTCTGGCCTAAAGTGCTTCCTCCTGCCTGGTGGTTTGAACCGCCTCCTCCCTCTTCCCTCCCTCCTCCTTTCTTCTTGTTGCCCCCCTCTCCCTTCCTACCTTCTTTCTTCCTCTACCTTTCCTTCATTCCTCCTCCTCCTGTCCTCCTCTCCCTCCCCCACCTCTACCTTGCCTCCTTAACCTGCAGCCACCCTGCCTTCCCTCCCTTCCTTCAAACCATTGACCACATGCAGACATCTATCGGAAGGGCTGTATCCCTAGAGCAAGGGCATCCTCAGAGAAGACAAGCCAGCAGGGGGCCAGCGAGGGGGTGAGGGTGAAGAAGCAGGTGCAGAGTCACAGGATCAGCCAGTGAGACAGGAGTGAGGCAAAGAAAAGTCTAGAAGAAAGAGAATGCCAACTATATCTAATGTCTAATAGAAGGAGCCATACAAACCCCCAAAACTCTCAGAATTTTCCCACTTTAAAAAAATACTGGGGGCTGGAGCGGTGTCTCGGAAGAGCACTGGCTGCTCTCCCTGAGGACCTGGGTTTGATTCCTAGCACCCACATGGCAGCTCACAAATGTCTGTAATTCCAGCCCCAGATTATCTGACACCCTTTGCTGGCTTTTGTGGGCACTAACAGGTAAGTGGTACACGTGTGCAGGTAAAACACCCATACATAGAAAATAAAAAAGGGCTAGTGCTGTAGCTCAGTGGTAGAGCCCTCACCTACCACACGTGGGACCCTGGATTCCATTCTCAGCATCACACACATACACACTACACACACACACACACACACACACACACACACACACACACACACACACACACACGAGTTTTACCCAGGGATCATACCTAAAGATATAGATCTTATATATGGTGAAGTATAGAGAACTCAAGTGCATGCCATGGTAATGTATTATTAGAAACTGGAAATCACCACTTGAATCAAGGTCTAGAATATACCAACACTTCAGCAGCCTGCCTCTTGACCCCTCTCATCAATCCCCACCTCCCTCAAGCAGCCACATTCTGGCTTACATGCCACAGATTGGAACTGCCTGCTTTTGAATTTGTAAGTGTGTACATTTGGGCACCTGGATTTTTTTTCTCTCCAAACTGCTTCGTCTGTCTGTGACACTGTGTGCCAGCCATCCTGGCTGGGCATGCTGTGGGTAGGAACTGTGAAATGACCACAAAGGTTGACACCACACTGAGCATGTCAGTGGGGGGATATAGGATTCTTTTTGCAATCATTAAAAGCTTTTGTCAAAATGGGAAAATACGTATAGTTGGTTAGAAATGTACGATGGCGTTTTGAAACTGCACAACTGATATATTTAGTGCATTGCAACTTAAGGCATTAGAAGCATTAAGAATTAAAGCGCTTTAGTTTTTCATAGAAGACTTACCAAGAAGAGTGTGTATAGCAAGTGTGTAGCTCTCAGTGTGGGCAAGTCTTGCACACCTTGGTAAACCATCACAGTGATTTTGAAATTTGAATGTTTCTAGCACTGGGCCGGGGAGCAATGCTCCTGAGTGTATGCATGTGTGCTCTTGTGTGCAGAAGCCAGAGGTCAACCTCAAATGTCATTCCTCAGGTCCTTGTTTTTTTTTCTCTTTAATAACTTTTAAACATTTATATAAATAAATTTATTGTGCGTGAATGTGAGTAGAACTGACATAACACATTTGTATAAATTAGAGAAAAGCTTGCAGGAGTCAGTTCTCTTTCTGAAAATATTTATTTACTATGCATGTGTGAGTTCTTGCATGTATGTATGTGTACCATGTGTTTGCCTAATGCCCATGGAGGCCAGAATGGAGCACTGGATCCCCTGAAACAAGTTCCATGTATTTGGGAGTCACGTGACCTGAGTCCTGGGAATCCATGTCCTCTGCAAGAACAGCAAGTGCTCTTAACCACTAGGTTGTCTCTCCAGCCCAGTGTTCGTTCTTCCACAACGAGGACCCCAGGGGTCAAACCAGGTCATCAGGCTTAGTGGCAAGTGCCATCTTGTTGGCCTTGGTGTTTTATTTTTGGGGTTTGTTGTTGTTCTGGTTGAGGGGGGCTTTTTTTGTTTGTTTTTTTCCAGACATGATCTGTCACTGGGCCCTGAGACTTATTGATTAGACTACAACTGAGGACCAGGGGTCACTTGTCTGTCTCTCCAGCTCCGGGACTACAAGGTGCCACAACACCCACATTAAAAACAAAACAAAACAAAAACAATGTTTATTTATTTGTATATGTTTTATATGAGTATTTTACCTACATGTATGTCTATATGTTGTATGTGTGCTTTGTGCTGGCAGAGTTCAGAAGAAGTTATGGGACACCCTGAAACTGGAGTTACAGACAGATGTGAGCTGCCATGTGGGAGCTGGGAACTGAACTTGGGATCTTTGCAAGAGCAGCGGGTGCTCTTAACCACTGAGCCACTGCTCTAGCTCAACATCCAGTGTTGTTTGGAGATTGTTTTTACATGGTTTCTGGACAAACTCAGGTTCTCATGCTTTCAAAGCAAGCTCCATACAGAGCTATCTCCTCAGCCCTCCCCATACCCACTGTCATTTCCAACATTCTACCCTCTGTGTTTTCCATGTTTGGAAGTATTTCTGAAAGTCCAGTGCTACCCTGAGACATCTTCAACGTCCTGTCACAATCACAGTCCTTGTGGACGTTGGAAGTTTCTTCGAACACCTCCAGCCAAATGAGGACAGCATCAGCCTCCTGCCATTTCTCCCATAATTCCACTACCTTCGACTCTTGTCACTTCCAACATTCTTGCCTTCATTCATTCCTTCACCAGACTTTAATCACTATTAAACCCTTCTTCTTCCCCCAACCACTTTTGTAAAATATCACCAGTTTCTGACTTGGAAATGAGGAGACAACCCAGTCTCATCCTTTGGTGTCTGTGCATAAAGTGAATAGTGGATACCCAGTGTCCAACCATGGACTTTAAGAGATGTGACATGATGGGTCGCAGCTCATGATCGGCACCTGCTATTTTTGTGGCAACCTGCAAACTGAAGAACTAGCATGGAAATTTGTGTTTTATATCATTGCTCATGGTCAGTAATGCTCCATGCTGCTAGCTCAGTGACCAGAGTGTTTGCCTCGCATGCACAAAGCCCTGAGTTCAATTCCTAGCAGTGCATAAAACAGGCATGGGGATGGGTTTCTGTAACCTCAGCATTCAAGAAGTTGAGGCAGGAAGATGAGAATACCACAATTTCCTCATCCCTTCTTGTGGTACACTGACATCATTTCCAATTTGATTCTGCCATGCTTGACACTGCTTTGAACTTTTCTCAACACACATACTCATTTCTGTTGGCTGAAGATTTCTCTACTTGAGTTCCCTAGTTATTTCATGTGACCCTAAGTAAGTTGCTACCCTCAAAGAGTTGGGGGCACCAGAGCCACCTATGTAAAAGGAGATACGGTTGTGTTGAGATGGGAGGGAGAGCCTCCATGTGCTTTCCCTAGACCCATGTCACAGATAGGAAGACAGACTCTAGATGCAGAGGGAGTTGCGCCAGGTCACACAGAGTCAGCCCCTCAGCTACTCTCCTCCACTTGAGGCCTCCAGCTGTGAGATGGGACCTTGCCTTATTCTTGAATCATGGAGCTAGGGTCCTCATTTTTCTCCAAGAGAGATACACTCCCCAACTCATGAGTGGGCAGAGGCCAAATCAGTTGTGGAGAGAGAAGCCAGGGAACTTCCTTCCCTCTGATACCATGGAAGTTTTCAGCCCAGCCCTTAGCCTAGGCCTGCCGCCCCATTTAATTCTCATAATTAGCTGACAGCTCATTACCAGCTCATTAGAAGCCCTGGGACTGGGGCGACAGTAACAAATTCAGTGCCTCCAGGCAGTCTGGGGGTGTCCCCAGAGGTGTGACCCAGGCTGGACTTCAGGGGGCAGCTGGGGATGGGTGCCACTGGCTGGATCCTCAGAGTTCAAATCCTATCTTGTGAACAACATGAAAGGCCCTCCCACATTGCTGTTCTAGCCTCAGGGTTCTCAGCTCTCTTCCTGATAGACAGAATGAGGGATCCTGACTCCAAGAGAGGCAGGAGGAACCCCAAAGCCTTGAGAGGGCCAGAGAACAACTCCGACTCCTAAATGTGGACCAACAAAGCCCATGTGGTCCCTGTGCCCCTCTGTCTTCCCCAGCTTCTGGGCATTTGACCTGCCTTCTCTGGGTTCGTCCTCTCCACCTGTCTGTCCGTCTGTCTGTCTCAGTCTAGCTACACTAATTCACTGTCTACAAGGCACCGACCATTTGCTTCTCCTGGCCTGAGTCTGAAGCAGCTGTCATGGTCAATTAGACAAAGTCTGTCCATAAGGAGCTGTGACATAGTAGGAAGAAGGCCATTAGTTTCCACAAGACGGGCTGGGGAGGAGTTAACACTGCAGGCATCAGAGGGGGACTGTCCTGGAGGCTGTACTTGGAAGGGGCAGGAGCTCACTGTCTGTCATCCTGAGGACACCTTTGCCTCCATCCTTCTCCCTGCAGGCCAGGACCTCCACCTTGTGGTCTCAGCCTGTTGAAGGCAGAGGACAGAGACTGGGAATAGAACCAGAGGGTTGGTTAGGGCCTGGAAGGCAAGAAGCAATTGAGCGATTTTGTCCTCAGAAGGTAAAGGGAGTGGACTGGAGACCAGAATGGAGGGGCAGAGGGGACGGGGGAGAGAAGGGGAAGAAGAAGGAGAAAACCAGAAGGAGGAGAAAAGGGTCAAATGGGAGGTGCCGTGTCCTGTGTCCTGCCTAGCCAGTGGGCCCCAGTCTCTGGCAGCCCAGTGACCAGGGGTAAGTTGCTCACTGCCTTGGCTTTACATTTGCATCTCCCCCGCTGTGCTCTGACTGCAGAGAGGGCCCACCCTGGTGTGTGTAAAGGAACCAAAGGTCAGGATGTAGCAAGGGAGGCCTGGACCCAGATCTGGAGCTCCCAGCTCTGGCCATACATCTGCCACAGGGATCGATGGAAGTCATTATCATTGCCACATGTTAATGATACCAATTAATTCCCCATCTGTGGGCCCAATGCAGCCTTCAGTGCTGAAGGTTAAAGAGAGGGGACTTTCTCAGGGTGAGTCTCCCCAGGGTGCCAGTTATGGGCCTATGTGTGAGGTTGGCAAGAGCTTGCTTTAGGGGCTATATGGTACATGTACTAGCTATATACTATCCTGCCTTGTCTATAGTATAATTAATGAACATATCACCTGTGCACGCATACTATTCTAAGTATGCCTGCATTGTGCATATACAGTGTGTGTCCAAAGTATAAATCCTGTATATATGTGTAAAACAAAGTGCTATATGTCTAGTCTGTGTGCCTCATATGTGCCCATAGCATGTGCATATAAATCAAGCCTCTAATATTTATTTGTTCACCGTGAAGGGCTTACGTTAGTGTGTAGAACATGTGTACAAAAGCTGTCTATTCGAGTCCTGTCTCTGCAGATGCTGACAATCAAGCCTCCATCTTCCTGTAAGTGAATGATACCTGGGTGTCCACCTTGTTCACATGCATTGTTGCACAGGTGTGTGCAAGCCCAGGTCCATGTGTTTCCCTGTCCTGTGGGGCTCCTCCCTGCCATGGAGCCTTGGACTCTAAAAAGAGATCTCTGTGTGCTGTGCCATGGACTTGGTGCTGCCCAATCTTCAGATGGGTCTTGGAGGGTGAACACAAGTTTACCAAGGACATGGAGTCAAACAGGAGAAAAGGAAGCTCAGGCTAGAGACACTGCTTAGGCAACTAAGAATGGCAGGCACTTCTGAACGCCAGAGAGGCCTTAAGTGTATCTTCGCTGCTATGAAGCAGGTCCAATTGGTATTCCCAATTCACAGATGAGGAAAATCTGTAACGAAGATGTAAGTGGCTTTCCCAGCAACACACAGCCTGGAAAGGGTACTGGTATCCACACATGCTCACAGGCACACCCTTGCACACACACAATGGTGTGCATAACAGTATGTAGACAGTGAACATACTTCACTCAGACAGATACACACACACACACACACACACTCCTACACTTCGGCTGTCTCTGGTATCCCCATCTGTTCAGAGCACCCTAGGACAGAACCCAAGCTCAGCCCTAGTTTCTTCGGGGTAGTGAGAAGGGAAAAGTAAACATGTACAGGGACAGAGGGAGCATCAAGGGGAGCCAGCTCAATCTTGCAGTCCTACCCTGGAACCAAGAAGCAAATGGTACACCCACCTACCTACCACACCCAGTAAGTGGCCATCCTTGGGTGCCCTCAGCTCAGCCTCCATTTCTCCATCTATTGTGGGAGTGGAATGTTGTCCACCTTCCCTTGGACAAGTTTGTGGAGAGTACTCTCTGGGAAATGGGAGGTCCCAGGTTCTCACTAGGCCTCACATGTGTGTAGTATCCCAGAGGGCTGGTAGCCACCAATAGTCACAGAAAGGAAGCCTAAATTTAGCTACTGTCTACTCCTGGACAGGGAGGCTCCCTGAGGGCCAGGCTGTCCCTAGCCTATGCCATCAAGGTCACACTGTACCCTGGTGCACCCAGAAAGCTCAGGATGGGCAGCTTGCCAGGCCTGCCAACGCCAGAACGCCTGGCCTGCCGCCTCCCCTGGGCTCTAGCTCTTCTTAATTAACAGAACGCCATTGTGAATACTAAAGAAGAAATTAGCACATGCCAGTCATTTCCGGGTGTTTATAGATTTCTCAATCCATCTTTAATTAACCCCTCTGCTCCTGAAGCCTGGCCCTGTCCTCCAGGAGCTTCAGGCTAGCTGATCCTGTTTTCCTGCTTGCAAGTGGCTTCCCATCTATCTTAGGACTAGAGGAAATTTCCTGACCCCCCAAAAAAGGCCCTCTCATCCTAAGATATGTATGGTGATGAGAAAGATGCTCACCCTTTGACCTTCAAGGTCACATCCAGGAACTGATGGAGAAGAGCTATTCACCATGGGAGCAACACACAAGCTTGAGTAGATTATCACAGCAAAGTCATGGCCACCTATGTCAGTGCGGCCTCAGAACAGTGGGAAAGAAACCTGTGTGTACTGAAACAGAATGGCCTTTGTGCCCTGGGGGAAACTACAGGCTACTAATATATAACATGACACAACACAAAATCATATTCACTGAGAAGGAAAAAAACGCAGGAGATGGGTGTTTTGAAGTCATCCAGATATTAACAGTGCCTTGCAGTAGTGAGGTTTTCTGTGTATGTATACTTAGCAAGGTGTGTGAGCTAGCTCGGGGGAAGAGTGTAGAACTCTGAAGACCTAAGGTGACCTGGGAGTTTCCAAGCATTCAGGTGTTGTGCACAGTAGGCACTTCTGGTGACTGCTGAGATCCCTTCTCTGAGGACCCAAACCCTAGGGAGTGTTGGAGCTTAGTGACCTGGCTGGGTTCTTTCCATACATCCTGAGCCTTCTTGGGCATAGAGAGGACCGCTGGGCTCTGTGTCACATGATCCCTCATCTCATAGAAGATGTATCTGGCTTGTTATTACTATAAGACAGAGACCAATGGTTCAGGGGGCCTCTGTAGGCTCAAGCTCAGAAGTGGAGCATGTCTCAGCCATAGCCCACCAGGGCCTATAGAAGGTCACAAGCCTGGCCCAGATGCAGGACCACAGATGGACCCCAGCACTTGAGAGGAATGGCTAAGTCCCACCTAGACAGAGACCCACACACCTTTCTGATGTTACGTGGGCCTCTCCACCTTCTGGGAGGTTCTGGGTTAAAGGTGGCCTGGGAGTGAGGAAGATGAGGGAAGGGTGGCAATGTGAAGGCCATGACGGTGAAGACATAGTCAGGATGAATATGACGAGAGAAAAGGGCGGCAGAGCAGGTAGTGGCCTCCACACACAGAGTATGTGGCCCTGCCATCCCCAGCAGGTGATGGGTTCTGCTGGCACTGGGATAGAGCCAGTTACAAGCAGACCCTCTCACAGGAACCATCCTGGTATCCGAGACCCAAGCTGAGGGCTAGAGTCCCAAAGAATATGACTAATGGTGACCTTCCAGGAGTGGGTCCTGAAGAGGAGACTGTGGCTGCACACTGTGGCCTGAACACCCCACCCTTATCACTTAGTCCTCATGTCTTTGCCACAGTCACCAGCCTGCTCTTCCCTATCTCCTTCCTCTGGGGTCTCCTTACCAACACCCAGTTACATAATTGGCAGAGGCTCTCAAGAACAAAGTCCCTGCAGGCATCTCTGGCTATCCACTGAGGCCCTTGTGGCCAAGCCACTGCCACTGCCAAGACAGCCCTTGAAGTTCCAGAGCTCTGTCTATTTCTGAGTTTCAGAGCTGGCTTTCTGGTGCCTCACTCCATGTGGGCTCTCCCACCACTCACCTGCCTTGGGGACTTCCTAAACGACCCAGCTGTCAAAGCCAAGCCCCGCTCCCTGCAGCCCTTCCGTGCTTTCTCCACAAGCCCCTTGAACCTGGGCCCTTTATGAGACAGATGGCTAGACACAAGGGACTGTCTTCATCAGCTCAGGGGCTATACTGGAACACCACACTCGGGGACTAAACCATATGTACCCGTTTTCTCTCAGTTCTGGAGGCTCAAGGCTGAGGACCCACGGGCTGTGTTTCTGCAGGGCCTCTTCCTGGTTAGCAGCCAGCTGCTTTTTTGTGTGGACGGAGAGCCCACAAACACACAGGAAAGTCCTCTCTAGTGCCTCTTCTTTTAAAAGCATAGTGTGTGTGTGTGTGTGTGTGTGTGTGTGTGTGTGTGTGTGTGTGTGTGTTGTACCAATGTCGAAGTGTGAGTGTAAAGGTCAGAGAACAGTATGCAAGAGTTGGTTTTCCTCCTACTATGTAGATCCCAAGGGTTGATTGAACTCAGGACATCAAGCTCTGCCTTTACCATCTGAGTCATGTCACTGGTCCTAGCGTCTCCTTTTATGACAATTGTTGCATCAGGACCTCATACTTACGACCTCACTTAAGCTTAATGACCTCTGTACTGTCCCTGCTTCCAGGCAGAGTCACATTAGGGGTTGAGGCTCCAATAAGGATGTCTGTAGGGACACAAACATTTGCCCCTTCTCAGATCTTTATGCAGGGGTCTCATAGCCACACAGAGGTTTCAAACACCTCCAGTTCCTATCTGCTTCCTCTCTCACAGCAGTCGACACATTATCCCCTACCCCTTGACTGCACCCCCCCATCTCCCTCCACAGCCTCCCAGCCTGTTGAGCCTAGGGACCCCTGTATGGTATTCTGCAAGAAGTATGTATGGTTCCTTTTTAGAAGGTTTTTCGTTTATTATTTTTAATTGTTCTAGTTTTTTATTGTGCAGACATTGGGTTACATAAGGACATTGGTACTTTAAGCATATCCCCCATGTCTGTCTCCACCCTCTCCTTCAAAGCCCCCTCCTCCTGTTAGTCCGCTCTGTTCCCCTACACAGTTTCCTTTCTCTGTCATGCCATATGCACATGCATGGCTTTACATATCTATATAAAATCTAGGATCCACAAATGAGAGAAAACATGCAATATTTGTCTTTCTGAGTCTGGCTTAATTAGCTTAATATGATGGTCTCCGGTTGCATCCATTTCTCCTGCAAAGGATACAGCTTCATTCTTCCTTATGGCGGAAAATTTCTATTGTGCATATATGCCACACTGTCTTTGCCCATCCTCTGTTGATGGACATCTAGGTTGATTCCATAATTCAGCAATTGTGAAGAGAGCTGCAATAAACACTGATGTGCCAGTAGCTCTGTGATACAATGGATTGGAGTTCTTTGCATAAATACCCAAGAGTGGTACAGTGGGGTCATAGGGTAGATCTAGTTTTAAATTTCTGTAGTGCTCTAGAAAGAGTTTTGACAAATAACATCACCACCATATAAAGCAGACTAGATACCCTGTGTTTTCAGAACTTATGGAGGACTATGATACCAAGCCTTCTTAAGACATCTGGTAGCAAGCACTAGGGTATTGTGGGGCTCCCCATAAATGCCCACTTGTAGAGTTTGAAGGGTTGCTGTCCTGAGTGGCAATTAGCTGATATACTATTCTGCCTTTTAATTAAAGACTGCTATTAATTTAGCTTCATTGTTAACCATTTAGTTGTTTGTCAGTTGACCCCAAAACACACAGTAATGCTTACATTCAACAACAGGGTTTCCAGGGCTTACTTTTGCAATCATGACATTGAAGGCAGGTCTTTACATCCCAAGGTGGCTCTGAGCATACATTCCTCCCCATTCCTTCCCTGAATGCTGATACAGAAACTCATTATTGGTGATAGACTACGAATTTGTGTTACTTAAGAGACTAACAATACATCATCAAGGTAAAAATAATAGAACTACTAGATGATTTTCAAGTTCACAGAAAATTGCTTTATAATGTGTTTAAGCTTCTACTCTTTAATAGGATCCAAGGAGTTCATACCCACTGCCCGCAGCAAATTGTGCATGGCTTACTTCTTAGCAAATTCTTTGTTCTGAGAAGTAGAAGCAGATGTGTGGGCCTTGGGCTTAGGGTCATAGTTAGGAGAGGTGAGAGAACACAAACCCCTGTTCCGGAGGCACTTAAAGATTTCAAGACTCCCAACAGAGCAAATGCATTTTTTACTTCCTTCTGTCCTAAGCCAGACTCCTGTGGGCTATTCCAAAGAGGCCCCACAGAGCAGGCTTGTAGAGACGCACTTCTGACCCAGGAACTCTGAGCTGGGTCCCAGGAAGCTAGGGCTCTTGAGAACGGAAATCTCAGCAGAGCCCCAGACATTGTATCCTGGGGGGATAAGAGTTCTTGGATGTCCAAGCTCCTTTCTGTCCCTGGCAGCAGTGATGGCCCCAGCTGCTGAAGCATGTGCTCACATATGCATTTGGTGGATAGCAAATGCTAGACCCTCCAGCCAGAGCCAGAAGGCAGGAGGCTAAGGGTACATGGCAGTCCTCAGAACTCTGTGTGTCTCTAACCTTGGCAATTGGAAAACAGCTGCAGGGAGCTGGGCTTTGTTTCTAAAGTTTTGTTTTGTTTTTCGAGACAGGGTTTCTCTGTGTAGCCCTGGCTGTCCTGGAATTCACTCTGTAGACCAGGTTTGTCCTTAAGCTCACAGAGATCCACCTGCCTCTGCCTCCTGAGTGCTGGGATTAAAGGTGTGCGCCACCACCACCCGGTTGTTTCTGCATTTCTTTCACATAAACAAGGTGGCATCTTCGGGCTGCCAATACCTTATCATCCCCAGTGCCTGTCAGTCTCAGCACAGAGAGGCCTCCTTCCCAGTGGCTGAGGGTTAGGGCTTCTCCTGCTGGTCTAGAGAACGGGGTGGAGCAGCTGCTGAGTGTAGGAGACTAAGCCACATGAGCTAGCACCTGCCTTCACTCTGTGTAGTGGTCCAGAGGACTAGCCCTCAGGGGACATGCTGAATGCTGAGCCTCAAGAGACTCCCCTGACACCTGGTCCTTCTTCCATTTTGGCTTCTTGCCTGGCTTCTGATCCAGTCAGCACTGAGCCACATCAATATTTCTTCCCCTGAGCCTTGCTGTACCTTTATTATTTCCCCTATAGGTTCTGTCTCTTGAAAGATTTTGCAACTCCCCTAATGAGCCAGACATCTCAGACAGATATGCATTTTCTACCATGTTCCTGGGAATTTGTACAGAGTCTGAAGGTTCCTGTGATTTGGGAGTCCCAATAGAAAGCAGATTTATTGCATATCAGAATTACTGGTGACATCTGGGGACCCAGAAGTGGAGCTGGGAAAGCCTGAGCAATTGTTGAGGGCCCCTCCAACCCATGTCACATAAGACACCCCTACCTGTGTATTCCCAGCCCACATTGTACATCCCATGCACCTCAGAACTCCATCACTATCCACATACACCCTACCTCACATGGACAATCCATGAGAAGGACTCTGTCACGAAGGATAAGAGTGTATCTGAGGGCCCAGGCTGCTGTATCCTGCCATGTTGGATAGAGCCTGGCTCTGGTCACTTAGGAAGCATAGCAGCTTTGAACCTCATGGTTCATGGCCCATCAGAGCCCACACAGTAGCCTGGAAAGCTGAAGCCCCGTTAGTAAAGACAAGGGGCAAGGACATCAGAAACTACACTTTGTTTAGAGGGTCACGCTTGAGTCTCTGCCTCAGGCAAAGCCCCGCACAGCAGGTGATCAAGGCTGTGTGGTCACATAGGAATCTCTGGACCATTTGGGTAGAGCTGGAGATCTCCCCACAAAGACTGGATTCCCACTAGTAACAAGGGAGAGGGCTCAGAGTCACCAGATTCAGGCACAGTTATCAAGTGTCTCCTGGTGTCTACAGAGGAGGATGCCCATACGCAGAGGACACCCCACTTGTCCTGCTGAGGATCCAGGACAGGTGCCATTGGAGACTGCAGGCCTTTTTTGTTTCTGATTACTCCTCCACAGTCGCAGGCCTGCAAATAAATTCTGTCTGTGCCTTCTTCTCTCTCCATATATCTCCTCACATAACTAGCAAGACAGACACTTAAGGAAAGTGAGTCTGTCTTCCTAGGTAATCTCAGGGCTCTGTGACTCAGATCCAACCCAGGCAGGGCAACACTCACCCAGGCACCACACTGGGAAAGGCCCTTTAGTGGTCACAGGGAAGTCTACCAAAGGACACGGATAGGAAAATAGTCATGCTTCAAAGATAGGTTCTCAGTAAGCAGGGCTGCCCCAGATCCTTGCTGACTGGAGTACAAGAGGCCACTCGGCAGAGTACTGGGGCCAGACACATTTGAAAAGGCTGGAAAATGTCTGAGGAAGAGTCCAAGAGAGCAAGAGTGTCTGAGCAGGAGAGAGCCATCATTCCTGTCTTGTGTTGGAGGGTACATGGCATGGGGGAAGCATCTGCTCACCTGTGTGTTTCCAGAGTGGCATTCATTTGCCTCTGGAGAAAGGCAGCTCTCTTCCCAGGAAGCAAGTTCTAAAGGTGGGAGTTCGTAGGAGAGGAGCTAACATTCAGATAGACTCGCAAGTTTGAGTTTAACCAAAAAGATTAGGCCTACTATCTTCTGATTTATTTTCCTTTTTGTACACATGTAGTGTATTATGTGCTCATGTTTGTATATGTGCACATGTGTGCAGCTGCATGTTTAGGTCAAAGGTTGACATCAGGTGTCTTTCTTCTACCATTCCCAACCTCATTGTTTGAGACAGGATCTCTCACTGAGCCCAGAGGTTGGCTAGACTGGCTGGCTAGCAAGCTGTGGGGATCCACCTGTCTTGCCTGCCCAGCACTGGGGTTACAGATGAATGGCACCATGCACAGTTTTCAGCTGGGTACCGGGGATCCGAACTCAGGTCCTCATACTTGCCTCTCAATTCAATTTGACTTAGTAAATGTCATCTATCATTTATGTTGCTTCCACAGAGCCTGATCCTGGTCACCTTGGATTAGGAGTATGTAACCAGTGGCCACTCAGTACTGCCCTGACAACAACCAGCATGTCCTGTAGAAGAGACTCTCCTGAGTCCATGCTGGACTGAAGCTGCCCCTCCAGCAGACACCTCCTCTATCCTGTACCATGAATGGGCCTGAGCTGCAGGTACTATGAGTGCCCCGACCAAGGAGCGCAGCGGAGGGCCAGGGAGCAGAGGTGTTTATGAACTATCCCTGTAGGTAACACTTCCTAAGTGTGTGGTCTTAAATAAGCCATATGAGCACACACACCAATATGTACAAAAAGATACAGCTGCCATGGATATGCTCTGAAACCTACCTCCTCCTCCTAAGCTCCATTTCTCACCTTCCATCACTCCTTAATAATGGCAGACCACAAATCCATTGGGGAATTGATCCATTCATTAGGTCAGAGTACTTGTGAACTAACCGTCTCTGGAGATGGCCCAGACATACCCAGAAATGTGCTTCACCAATCCCCTAAGTAATTTTTTTTTTTTTTAAGATTTAGAAGTATTATGCGCCCATGTATGTAAATGCAGGTACCCACTGGAGCTGGAGTTAAGTGATTGAGAGCCACCAGACATGAGTGTTGGGAATGGAACCCAGGTCTTCTGCAAGAGCAGTATGCACCCTTTAGTATCTGAGCAATCTCTCCAGTCCTCAAGATCTACTCATTTAGTCCTTATATTATTTAGTCCTCACAACAATTCCAGGAAGTAGATACCACTATGGCTCCCATTTTGCAGTTGACTGACGGCAACTGTGAGGGTTACTATTGTTTGTCAGCTCGACAGAATCTAGAATCACCTGGTGGGGGGGTATAGCTCTGGGCACAGCTGTGAGGATTGTCTAGATTAGGCTGAGGTGTGAAGACCCACCTTAACTGTGGGCTCTTAACCACGGAGACACGTCCCCTAGTTAGTATGGTTAACCATCATGAGGGAAGATGTCTGCACTGACAGTTGGGTTGCCCCTGAGGCCCACCCTTGGGACCAGGACAGAACCTATTGTGTTTGGGGGAGGAGGACCTCTGAGGACTTCACCCTTTCCCCCAGGGCCTCCCTTATATGTTTGGTACACCTCTGGGCAGCCTGGTGCCAGGAAAGGAGGCTGGGCGATGGTGCCCCTCGTCTTCCTAGAATCCCACTTTCTGCTTTGCGCTGCTGTAAAGTGAGGCTGACCATCGGGCAGAGGTGGGAGGACCCACCTTGCCTGTGCCCCTGGGAGGGCTGCGCTGGGTAAGCTAGGGAAACGCAGAGTACTGGCATAGCGAGTCACACACAAATGCAAGACAGACATTCAGTGTGGCTTTCCTTTGAAGAACAAAGGCAAAGAAAATTGGCTCACCAACGAGAATTAAGTGGTAACAATACACGGCACGGAAATCAAAATCAGTTCAAAACTGGCTCACTCAGAAAAATTTGATTCTGAAGAGGAAAGCTGAATTATGTGAGGCCTTTGAATAGTGGTGTTTTAGTTTAAAAGGCTTTTGTAAGGGGATTTTAGTGCTCAGAGAAAGGGAGAGGTGGTGAAGCCCAGCCCAGGCTTCCATCTCTCTGCAGGTCCGCTGGAGTCTCTCCTTAGGCAGTGTACATCCATGGGGGCTGGATGTGTGTGTGTGTGTGTGTGTGTGTGTGTGTGTGTGTGTGTGCGTGCACGCACACACATTTGTGTAAGTCAATGTGTATATGTGCACATAAATATGGGATCTAGCATCTAGGCCATTTTAGACCTCTGATTCACTGGTCTGGCTCCATCTCCAGCGACAGCACCCCTGTATCCTGTGGCCACCCAGGTACATTGTGTCTTCAGGAAGAACTCATTGGGCTTTGTGCTTCTCACTTTCCTGTAATTTGGTAGAAGCCTGGCAACCAGGGACAAACTGTCCTAGGTCAAGACTACCGAGGGGTGAACAAGGGCAGAGTGTGGGCTGCGTTGGGTCACAGAAGGCAGAAGCACACTGGGATGGGAAGAAGAATGCTGGAGGAAGAGCTGGTTTATGAAGGAACTGAGGAAGTTGTCGTTCCCAGGTGACGACACCGGCCTAGCCCTGAAGGTGCCCACCAGCAGCATGTCTGTCAGAGGGTACCAGGAGCAGCCTGGTCCGTCAAAAGAGATGCACAAAGCCCCACAGGAGGGACATAGGCAGGGGTCAGGAGGTTGCAATGTCTGGATCTCTAAACATCCTCTGACCTCCTGTTGACACCTCTACTGAGCGAACCCCAAGCAATCCAGGGGCCAAGGGAGCCCAACACTGCTGTCCCTGGAGGTGAGCCCAGATGGCAGAGCAGGGAGGACATTTTGGAAGGGCAGGCAGAGGACACCCAACTGCCTAGTGGCTTTCCTTCTTGCTCTCATAAAATACCTGATAACAAAGAGAGAGAGGTTTATGCTGGCTTCTGGCTTACAGCTCAAGAAGAGACACTCCACCAGAGTGAAGGAAGGCACACGGCAGGGAAGGGAGGCTGGCTAGACACCCTGCATTAGCAGTCAGGGAGCAGAGAGTGAACAGGAACTGGGCCCAAGTTACAAAACTTCAAGACCTGCCCTGAGTGACTTATTTTCTCCGCCAAGGCTACAAGACTGCTTAAAGGCGCTACACCAAAGGGCGCCACCAGCCAGGGACAGAAGGTTCTGACACTTGTCACTTGTGGGATATTTCACATTCAAGCTGCAGCATCAGTCCAGGGTCATTTCCCAGAGGCCACCGCTTCCTGGCCTCCAGCCAGTGCAGCCTTTATAAGGCACAACTTCTCTGGCCAATTTCAAAGCCAGGCTTCCTGCTGGGAATACCTGTTTGAACAAAGCCTTTATTGTCTGTTCCAACAGCAGGGCCCGAATTTAAAAAGCTTCATTTTCAAGACTGACTGGCTTTCGTCTGTCCAACCTGGAACTTACATTTTAGAGTCAAATAGAATTATTTAAACAAAGTATTTCTATGATAAGCACATAGTGCTTTTTTTTTTTTTTTTTTAAGTCTGCTGCCCCCCTCCCAACATTTCTAATAAACCGAGGCCCATTCTGTGGCCAGCTCTTAAAACTGCCGCTTCTCTCTGCTTCCATTTGCCTGGTCTTTGTCTCTTTGGCCTGTCTGGTTTTGCTTGTGAACAGGCTGTGGAGGGGGCTCATAGGCTGTCACCTGGCCCAGAGGACACACTGTCCTTAAAGCAGTGTTCCTACCTCTGACCTCTGCTTCTGGGTTTGACACAGTCAGGTGCCGGCGTCTGATTTCGTAGACTACACACTTTCCCTTGTGCCCCTCTTGTGCCCTTCCTGAGGCCTCTTCTTCCAGAGCAGCCATCCTCAGCTGCACCTTCCCCAGCTCCAGGCCTGCATTCTTCTCTGCTAGTCTGACATGCCATTCAAGTGGGAGTGTTGGTCAGCATCTGCTCTCTTGGAAATCACACTTGCTCTGTACTGTCCTACACAGAGGGTGTCCCTCCAGGTGACAGCCCAATTCAGTTCTCCATGCCATGGGGCCCAGGAAGTGCCAGAGAGGTTGATGTTGCTCTTGAGAGATGGCCTACTGGTTACAGACATGAAGGGGCTGCTTTTCTACAGCCACAGAGGCAAAAGCAGATAGAAAGGCCATGAAGCTCAGACACAGAACAGGTCCGTCAGCTGGAAACTAAGCTCAGCAACTGTCTGTTCCCCATGGCTTCCAAGCAAACAAATACATAGAATACAGACACTCTCCAAAGAGTGAGCTAAATTCTGTCTTAATGCTCCATGTGAGTCAGATGGAGGCATGTGGTAGGCTGTCTTCTACTGTTAGAGGGCTCTGACAGAGTGTATGTTATGACAGGAAGGACACCAGCCTTGTCTGCTGTGTGACGGGAAAAGATACAAACACACGGGGCAGAATCAAAGTTCCTCTTTCCTAAAGGGAGACCCCCAGGGTCCCTCTCTTCCCATCAGAGGAAGGTGTACAGCACTGCTGTCCACTTCCTAGAGAATCCCCCGGAAGACCCCTCCCTGAGCTGTACAGCCAGGGTCCTCCATGGGTGGACAAACTCTGTTCCTCAAGAGCTACCTCTCAAACCTTTTGAGGATACTGCAAGTTTAGGAGATAGTACATGGGCTCCGGTAGGACCGTAAATGTAACTCCCAAAACAAAGCACTTAAAGAAGCCGAGTCAACTCCCAAATTACCTTTTTCTTTTTTCTGTGTATGATCTGGTGTGTGGTGCATGTGGTCATGAGTGGGTATGTATGTGCATGTGTGCTGGTACACTTGTACATGTGTGCATGCATAGACCCGAGGTTGATACCGGGTGTCTTTTTCAATTGTTCTCCACTTCATTTTGTTTGTTGGTTTGGTTTTTATTTTATTTTTCTGTTTTTGTTTGTTTGTTTGAGCCGGGGTCTCTCTGTGTAGACCTGGCTGTCCTGGAACTCACTTTGTAGAACAGGCTGGCCTTGAACTCATAGAGATCTGCCTGCCTCTGCCTTCTAAGTGCTGGAATTAAAAGCATGTGCCACTGTGCTAGGCCACAGTTTGGCTTTTTTAATTAATTAATTTGTGTGTGTGTGTGTGTGTGTGTGTGTTGCTTATGTGTGGGGGCATACATGCCACATTGGTTAGGGGATCAGAGGAGAGACTTCTATCATGTGGAGTGTTGAAATCAGGTCATCTATTTGGGTGGCAACACCTTTACCAACTGAGCCATCCTGCTAGCCCTCTACCTTGTTTTTGAGACAAGGCCCCTCCGTGAACCTGGAGCTCACCATGTTGGCTAGACTGGCTGGCCAGCGAGTCCCAGGGGTCCTCCTGTTTTCATCTCTCCAGCACGGGGATGACAGACTTGTGTCCCTGTGCCTGTTTTTTATTTTGTTTTTAAGGTGGGTATAGAGAATCTGAACTCAGGTCTCCATGTTTTCATGACAAGCAACTTGCCAAATGAGTCATTTCCCCAGCCATCAACTTCAATTTTAAATAAATCCAATTCACATTGGATGTGTTTGAATAATAGTTTCCCTGTGGAAAATGTGAACACGCTAAGAAAATACAGGCAGAATGCCAGGGTAGGGTGATTGGAATGAGAACTACCCCCGCAGGCTCCTGTATTTGAATAGTTGGTCCCTGTGGGTGGAACTGATTTAGAAGGGTTAGGAGGTGTGGCCTTGATGGAGGAAGTGTGTCACTGGGAGCAGGATTCACAGTGTTTCTTTCTCCACCTCCTACTTGTAGATCAAGACGTAGCTCTCAGCTGTCCCTGCCACCATGCCTGTGCTCTGTATTTTGGACTCTAACCCGCTGAATCCACAAGCTTCAAATAAACTTTCCTCTGTGAGTTGCCTTGTCATGGTATCTTTCCACAGCAAGAGAAAAGGGACCAAGATAAAGGGTAACATGGCCATATGACCTGACCTGACTGACCACTGTGGTACCTTGGGAGCTCATAACAGGAGGTGCACACACCTCTTTTAGATTCTGAGTCAGTTTATGGGTGTGGTTCTTTTGGAGATGATCTGACAATCCTGTGAGGTTTGGAATGAAACTAGGTTATTACTTTATAAAAGAGAAAACAAATTCCGGTTGCTTTTTAAAATTTTGTTTGAGAAGCTGAGAGAGGCATCCACTTACCCTGCTTAACCTGCAGTGGCAGGGCTGTTAACCTCGGAAGAAAGAGAACCTCCAACACCAGCTCATGATGTGTTTCCTGTCCAGTCTCAGTCCTTCCCCAGAGACAACAGGCCAGCATTAGCTGTCTGGGAAGCATGCAGAGGACATGCTAAAGTCACCTCTCCTTAACATAAAATGACATGCATGAAGACATCTGGGTTTATTGATTTAATCAATACGATGGGAGTGTAGCAGCAAGCCAATGCAAGCAATTACAAGATGTCCTACTTTTCTGTGTTTAAAATAACTTGTCTTAAATAATCTATAGCAACAGAAGCACAAGGACACACGAGGGACTGCATCGCTTCTGCCACAATGCCTGTGGCCATTTTATTAGTAATCATCTAACGAAGTCTCCCAGCGCTAAGTGCACACAATCATTTAGAACCTCCATCACTGGATCTGGCCTCTTGTTTCCCTTATAAATAATTGTGCCTAAATATAAGAATTGGAGTAGAACTGAGCAAGTATGGCCCCAGGCTTGCACTGAGAGCATTTGTCCCTTAACCCTGGAGCACCTGGAGCTGCCGAGAGCTGTAGCTGCCCCAAGCATGCCCACACTGTCCTTTAGTGCCCCATGCAAGCTATACTGCTTTGGTAACTAGCTTCAATTTTAAACTGGTGTAACCCACGCAGGGCTCAGCAGAGCCAAAGGCTAAAAGCTCGGTGCCAAGCTGTCCCCTCCTGTCCCCTCCCTTCAAGCGCTAGAGGAGTGGTCTGTTCTTGTGCTGCACAGCACTGGACAGAACCTTAGAGCTTTTTCTTGCCTCGCATCGAAGAAGAGGATTTTATGGAGCTCTTAGCCTGGTTCGTAGTCCCGGAGCTTTTCTCAGGTTCAGCAGAAAGGAATTTGCTAGATGTTGAATGTGAACTGCTCATGTCAACGCCATCTGCATCTGACTTCTTGGCAGCAGTGGTGGGCTGTGAGTGAAAGAAAAGGCCTAAATTAATTTTCAGATGTAAAAAAATATATAGTTACTGAGGAGAGCAGGAGTCAACAAACAACAGCAGTCCACGAGATCATGAGGCAGGGGCATGCTCCAGACCTTGGGTAATACTGGTCAATCTGTAAAATTATCACTTCATACCCCCAAAGGCTCTTTTACCTCCTTCAAGAGAACCAAGGCACTTAGAGCTTCTGATGAAACCAAAAGGTTGTTTAAAGCTCTGCCATGGGAAACTCACTAAAGATCCCTGCAGGTCGCACAGGGACGTCCACCTGGACACAAATGCACCATCACATTCCATTTCTTCAGACTTCCAGACATCCACAGTACGATTATTCTTCCTAACGTGGGCACAGAGTTGCTGCACTTGACCTACCCTCACACTACCAGCCCCTTTCCTGCATTCATTCTGGGGACAGGCTTCTTTTACCAGTCAAGCAGGCAGCTTTGTAGATTTCTTTGAGGCTCAACTCCTCACTGGTCAGAGGGGAAAACATCATTTGAATGTTCACTTCAAGGGGTGTTGATGGGAATGAAGTGAGGAGGTAGCCAAGAGAACTGCATGGAGTTTACAGCAGGAAAGCACCGTCAGAGGTGACCTGTGCTCTCAGGTCATCCCACTCTGCAAGACAGGAAGCAGCAGCCTAGATCCTGCAGTCACAGGGAGCCGAGGTTCACTTTGACCTTAGGTTCATTTAAAGAGTGATCATTTTAATTAAGTGAAGCCGAGCAGAGAGTTCTAAAGAGCAAGGACTGTCCCAGGAGACCTGCAAAGCAGGTCAGAGCAAGCTTTCACTACACAGAACGACACGACAAAGGGCATGCATGCAACATTTTAGATAGCTGAGTACTGTTTTCAAAGAGTGGGGGAGATCACACACGGCACTAGACAAATTGCTCGGGTGTCTCCTTGATCTTCCTGGCTGTGGGAGATGGAAATTTGTATTTATACATTTGTCCAATGAATAGAAGTTCCTAGGGCTGCAGCAAAACGAGAGGGCATCTCCACTCTGCTGCCTGTATTTCAAGAAAGAGGTGTGCGGCAGGTGTTGACTGCAGTCACCCCTGCAGCAGGCTTCCTGAGACCAGCCCTCATGCCGGACTCGACAGGAGCGGTTCTTGAGCAGACAGCACTTTCAGAGTGTCCTGTACCTTGAAAAAAATTGTATAAAGTTTGAAATGTAAAAGGTCGCTTCCTCTATTCTTCTCAAAATATGCAAGTTGCCTCCACTGAATTCTTTCCAGAAACAGATAATTGAAAAGTCTTTACCATTTGCTAATGGAGCTCCTTGTTGAAAACTCACATTCATTAACAGAGCACGAACACCACCCTGACATCCTGGTGTCCTGGTGTCTGGCTGGGGACCACTTGCTTTTCTGAGACATGGGATCCATCTGGAATGTTCAGTTCATAAAATTTAACTAACTTTACAAACACATCCTAGCTAAAGGTGAAGCCAAGTGCAACCCTCACCCCATTGGACATTCTAACTTAGATACTGAGTAATTAAAGAAATGCTTTACTATGTGTCCACTACAATTAGCATTCTGTGAAATAGGAGCAGAGATTCTGTCACTGGCTTTTACATGTATATTCATGTCTGGTTAAAGGTTTCCATTCTTCAGTGTTCCACTTTTGTGGTTTTTTTAAATTTACATTTATTTATTTGTTGACTGTTTGATGAAGTGATTGATTGTAAGTATTGTGTGTGCATGTGTGAAGGTCGGAGGACAACTTGTAGAAATCAGTTCTCTCCTTCCACCATGTGAGTTCCAGAGATCAAACTGGGGTCATCATGCTTGTCAGGAAGAACCTTTACTTGCTATGGTGGTTTGAAAGAAAATGGCCCCCAAAGGGAGTGGCACTATTAGGAGGTGTGGCCTTGTTAGAGGAAGTGTGTCAGTATGGGGGCAGACTTTGAGGTCTCTTTTGCTCAAGCTTCGCTTATTGTGACACTGAGTCCACTTCCTGTTGCCAGATGTAGGACTCTCAGCTACGTCTCTAGCACCATGTCTGCCTACATGCCACCATGTTCTGCCATGATGATCTAAGCTCCCACTTCAACTAAATGTTTTCCTTTATAAGAGTTGCTGTGGTCATGGTGTCTCTTCACAGCAATAGAAACCCTAACTGGACATCTGCTGACCACCTAACTGGCCCCACCACAACTTTTAATGTACTTGACTCAGAGGCTACAGTCACCAGGAGGAAACACTGTGTCTCTACATTCTTGGATCCAACTCTATATGCTCTAGAACTTTCTTCTTGAATACAGTATCTCAGTGCAGTTTTAGAATTTTATGAAAAAAATATGGTAGGAGAAATGAAACAGCCACAATATCTAGTTGATTTTGATGCAGAAACAGGATATTTCTGTTTTCTTATACAGCAAAATGAGGAAAATTACATCCCTCAGCCATATGTGTTGATTTACAATTTCAGTGATCTTTAAAAAATACATAGAACATACTCATGGTTTAATAAAAATCTCTTCCTTGCCTCCTCATTAACTCAAACCCAGCCTCATAAAACACATCCAATGTTGTCCATTTACAGTGTACATCTTCTCCATGTACCAACAAGCAAATTGTACACTTGAATTTCAATTTCAATCATCACTTCCATGAGGAGCAAGTCAAAACTTCCCATGTCTCAGCCTATTTCATGCCCAGCTTTCTTTCACCCCTTCACACCAATGGTAGTGCACTACAAACATTCCTTCCTGCCTTGATGTCAAACTCACGGCTATCTTGCAGATAGTCTAAATTCATATGGCTTGCTTGTTCTTTCTTCAGGTTGGGCGATGAATCTCTTGCTTGCATAGGCCATAGGCACTGGGCCAGTCCATCACAGCAGGGATTCCACCTGTCTCCACTCTTACTGGTACTAATGGTACTGAAAAGTGCAGTTCTGAGGCAGACATACATCTTCATACTCTCCTCCTCAGCAGAGACTACCTGTTTTCTTTATCAGTCTTGGGCTGATGCATATTGAAGTTGGTATAGTCACAGATAAATAATTATTTTTATTTATGTGTGTAAGTGTATGCTGCGTGTGTGAGGGTACTCGTGGAGCTGGGAGAGAGCACTGGATCCCCTGCAACTGGAGTCACAGCACTCTGTGAGCCACATGGGTGCTGGGAACCTAACTCATGTCCCATGGAAGAGCAGCAAGGTCTCTTAACTGATGGGCTGCTGTCTCTCCAGTCCCAACAGCCATATTTTATTTTATTTATTTATTTTTACAAGTTTTATTTTATTTTTTAATTGAGAAATTTTTTTTACTCATTTTACATACAAACCAAAGATCCCTCTCTCTTCCCTCCTCCCATCCCCCAGCCTTCCTCCCCAACCCACCCTCTATTCCATCCTCAGACAAGGTAAGGCCTTCCATGGGGAGTCAGCAGAGCCTAGTACATTCAGTTGAGGCAAGTTCAAGTCCCTTCCCCTGCATCAAGTCTATGCAAGGTGTCTCCCCATAGGTATTAGGCTCCAAAAAGCCAGCTCATGCACCAGGAATGGAGCCTGATCCTACTGCCAGGGGGCCCCTTAGGCAGACCAAGCTACACAACTGTCTCCTGTAATGCAGAGGGCCTTGTCCAGTCCTATGGAGGCTCCACAGCTGTCGATCTAAAGTTTATGAGTTCCCACTAGTTTGGTTTGGTTGTCTCTGTAGATTTCCCCATCATGATCTTGATGTCCATTGCTCATGGAATCCATCGTCTCTCTCTTTAACTAGACTCCTGGAGCTCGGCCTGGTGCTTGGCTGTGGATCTCTGCATCTGCTTCCATCAGTTACTGGATGAAGGCTCTATGATGACAGTTAGGGTATTCACCGATCTGATTACTGGGGTAAGCCAATTCAGGCACCCTCTCAACTATTGCTGGGGTCATCCTTGTGGATTCCTGGGAACTTCCCTAACACCTGGTTTCTCCCTATTCCCATGATGTCTCCATCTATCATGGTATCTCTTTCTTTGCTCTCCCACTCTGTCCCTGTTCCAGCTTGACCATCCTGTTCCCTTATGTTCTCATCCCCCATCCCCTACCCTCTATTGTTCATCCCTCATTCCTAGTTTACTCATGGAGATCTCATCTGTTTCCCCTTCCCAGGGCGATTCATGTATCCCTCTTTGGGTCCTCCTTGTTAGCTAGCTTCTCAGGAGCTGTGGATTATAGTCTGGTTATCCTTTGCTTTACATCTAGTTTCCACTTATGAGTGAGTACATACCATGTTTGTCCTTCTGAGTTTGGTTACCTCACTCAGGATGATATTTTCTAGTTCCATCCATTTGCCTGCACATTTCATGATGTCATTGTTTTTTACTGCTGAGTAATACTCCATTGTGTAAATGTACCACATTTTCTTTATCCATTCTTCAGTTGAAGGGCATTGAGGTTGTTTCTAGGCTATTGTGAATAATGCTGCTATGAATGTAGTTGAGCATGTGTCCTTGTAGTATGATTGAACATTCTTTGGATATATGCCCAAGAGTGGTATCATTGAGTCTTGAGGTAGATTGAGTCCCAATTTTCTGAGAAACCACCATATTGCTTTCCAAAGTGGCTGTACAAGTTTGCACTCCCACCAATAGTGGAAGAGTGTTCTCCTTGCTCCACATCCTCTCCAACATAAGCTGATATCAGTGTTTTTGATCTTAGCCATTCTGACAGGTATAAGATGGTATCTAAGAGTCATTTTGATTTGCATTTCCCTGATGACTAAGGATGCTGAGCATTTCCTTAAATGTCTTTGGGCCATTTGAGATTCTTCTATTGAGACTTCTCTGTTTAGCTCTGTAGCCTATTTTTTAATTGGATTGTTTGGTATTTTGATGTCTAGTTTCTTGAGTTCTTTATTATTTTGGAGATCAGCCCTCTGTCAGACGTGGGGTTGGTGAAGATCTTTTCCCATTCTGTAGGCTGTCATTTTGTCTTATTGACCATGTCTTTTGCCTTACAGAAGTGTCTCAGTTTCAGGAGGTCCCATTTATTAATTGTTGCTCTCAGTGTCGGTGCTACTGGTGTTATATTTAGGAAGTGGTCTCCTGTGCCAATGTGTTCAAGGTTACTTCCTACTTTCTCTTCTATCATGTTCAGTGTAACTGGATTTATGTTGAGGTCTTTGATCTATTTGAACTTGAGTTTTGTGTATGGTAATAGATATGGATCTATTTGCAGTCCTCTACATGTTGACATCCAGTTATGCCAGCACCATTTGTTGAAAATACTTTCTTTTTTCCACTGTACAAGTTTTGGCTTCTTTGTCAAAAATCAAGTGTTCATAGGTGTGTGGATTAATGTCAGTGTCTTCAATTCGATTCTGTTGGTCCACATGTTAGTTTTTATGCTAATATCAAGCTGTTTTTATTACTATAGCTCTATAGTAGAGCTTGAGGTCAGGGATGATGATGCCTCCAGAAGTTGCTCTATTGTACAGAACTGTTTTAGCTATCCCGGGTCTTTTGTTTTTCCATATGAAGTTGAGTATTGTTCTTTCAAGGTCTGTGAAGAATTGTGTTGGAATTTTGATGGGGATTACATTGAATCTGCAGATTGTTTTTGATAAGATTGTAATTTTTACTATGTTAATCCTACCTATCTATGAGCTTGGGGGATCTTTCCATTTTCTGATATCTTCTTCAATTTCTTTCTTCAGAGACTTAGAGTTCTTGTCATACATGTCTTTCACTTGCTTAGTTAGAGTTACCCCAAGGTATTTTATATTATTTGTGGCTATTGTAAAGGGTGGTGTTTCTCTGATTTCTTTCTCAGCCCATTTATCATTTGTATCTATGAGAGCTACTGATCTTTTTTGAGTTAATCTTGTATCCTGCCACATTACTGAAGGTGTTTATCAGCTGTAAGAGTTCCCTGGTAGAATTTTTGGGGTCACTTGTGTATGCTAACTTATTGTCAGCAAATAGTGAAAGTTTGACTTCTTCCTTTCCAAATTATATCCCCTTGATCTCCTTTAGTTGTCTTGCTGCTCTAGCTAGAACTTTGAGTACTATATTGAATAGATAAGGTGAGAGTAGACAACCTTGTCTTGTTCCTGATTTTAGTGGAATCGCTTTGAGTTTGACTCTGTTTAATTTGATGTTGGCCCAACAGTCATATTTTAAATAAGTCTCAGAATTTGCTGGAAATCATGATATCTGTCCCTTCACTCCCTGTTAGCATCAATGCAAATACACTTACTTTTATGTAAACATCACTGCATAGACACTTCTGTGTCTATGGAGGAGATACTCTGCATTCTCAAAACTTTTTGCACACTGTAGTTACATCAAAATTAGTGGGCAACCATTAAGGAAACAGAGTCCTAAGTGTTTTTTCTAGACTCTGAGTGTCTCCTGTGCTTCCTTGCTGGAATCATCTCTGATGTCAGCACATCACAGGGCCAGAACCATCATGTTGTGCCCTTTGGGGCAGATTCTCTTCACAGGGAACCAAGCCTCTCCTCTCCTTGGAATGTAAATGGCTGAGGCAAATTCCAGCTCCCAGGGTTTTTCTAGAATTGTATCAATATTATTTTTTCAGGGATTTCTTTGTTTAGGTTATGGATCATCTAAGTCTGGGGCTTCACCTTTCCTCCTCTCGTGGCTGCTGGGATTCCCTCAGGGATCTTTGTTGCCACTGATGCAATTTTACAGTTTTGTAAGTAATAGGACAGAGAAATGAAAAGTGAAATTGTCAGGGCTATGAGATCTTACAGGTCATGAAAGGCAAACAGAAGGACAGGTGCTCCTGTAAGCTTGCCCAGAGCTGGAGAAAGAGAGGAAAGCCCCTAGATGGCCATCATGAGACTGCAGGCCATCTATTTGTCAGCCCATGAGAGAATTGAAAAATCACTGCCGTCTGTGTACTGCAGACAGGGCATGTTAAAGCAATGGCCAAGAACCTGCTGCCATCAGAAAACATCTGCAGAATCAGGAGGAAACCCCATATCCTTACATAAACCACCACGAAGTCATACTAGCCTACAGAGACAGAAGGGACCAGAATCATTTTACCAACTGGCTACCAATATGACTACAGATTGGAATTTCTTTAGAAATTCTTCAGCCTAAAAAGATACAAAAAGGAATATCTAAGAAAGTAAGGGGAAAAAATACTTTAGGACTGGAAAGATTGCTGCCCAACTTTGAGGACAAGTGTTTGGATCCCCAGGAGCCATATAACAGTTGAGAAGCTACCCATAATCACAGCTCTTGGGAGACAGAGTCTGGGGATCCCTGGAGCAAGCTGGTGAGCTGAACTAGCCAGGATTGGCAAGGTTTGGGCTCAACAAGAGAGTTGAGCATGGCCAAGGAAGGTATTTGATATAAATAAACTTCAGGCCTCCAATGCACCTCATTTACACATGTACTCATACATATGGGAACATATAAATACACACAAACACACACACACACACACACACACACACACACACACACACACACGACCCCACATATGCATGCAAGAATGATAATAATAAAGGAAAAACAAAAGTACCACATGGCATGAAGAAGGGGCACATCTAGCACTGTGGAGCTACATGTCAGTTCTGTGGTCTGTGACAGAGTCTTAGCCTTTGAGCCAGCTGGAGAGTAGCTGGTCTGACTGCATGTGGAGAGATGGAAAGGTGACCCCACAAGTCACCCCGCCAGTTTTGCCTTCTTCTAAGTCAGTACCCTCGGCCTGATTTTCGCAGTTCATATTATTAATCATGAAAGGGGTCTGTGCGTGCAAGGGAAGATATGTAACAAGAGACTGGGCTGAGTACACACATTTCACTGCGCACTGGTGTAACTTCAACCTGATGAACTTATCTGGTGATAAGCGATGCAAAGCCTGTGAGCTCTCGGCACATCCTGCAAGTTAATACCAGAGTGTGATTACTAGAAACTGTTACCATTCCTCTGAATTTTGAGTAAAATACATGCTATTTAAGTAAAGTGGTTTGTCGCCATGGCAACCACTTCTAGAGTCACACATTCAAATTATAGGCCTGCACAAGGTCCAAATGACAAAATTCTGATACAAGTTTTCTGCTATAGTTTTGCTCACAATGGTCACCCATCTTATCTCATGTTCGTGCGGTTTTCAGAAGATAGAAGAAAAGGAAAGGAAAGCAGGAATGAGAGAAGTCAACTTGAAAAGATACAGGCTTTCTTTTACAAGGTTACCCACATGAAGATCTGGGTCTTGCATGGAGTTAATGAAAGTAAAATTTAACTTGCAAATTAGAGGAAGATGTAAATAGCTTTCTTCTCTTTGCAGTAAGGGTATAATTTATATACAGTAGAATACACGAATCACAAGTATGCTCTGAGGAGTTCTGACAGACAGACCCAGGTAACCAACACACAGTGAAGAGACACAGTGGCTCAGGGTGTGAGGAGCTGCTCCATGGGAGGGCACTTAGGACACGCGGGTCCAGGGTTCAATCTCCACCCTGGAAATAAACTCTGTGAAGATCCCTTGTGTTCTCTCTCCTTCCTCTTATTTTATTCTGGGGCCACAAGTGTGCTGATATTTTTAGACATAATTAGTTTTGACTCTTAAAACATCATATAAATGAGAGAAGAGTACAATGTGTGAACCTTTGTGTCTGATTTCTTTCGCTTAAAATGTTAGTTGAAATTTAATTAAAATTTTTGTGGAGCTGGGGAGCTGGCTCAGCAATTAAGGGTGCATACTGCTCTGGCTTGACAAGAGTTTGGGTCACTGCACCCGGGTCAGGTGGCTTACAATAGGTTGCAACTCCAGCTCCAGGGGATTGGATACCTGCTTCTGGTCTCTGTGGATACCCGAACTCACAGTCACACCCACACCCCCACCCACACACACTTAAATCAATTTTAAAATCTTAAGTTTTTAAATTATGTGTGTGCACGTGTGTGCAGTTTATGCATGTATTTATGCAGGTGTGTGTGCCCATGTGCGCCTGTGAAGGCCAGTAGTTGACATTGTCTTCATCTATTACTCTTCATCTTACTTGTTAAAATTTTTATTTTATGTGTATGTGTGAGTGTCTGAAGGTATGTATATGCACCACATGCATACAGGTAACCAAGGAAGCCAGAATAGGGTATTGGATCCCCTGGAACTGGAGTTACAGGAAATTATAAAGGGCCAGTTGGTGCTGGGAACAAAACTCAGGTCCTCTGGAAGAGCAGCCAGGGCTTTTAACTGCTGAGCCATCTGTCCAGCTCCCACCTTACTTTTTAGACAAGATCTCTCACAAGTTGGCTAGATCAGTGGTCCAACAATGCGCTGGGATCCTCCTGTTCTCCACTTCTGAGTGCTAGGATCACAGGCATGTGTCACACACACCTGCCTTTTTTTTTTTTTTTTTTTTTTCGAGACAGGGTTTCTCTGTGTAGTTTTGGTTCCTATCCTAGATCTGGCTCTATAGACCAGGCTGGCCTGGAACTCACAGAGATCTGCCTGGCTCTGCCTCCTGAGTTCTGGGATTAAAAGGTGTGCACCACCACGGCCTAGCCCACCTGGCTTTTTACTTACATGCTGGGGATCTGAACTCAAGGTCTTATTTTTGCATAACAAATACCTTATTCACTAGACCATCTCTCCACCCCTAGTTAAATTCTTTACTGATATATATATTCTATACTGATAAAATAATTGGCAGATTATTATATTAAGGTTTTAAATATTCATCTAGGCATTGGTAATTCATTTTTCTTGCCAAGTAGTATTCTAATAATATGCTATACTCTGTTATAATAACAAATCATTATATGTTTACCTATTCTTCAATTAACGGACATTTGGACTGCTTCTGTTTTTAGGCTATGTAATAAGTTGTTGTAAACTTATTCTACAAATCTTTTGGGGTAGTTTACAAATCTTTCTATAAATTTAGGATTGCTGGATGAATGGCAAGTGGATGTTTAACTTTATAAGTGGCATCAATTTGTATTTTGAAAGGATTCCTCAGATGGTATGTTTGAATTTCTATCAGCAATGTAAGAAAAGTATACTTGTTCCACGTCCATGGCAACATTTAGACTGGCTAGTCCTTAATTCTGGAGACTCTCCTACGTATGTATGATGTCTTGCAATTACATTTTCCTTACAGCTGTGATGCGAAGCATCTGTAAGGTACTGTTGGCTGTCTGTACTGTCTGTTCAAGTCTTGTGATGTTTGTTTGTTTTTTGAGACAGGGTTTCTCTGTGTAGTCCTGGCTATCCTGGAACTCACTCTGTAGACCAGGCTGGTCTTGAATTCACAGAGATCTGCCTGCCTCTGCCTCCCAAGCGCTGGTATTAAAGTGCTGCTACCACGGCCCAAAAACTGAGCTGCCTTATTATTGTTTAGAGATAGTAACTGTCTTATTGTTCTTTTGCTTTTAAGGGAAAGCATTTAATTGGGGGCTTGCTTACAGTTTCAGAGGATTAGTCCATTATCATCATAGTAGGAAGCAGACAGGCATGACACTGAGCAGTAGCTGAGAGCTTTCCATCCTGATCCACAAGCAGGGGGCAGAGAAACAAAGACACTGGGCTGGGCTTGAGGTTTTGGAACCTTGAAGCCCATTTCCAGCGACACACCTAATTCTGTCCTAAACAGTCCATCGACTGGGGGTAGACATTCAAACTGCGTGCGGCCTATGGGGCCGTTCTCATTCAAACCACCGCAGTGACAGCCATCTTCTTTTGGATACGAGTCCTTTGCTGGATGAATTTGGGGACGTTTTTCCCCTCTGCTCGGTCATTGCTTTCCTCATCTGCTTTCAGTGAGCAGGTGTATTTAATTTTAGGAAGCCCATCCAATCAACTTTAAAAACCATTATCTGTGTCCTAAGAAATCTTTGACTATTTACTGGATAAAAATAGTCTCTTATGATTTATCCTAGGAATTTCATAGTTTAGCTTTTAGATTTATAACTAGCTATCACAAACTAATTTTCATATTCATTTTCAGCTAGTAGATCAAATTTCATTATTCATTATATAGAGGGCCTAACATTCTAGCCCTATTTATTAAAAAGACCATTCCTTCTCCATTGAATGTTTCAAAGACTTTTCAATCAACTGGTCATGTAAGTATGGATCTGTTTCTGTAGGCCTACTTTTATCCATTCATCTACTTGTCTGTCTTTAGACAAAAATCACTTGCTATTGACTACTGCAGCTACGTAAGTGTTAAAATCAGACCATGTAAATAAATCCTGAAAATGCTGATCCAGGTCTTAATATACTTTTTTTTTTTTTGAGCTGAGGATAGAACCCAGGGCCTTGCACTTGCTAGGCGAGCGCTCTACCACTGAGCTAAATCCCCAACGGTCTTAATATACTTACAAATAAATTTTAATTAGAAAATTTTATTTTAATCAGAAAATCAAATGTTGATTATTTCAATTGGGATTGGTTTAGTTATAAATCAATTTGGAAGAATTGACATCCTAATAGTACTGACTATTTCAATCCTTGAACATGGTATATCTCTTCATATGTGTCAGCTCATCTTAGCTCAAGAACATTTTGTAGATTTGGGTGTAAAATAGTTTGTGCATAGTTTGTTTTCTTAATCACTTTATTTTGTAATAGAATTCTAAATTACATGCTAAGTTTTTGTTCAAGGTTTCTGTGTCTTTATTTATGAGAGATACTGGTTAACAATTTTCTTCTCTTGTATTATCCTTGCCATGTTTATATTAATGTTGTTCTTACCATATAAATTTTTTGTGCAAAAGGCTCAAGGTTTATACAAGTTTCCTCTTATTTCTTTATGAAACATTTAAAGGAATTAACCATTGAATTTATTTGAGAGTGAAACTTTATTTATAGGAAATATTATAATTTAAATATTTTATTTACAAATAAATATAAAATAATTTAGGCTTTCCATTTTTTGTATATCTGTTTTGGTAGTTTCTAAAATGGCATTGATGATTTCACTTCAGTTTTCTAAGCTGGCATGGTGGTTTACATCTGTAATCTCCACATTCAGAGGTAGAGGCAGGAAAATTCCAGCAAGTTCAAGGCTAGTGTGTTCTATGTAGCATGTTCCAGATTAGCCTGTCTCAATGACCCCACCTCTCCAAAATCCCTCAAAATTAAAACTTAAAAAGTGAGAGAGAGAGAGAAAGAGAGAGAGAGAGAGAGAGAGAGAGAGAGATCTTTCTACCTGATGATGTTATTTGTGAGTGTCAGTGACTCTGACACTGATTGATGGGAACCAGGACAAAGAACAAATGGAAAGTGACAACCTGAGTGGAGCCTCAGGGGACCATCAGAGCAATCAAAAAATGTCTGGTACATGGGTACCTGGAACTGAAGGGGAAATGAAGAATGGTAGATCTTCCCCAAACAGCTGAAGATCAAATCCACCCATTCATGAAGCACAGCCAACCCTGTGCAAGATTATTGTGAAAAACATGCTTAGCAATATCATAGTTCCAAAGATAAAAAGAAAAGTGACATGATGCACATAAGGAAAGAATGTCTTTATCTAACAGACTCCTAAGAAAACTCAGAAGACACAGGAACAACCTTTAAAATGTGGACCCAAATCACCAACCAACCAAATAAAACAAAAACCTGTCAGATCTAAAATTCTACAAAAAGGAAGCTCCTAAAATGTTTAAGGTGAAACAGAGATGTTTCCAGCTGAGAGCCAAAGGAGGGGACTCAGCAGCAGACAGTGGCCATGGGAATGCAAAGGAGCCGTGGATCTGAAGGGAAATGATGCCAGATGGAAACCCAGACCCTAGGAAGGAAAGAAGAACAGCGCAAATGCAAATAGCTGGGTAAATAGAAAAGACATTTTTGCTCTTAATTTCTGGAAAATATACATGACAGTTTAAAATTAAAATGATACATTTTCCGTGCAGTTTATAATTGTGTAGATAAAATACATGCAATAATTATAGTACAAAGGCGGAGATGAAGAGACCAAAAGAATACATGGGGAAGGGAAGCATAATGCATTATAGTTAGTTCTCTGCCACACAGTCAAACAGCCATGGGACCTAGGAGCATCTGAGCAATAGGTGGGCTTGGGAGGCAAGGAAACAAAGGGGACTGTGAGTAAGCTAGCACTCCAGCCTTAGCCTCGTCCAGGAAGTTCTCAGGTGGGAGTAGGGGACCAAGTTTCTTGGAATAAAAGACTTGCTGTGGACAGCAGTCAGATTCACTTACTCACAGGGCCGCCATCTATCACAGTGAAAAGACACAAAGCATGACCAGAGCAAAGGAAAAAGTGCACCAGGCGTGGCAGCACTCAGCACTAAGGTGGCAGAGGCAGGAGGATCTCCGTGAATTCGAGACCAGGGAGGGCCACATAGTGAGTTCCTCTCTCAAAACAAAACAACAACAACAACAACAAACCCAAACAAACAAAAAGGAAAGGAAAGAAGGGGGAAAGAACATAGAATGAGGTCTGGTGACACAGGACACAAGCTTCTGGGTGTCACTGGAGTCACTCTGGTTGCATGCCATCTGCTGACGTCAGTTATGACTGTGTGCAGAAGCTGATGCAGAGGCCATGGAGGAGGGGTTACTGAGCTTACTGGCTCGCTCCCCATGGCTTGTTCAGCCTGCTTTCTTATAGAACCCAGGACCACCAGCCCCCATCAATAACTAATTATGAAAATGTCCTGTAGGCTTGCCTACAATCTGATATTATGGAGGAAAATTTTTAATTGAAAACTAGACAGTACAGATACAGATGCCCTATACTTCAATACTAGGATATAAAAATGGGCAAAATTAGGGAAATACCATCACATTTTCACATTATAACTGATTCTTTTGGACTCAGAAGCTAAAATTTAATTTTTCAGGAAAGAAAATGTTTCATGCTATTCAACTAAAATTACAAGAAACCTTGACTTTTTCATCATGAAAGTATCATCATAAAGGGCCTTGTCAAGTGCCACTCATTTGAAAACAAATTTGAAGTATAGGGTGAGACCTCCTCTGTACTGAATCTTCCCACCACGCCCAAGGTGAGTAGAGGTAGTGTAGCATGAATTTTAACAAGTCTTATTAATAAAAACAAACCTGGAGCTAGGTACTGGGGTCAACGCTGGAAGATCAGAGCAGTAGAATAAGCCACAGCTACCTCACCTCGCCAATTCCTCAGCTGATCCTGTTTCATCAGACTGGAAGCCTCTGTATCCTTATACAAATGAATCTCAGCTGAACTGCTTCTCAAAAGCCTGAAAGATTAACCAGCCTAGTTCCTGGTTCTCACGCCTTATATACCTTTCTGCTTTCTTCCATTACTTCCTGGGATTAAAGGCATGAGTCGCCATGCCTGGCTGTTTCCAGTGTGGCTTTGAACTCACAGAGATCTGAATGGATCTCTGCCTCCAGAAGGCTAGGATTAAAGGTGTGAGTGCCACCATTTTTTGACCTCTATGTCTATCTAGTGGCTGTTCTGTTCTCTGACCCCAGATAAATTTATTAGGGTGCACGATATATTGGGGAACACAATATCACCACAAGGTAGGACACTGTTACTTAGGGAAAGTGAAGGCCCTCAGTTTGACTATTGGTGAAATTATTAAGGCCACTCCACATAGTTAAAAGGGAGGTTTATTTTGTGGGGTAACTTACAAATGAAGGGATAGGTTGCAGGGTCTGGGAAAGGTATGGCGCAGTCCGGCGGTGTTCTCTGGAGAACTCTTCTCGGTCTACCTCCAGTGTCCAGGGCCCCAGAACCAAGAGAGACCTCTCCTCTCGATCCTGGGTCTTCAGCATCCTCCCTTAGCCCCGCCTTGTGGGCGTGACCATTACCAAAGCCTCAATGGGGGTTGGAACTTCCAGGCCAAGGCTGGGATGGCTACCCACTACATTTGATTGTTCCAGTTTTAAACAAATTTTCACTTTCTCTGTTTTGCCATTGCCTTTTTTTTATTATTAACTCCTAATTTTCTTTCCAAGTTATATGACTAAAATACACTTATGATGTATATTTCTTTTATTGTTATTATTGGTTTTATATTAATTTATTCTCTCATATATTATATCCCAACCTCAGTGTTCCCCCTCTCCTCCTAAACCCTCTCCTTTCTCATCCACTCCTCCTCTATTTCTATGCAGAAAAGGGTAGGCCTCCCAGGGACATCAACCAAACATGGCATATCAAGTTGCAATAAGACTAGGCCCCTCCCCTTATATTAAAGCTGATTAAGGCAACACAGTAGGAAGAAAAGGGTCCTAAAAGCAGGCAAAAGTGACAGAAACAGCCCTACTCCCTCTGTTAGTAGTCCCACAAAAATGCTAAGCTACACAACCATCACACATATGCAGAGGGCTTTGGTCAGACCCATGTAGGCTCCCTGATTGTCACTTCAGTCTCTGGGAGCCCCTGTGTTTAGGTGGACTTTTCTTTCCCTCTAGTCAATTCCCAAATAACCACACAGAGACTCAATATTAATTTTAAATGATTATCCAACAGCTCAGGCTTGTTACTAACTAGCTCTTACGTTTTTAAACTAACCTATATTTTTTATTTACACTCTGCCACATAGTTTGGTACCTTTTCTGAGTATGGCAAGTTCATCTCCTTCTCTCTGCATCTCCTTGTGATTTTTAGACTTCTCTCTTCTTCCCAGCATTCTCTCTGCCCTGAAAAGCCTACCTAGCTATTGGACAGTCAGTTCTTTATTAACAATGAGAGCAATACATATTTACAGTATACAAAAAGATTATTCCAGGGCTGGAGAGATGGCTCAGAGGTTAAAAGCACCTACTGCTCTTCTGGAGTTTCTGAGTTCAATTTCCAGCAACCACATGGTGGCTCACAACCATCTGTAATGAGATCTGGCATCCTCTTCTGTATACATAATAAATAAATAAATCTTTAAAAAAATTTATTTCACAGCACCTATGAGTCCAGGTTAGTTGATTCTGTGGGTTTTCTTGTGGTGTTCTTCACCCTTCTGGCTCCTACAATGCCTCCTCCCCTTCTTTTGCAGGATTTGCTGAGTTCTGCTTACTGTTTGGCTGTGGAATTCTACATTTGTTTCCATCAGAATTCTCAACAGAAGAATCTCAAATTGTCAAGAAGCACTTGAAGAAATGTTCAACATCCTTAGCCATCAGGAAAATACAAATCAAAAGGACTCTGAGATTCCATCTTACACTTGTCAGAATGGCTAAAAATCAAAAACACTAGTGATAGCTCATGTTGGCAAGGATGTGGAACAAGGGAAAACACTACTCCATTGCCGGTGGGAGTGCAAACTTGTACAGCTACTTTGGAAATCAATATGGCAGATTCTCGAGATCCAGCCATACTCCACTCCTGGGCATATACCAAAGGACACTCCATCCTAGCACAAAGACACTTGCTCAACTATGTAGCTTTATTTGTAATATCCAGAAACTGGAAACAACCTAGGAAATGTTCTTCAACTGAAGACTGGATAAAGAAAATGTAGTACATTTACACAATGGAGTATTACTCAGCTGTTAAAAAAAGTCACATCATGAAATTTGCAGGCAAATGGATGGAACTAGAAAAAAATCATCCTGAGTGAGGGAAGACAAACATGGTATGTATTCACTTATAAGTAGATATTAGCTGAAAGTAAAGGATAATCATGCTACAATCCACACAGATAGGCTAAATAACAAGGAGGGCTCTGCCAGTGTCTTTAAGGTGTGACTATCCTGGCTTCTGAGAAACAGAATTTGGGGACTCTAAACAGACTTCTGAGACTCCCCAGAAAGGAACAATGACAGAATGAGTGGAAGGCAGACATAATAGGAACCTTCCTTTACAGTTAAAGCCAAATTTCAAATACTTTAATAAATATAAATCATATGTATATTTCCTTAGTTTGGGAGGTACAAATTATATGCTTATTCCAAGTTATCTATAAAAATCTAATCTAATCTTAATGTTCAAAACTTTTCCCATAAAAATATGTCAAAATTCACAGAAAATTTTTAATAAATTCAAATTTCACTTTTCAGTTTGACACTATATGATCCCATATTGATGTGGTTACTGTATTTCTGATTATCATTCCAGAATTTTACTTTATTTCTACATATTTATCATGAATAATCTGGTGTGCTGATTTGTGATATGTGGGGTAATGATCAGTTTATGGTAATTAGCCTATCTATCTGTCATCTTAACATTTTACCCCCCTTCTGTTTTGTGCTTTATGTTCTTCAGCTTTATTGTATCATTTACAGTTTAAACACTTCTTCAGTGAATTCTTTATATATTAATTGCACAAAATAATGCATTTTATTGTGATATTTTTATGTATCTGATATAACATACTTTGATCGTAGCCACCACCCATAGTCTATCCTAGCCATCTTCATGAATTCCTCTGATCCCTTTTTCTTTCTTAATAGTACCTTGCTTTCTTTTATGTCATTGTTCCTATAAACTTTACATACTGAAGTGAAAATTTTAATATGTGTCAATCTTCCATTATTCAGCCCATGTTCCTGAGAACCACAGGTTTTCACTCTTCTTCACTTCTTTACTGTCCTTGCCCATTGTAACCAGAGCTGTAATACACACAGATGTACAGATACGTCTACTGTGTGCTGCCTTTGATTCCTTCAGGACTATACATGGGAGTAGTACAGCTGGATTACATCTAAGGATGCTTAATATTTTTCATGTATTGTTACTTTATTGCATTTATTTAAAAGTTTTTATTATATTTATTTACTTATTTATTTGTGTGCATTGTTTGTGTGTATGTGCACATGTGGAAGTCAGTAGACAACTTGTAGCATTTGGTTTTCTCCTACTGTATGGGTTCTGGGGACCAAAATCAGGTCCTCAGGCTTGACAGCAAGCACCTTTACCCACTAAGCCATTATGCGAATCTTTTATACTTTTCTTTTTTTGAGGATATCTGCTTAGTTCAATTGCCCATTAATTAATTGGATTACTTGTTCTTTTACATTTAATTTTTGAGAATCTTTATGCATTATGCATATTAATCCCTCATCAAAAGAACAGCTACAAAGCCCATTCTGCAGGCTGTCTCTTTACCATACTAATTGTTCTATTTTCTGTGCATAAATTTGATGCAAATACCATTTGTCAGTTTTTGCTGATATTTGCTGAGCTACTGGGCTCATTGTCTATGCCTGTCTGTCAAGACAGTGTCTCATTTTTCGTAGGCTAGCTTCAAACCCCTGTACGTAGCCAAGGATGGCCTTCAACTAATACTGAGAATCATAGGTGTGAGCTTCCATGTCGAGTCAATGTAGTGTTAGGGAAGGAAACATGGGCTTAGTGCATTTAAGGCAGGCACTCTACTGAGTCACACCCAGCTCTGCTTATGCCTGTATCTTTAAGTGTTTCCCTATGTTTTCAACTACAAGTTTCAAGACTTACCATGAGTTAATTTGACAGGGCAAGACACAGATCTAGTTTCATTCTCCAATATATGGAGAATATTTAGGTTTCCCAGCCCTGTTATTAGAGGCTGTCATTTCTACAGTGTAATTTTGGAGCATTTGTTAGAAACCAGTGGCTGTACCTGAATGGATTTATGTCTGGGACTTTTATTTATTCAGTTTGTCTACATGCCTATTTCTGTGCTGTGTACATGCTGTTTTATTTAGCATGGCTTTGTAGTGTAATTAGGAAACAGGTATTGTAATTCTAACATTACTCTTAGTTTAAGAATCCTTTATCTATTCTATCTTTTGGACTTCCATGGGAATTTTAGGATTGCATTTCAGTTATGTAGAGAATGTTAATGGAATGTTGCTGAAGGCTGCATTGAGTTCAGAGACTGCTCTTGACAATGAGGTCATTTTAACAATATTAATTCTTCTAACCATGAAGATGGAGCATCTCTCTAGTGTCTTTGATTTCTTTCTTAGTGTTGTCTATTTTTCATTGTAGAAATTGTTCACCTCCTTGGCTAGGTTTATTCCTAGGTATTATAGATTTAGGTTATTGTGAACAAACTGTATTCCTAGTTCCTTTTTTAGAACGTCTGTTATGTTGTACAGAAAAGCTACTAATTTTTCTATCTTGATTTTGTATCTTGTTACTTTGCTGAAATTGTTTATCAAATGTAAGTCCTTTAGGATCTTTTCATATAGGAGTATATTGACTGATAACAGGGATAATTTGAATCCTCCCTTTCCTATGTATATCCCTTTAATTGCTCTTTTTGTGCCTAACTGCTCTGGCTAGGAGTGTAAACATTATATTAAACAAGAGTGGTGAAAGTTGACATTAGAGCCTTATTCTTGACTTCATATGAATGATTTCAGATTTTCTCTATGCAATAGAATGTTGACTATACATCTATCATACACAGCCTTTATTTCATTGATGTATATTCTTTCTATTCCTAGCTTTTTATAAGCTTTCATCATGAAAGGCTATTGAATTTTGTCAAAGGCTTTTTAAAGCATCTATTGAGATTATCATGCAATCCCCTCCTTCTGTTCATGTGCCATATTACATTTGTAGATTTGTACATGTTGAATAATCCTTACATCTCTAGAATGAGACCAACTCCATCATGGGCTATGATCTTTTTAACAGCTAATGACGGTTTTATTGAATATTTGAAATCTATGTTCATCAAGGATACTGGTCTATGCCATTGTTTTTGTTACATCCTTATCCAGTTTTGGTATGAGAACAATATTTGCTCCATATGATGAGTCTTCCAGAATTCTTTGCCTTTCTATTTTATAAAATAGCATGAAGGACATCAATGTTACTTGACTTCTAAGGGTCTGGTCCAGGGCTTCTCATTGATGGAGGACTTTACTACTTCAGCCCCATTGTTAGCACCTGATCTATATGGTTATATGCCATTTTGGTTTGATCTTAGAGGATCACATTTACTCAGAAATTTGTTCAATTCATCTAGATTTTTCAATTGATTGGAATATTATTTAAAAATAATTCCTAACCAACCTCTGGGTTTCAGTGGTATTTTTCATTAAATTTTTTATTTTATGTATATGAAAAGTTTGCCTCCATGCATGTCTATGTACCACATACATGCCTGGTATCTATGAAGGCTATCATATGGCATCTGATGTCCTAGAACTGGAGTTATAGACAGTTGTGAGGCATCACGCTGATGTGGGGAATTGAATTCTGGCCCACCAGAAGAACAGCAAATGTTTTTAGCAATCTCTCCAGTCACACTATCTGTTTGATGAACTCCTCTTTTATCCTGGTTTTATTAACTTGGGCCTTTGTTCTTTTGGTGAATTTGGCTAAGGGTTCATCCTTTGCTTCTCTTTGTTTACTGGTTCTTTGTGCTATTCTTTTAATTTCCGTTTCATTCATTTGTGAGCTAATCTTTACCAATTCTTTTCCTTACTGGTTTTAGGTTTGGCTTGTTTTCATTTTTCTAAGATCTCTAGATACATCAATAGATTATCTGAGATCTCTCAGATTCTCTTTAAAAATGTAGCCATTTATAGATACACATTTCTCTCTTAGGACTGTCTTAATTGTATCCTGAAGTTTCTGGTATGCTATGTTCTTGTTTTCATTTAATTCTAGGAATTTTTCATTTTCCTCTTTATTTCTTCAATGGCCTATTTATCATTCAAAATATATTGTTCAGCCACCATTTGTTTGTGTAATTTCTGTAATTGCTATAGCTGTTAGTTTTCTAGTTTCATTCAAATATGATCAAATAAGTTACTGATAACAATAAGTTACTTCGATTTGCTTGCACTTGTTCAAACTTGTTTATATCCTACAATATAATCTGCTTGGTGAAAGTTCCATTAGTTTCAAAGAAGAATGTGTACTCTGCACCTATTGGATTGAGTATTTTGTGGATGTCTAGCAAGTTCACTAGATCTATAATGTAAGTCAGCTCTGATATCATTGTTTTTGTTCTGTCCCAATGACCAATATACTGTTGAGAGTGGATACTGAAATTTTCTACTATTGTTGTATGAGAGTATATCTTTCTCTTTAGGTCCAGTTATGTTTTTTACGGATTTGGTACATATATATTTACAGTCATCATGCTCTCTTTAGTGAATTACTCCATTTGTCAATATGTAATAACCTTATTTCCTCTTCTGACTGATTTTGTCCTGAATTACTTTTTATCATGTATTTGTATAGCTATTTCTGTTTGCTTTGAGTTTTCATTTGCCTGGAACATTATTTTCTATTCTTTCATTTTCAGTCAATACATGGAATGTCCCACAAGATGGGTTTCTTGCAGACAGTAAAGAGTTGGGTCTTTTTTTAAAAAAAATCTAAACAGATACTCCTCATCTTTTAATTGGATATTTAAGACAATTACACTTAGTGTTATTATTGGAAAGTATTTACTAGTTCTTGGCATTTTTCTTGCTCTCCTAATGTTTGATTCTTTCCTACTTCTTTTAATTTGCTTACCTATTGTTCTAATTGAATTTATTCTTGCCCATGCTCTCATAATGTGTTTATCTTCCTCTTCTATGTGTAAGATTCTGTATCATCTGAAATTCTGACTCAGTCATCACAAGTAACTTTAGTTTATGACTAGAACTGTACATAAATTTCTAAATGGTCTTAATAATAGAAAACATGGAGCCACATATAGGGGTGAAAACCTGGGAGAGATCAGAGGAATAGGAACAGCCACATGCTAACCTCACCTCACCAACTCCACAGTTTCCAAAAGTGAGATACTTCCTGTCCACCCATTCCTATATGCCTTGCTGTTCTGCCATCTGATTCACCCTCTCTGTCCAGCTACATCACCTCCTTGTCCTGCCCAGCTCTGTTACTTCCTGTGTGTCTGTATAGACCTCCAGACCTCCATGGTTAACTAGAGTTAGAATTTAAGGTGTGTGCCACCACGGTTCCCAGTGTGTTCCCAGTATGGCCTTGAACTCACATAGATCCACACAGATCCCTGCTTTCCAAGTGATAGGATTAAAGGCATGTGCTAAAATTGCATGCCTTTTGTGTTTACTTATAATGGATGGTTTTTTCCTCTGATCTCCAGGCAAGCTTTATTTATTAGAGCACAAATAAAATATCACCACATAGAAGGTCTTTGTTTCCTTTGCATCCTGAAGGATAATTTTGCCAGATATAATAAAGTAGGTTGAGTTAATTTTTGTAGAGTTTGAAATACATTATGCTATATCTTCCTGACCTCTGGAGTTTCTTCTTGGATATCTGCTATTACTCTAACATGCTGCCTTTATAAGCAACCTGGCAATTGTCACCTGTTTGTACTCTTGGCATTCTAAGTGTAATATGTCATGGGGAGGTTCTTTTTCTGGTCATATCTCTTTGGTGTTCTTAATGCTTTCTGTGTCTGGATGTACATATGTTGCCCCCAACTTGGGAAATTTTATGCTATCATTTCACTGAACGGATTTTCTATGTCATTATTCTGTATCTCTACATCTGAGTTTATGCCGAGATTCCTAAGCTTGTCTTTTAATCATATCTCAAAGTTCTTTCATGTTCTGTTTATACTTTATTTTTACTGTAATGCTATCTAAATGTTCTAATTCATAAATCTTCCTTCAAGCCTTGATATTCTTCCCCTTGATCCAGTCATTGGTGAAGCTTTTAACTCAGCCTTTTATTTGACTTATTGAACTTTCATTTCTAAGATTTTTACTTGATTTTTCCAGGATCTCTCTTTACTGAATTGCTCTTTCATATCCTAAATTGTCTTACTTCATTTAGCTGTCTATTTATATTTTCTCTGTGTGTACATACATGTAGAGTCTAGAGAACAGCCTTGGGTGCTATTCCTTGGGTATTGCCCACATTTCTTTCTCTTCCTCCTCCTCCTATTCCTCCTTTTTTTAAAGATAGGGTCTCTCATTGGCCTAGAACTTGCCAAGTAAGCTTGGCTGGTTGGCTGAAGAGTGACCCCCCCCCCCCAGGGAACCATCTGTCTCTATTTCCTAATGTTTGGATCACAAGCAAAAGACACCATGCCTGGCTTCTTTCCTTCCTTTGTTCCTTCATTCCTTCGTTCCTTTCTTCTTTCCTTCCTTCCTTCCTTCCTTCCTTCCTTCCTTCCTTCCTTCCTTTCTAATGTGAGTTCTGGGTACTGAACTCAAATTCTTGTGCTTGCAAGGCATTTTATTAATTGAACTATTCTCCTAGCCATCTCCCTAGCCCCATCATATTCTTCTTGAGTTTGTTGATTTTTAAGTTCATGTTATAAATTCTTTATGCAATAGTTTATCCATGTCAGTATCATTTAATTGCAATATTATGGACAATCAACAATGTAGTGTAGTAGGGGTCATGTTGCCTTGCTTTTTCATATTTCCTATATTTCTACATTGATATTTTCACACTGGGATTAAGCCATTGTGTGGGAGTTTTAATCTTTTCAAAATTTTTAAATTAGAGTATTTGCCATAGTTCAGTGGGATTAAGTCACAGCTGGACTGGAGTTTGTCACAGCTGGGCTGGGGTGAGCTCAGCCATAACCTCCCCTTAAAATGCTTGAGGTACTAAGCTCAATTAGCAGTGCCACTCAGAAGAAGCACATGAACTGTAGTAACATCATAATATAGTAACAAATCAAATATGAATACAACACCAATAACAATAAAGGAGAGGGGGCAAAGATAGCATAGAATGAATAAAAAGGTGCTAGTTAATAAAGAGTAAAGATAGGGAGGGAATGAAGAATATAGAAAGGAAAAAGTGAAAGGTGGATGAGAAAGGAGAAGAGAGAATAGTCACTTAAAGATGTAAAAATGAAAAAATAGAAAAAGAAAATAAAACATCAAAGGGAAAAGAAGACAAGAGGAAATGATCCAATTAAAGGTGTTTTTAAAGGGAGATGGAAATAATTTAAGGCTGGAAGAATATTAAAATTAAATTGTGAAAGCAAGAAATAAGAGAAAAACATTAGGCATAAATATTCAAAGTAAGCAGGTATGGTCCAAAAGTCTCAATAATTACAAAAAAAATCCCACTGGTTCTCTTTCTAACATTGAATTCAAGTATATGTTATAGGAGATATGAAAATTCTGTTTGTGCTGAAGAGACCTTTCTAGAATCTTGGGCTGTGTACTCTTTGGGCAGCACATATAGGCTAAGTTCCATTTGTCTTTTCATTCTTTATTTTGGGGAATACCACTATAATCCATTCAACTGTCCTGGCTGGGGTGAAAAATAATCCATAGTTACCTTTCATTTTATTTCATCTGTACATTCCCAGGAATGAAGAGTATCTAAGGAGTTGCAACCATCCACATTAAATGGGGACAGTAGTGGGTCCCACATGGCACCCTCATCCTTCTGACTGGTGTTCTGAAACTTAGTATTCACATATAATTACTTGCAATGGCTCAGTCTGAGCCTGCCCCAGCTTCCTTAATCAAGTTCCCAAATAAATGGCCTTAGAGGGCAAGGGACCTTTGTTCCCTTTTGTGTCTCCATCTAGCTTCCTACTACAAAGAGCTCTCAATGATTCTGACTCAAAGTATTTCTCCCTTAGCCATACTAGACCTATTGGCCATCATTCACCAGATCAGTTTATGACTATAAGTTCCTGTTTATGACTATAAGTTCCTGGAGATGGAGAAAATATAGAAACCTTTGACTCCCCAGGCAGTAAGCTCAGACAGGACCTTAAAAATGGCTTCCTAATGCTCCAGGGATGCTGTATCAAAAGAAGGACTTTTCCAGGGCCAGTATGCAAAGTACAAGTCCACAATAATGACTTAAATGATTAGTCTGCATTTCTGGGTTTTATTTTGTTTTGTTTTAGATTTATTTCATGCATATGTGTCTTTTGCCTGCCTATATGTGCACTATGTGTGTGCCTGGTGCCTGCAGAGCCAGAAGAGTATGTTAGATCTCCAGGAACTAATGTTACAGGCAGCTGTGAGCCACCATATGGGCTCTAGAAAGCAAGCCTGGATCCTCCGTAAGAGCAGCAAGTGCATTTAGACTTTTTGCCTTCATTTCTGCACAGTGAAGAGGCCAGCGGTAACTGCATTTTGTGAGTTTCTCTCTTTTTCTTTCTTTACCTCTATCCCCACCCTCTATCAAACTGCTGGTTCTGGGACACTCTTTTCTGCTCTCTGTTGCACTCACTTCCCAAAGTCTTGAGTTTTCTCAAGCCTGTTTACAGCTCCCTGCCACCTTCCCACCACCCACTTCAAAGGGTGGCTGCTCTTCTGCTGGAGTGACTCTTCCTGGCAAAGAAGTGGCATTCACCATGTGCTTCTGATTCCCATCTTGGAGCCTCCCTAGCACTCCTGTAAACAAGATCATGCCATCTGCAACTGGGCACTGGGACTTGCTCCCTTCTGTTTGGGGTGCCATTAGCTTTCTTCTCTTCCCTGGGTGCTCTGGCTAGGGCTTCCAGTACCACTTCAGCCGAAGTGGGCACCCTTGTCTTGCTCCAGATCATAGAACATTGTCTGAATTTCCTTGTTTGGTGTATTTTCACATATGGCCTTTATCATGTTGGAGGCACTCCTACTATATTTAACTTGGTAAGAGGTTTTTCATCACAAAACTATGTTAATTTTTATTGAATTATTTTTCTGCATCTATTAAATGATTGTTTTGTTATGTGATTGATAACTTTCGTATCATGCATCATACTTACTGAACGGTATGTATTGAACAATTCTTCTATCACTGGGATGAATCCCTGATATGGTGAAAGATCTTTGTAAAGTGCTGTTGATTTAGTTTCCTACTATTTAGTTGATTTTTTTTCATCTAATTTCATCAGGGATTTGGCCTGTGGCTCTTCTTTTTTACTGAACCCTAGTTATTTTGAGTATTAGGCAAAGGCTTGCCTCCAAGAATAAGTCTGGAAGGATTTCCTCACCTTCCATTGTTAAATTTTTGTGAAGTGTAGACGTAGATTTCAAAATCTGATGTTTCTTGATTGCTGTTCTCTCTGGATGACCTGCTCATTGATGAAAGTAGAGCTATAAGGTGCCTACCCTTACCGTACCACAGTGTCTCTCCTTCTTTTGGTCTGTTGATGCTTGTTTTATATATCAATGTGCTCCAATGTTTGCTGAGTGCATGCACACTTACAATTACTAGAGCATGCTCTGCTGACTTATTACTACTGACTACCTTTGTCAGGTTTTTTGTTTTTTTGTTTGTTTTGTTTTTTCTTTTCAAGACAGGGTTTCTCTGTGTAGTTTTGGTGCCTGTCCTGGATCTCACTCTGTAGCCCAGGCTGGCCTTGAACTCACAGAGATCCACCTGGCTCTGCCTCCTGAATGCTGGGATTAAAGGCGTGCGCCACCACCTCCCAGCTATACCTTTGTCGTTTTTACAGTTTTGACTTGCAGTCTATTTTACCTCACGGAACTCTGGCCACTCCTGCTCTTTAGTTTCCATCTATGCGGTTCAATTTGTGTGGGTGGGTCCTTACTGAAGCAAGCCTCTTGCGTATATTTGGATCCGTGTGTGTGTGTGTGTGTGTGTGTGTGTGTGTGTGTGTGTGTGTGTGTGTTTTAGTTCAATGTGCCATAGGCCTTTTAGTCGGAGAACTTAATTTACTTACATTCAAGGTAACTTGGTAGAAGAAACTTCTGCCATTTTATTGCTAGATTTCTACCGTTTTATAGACTCTCTGCATCTTTCTTCCTCGATCAGCTACTTCTTTTGCAGTTAAGTGATTTTTCTGTATCACTACACTTTAGTTCTTTCTTAATTTTGTATTTATTATAGGTTTGTATTCTGTGGTTACTGTGGGCCTTAGCAAACACATCTGCTACAGCTTGGATTTGACATGTTCCCTGCAGTCTTACTTGTTTGAACACTTGGTCCTTGGGTGCTGGTACTGTTCTAGGAAGTTTCTGGGCCTTTAGGACGTAGGCCCCATGGCTAAAGCAGGCTATTGAAGGAGGGGCCTTGAGAGTTTGATCCCCTCTGGTTTGGGTCCAGCTCTGTCTACTGCCTATGGGCTGCCATGATCTGACCTGGTTCCATTGTGAGCAGCGAAGTACCTCAGCTGCTCTGCCTCCCTGCTGTGATAGGCTGCATCCCTGAACCAGGGACAAAAGAGGCCTCCATTTACTTCTGGTGTTTCTGTCAGGTAGCTGTGTAAAGCAGTAAGAAAAGTGACTCACAAAATATCTTACAGTTACAACAGGTTATTTTAAACAAGTAACAACTTTAACATCAATCACTAAAAAAAAAAAAAAAAAACAAAAAACAAAAAACAAAAAAAAAAACACCCTACATTTTAACTCTATTCCCCCCTCCCTGTTCTGAATCTCTGATGTCTCTATTTACATCTCTTTGATATCAGTTATTGTAACTATCTGTGCTTTGTCTTTTAACATTCCCATCTGGAATATAAGTGGTGTATCATACAATCCTGGTGTGGAGGGCTGGTTGGCTGGTTGGCTGGTTGGGTTTTTCAGGTGTGGGGCTATGTGGACTTTGACCTGTGAGTTTTGCATCTTCAGATACTTTTGTGTTCCACATTAGTGTCCTTTTAATTTGAAGACTTCCCTTTGGCATTTTTGCTAGATGTGTCTTAACTGATGTTAATGAACTCCCTCGGCTTTCTTTTGTCTAAGAGAGTCACCTCTCTCCCTCATTTCCAAATTATAGCTTTTCCAAGTATGGCATTCTGAGTTGGTACTTTTCCCTTTCAGCATTTTGACAATGTCACCCTGTCTCTGCTGGCCTGCGGGCTTCTGTGATTGTATGATATGACTTCTTCCCTATGCTCCTCTTAGGGATTCTGCTTTGTCATGATATCAGGCAGTGTCTTTTTGTGTGACATGGGGAGCTGCTCTTTGGGTTCTTTCTGAGTACAGGTATGTGAACTTCCTTTGACTGAATGTTGGCTTTTTCCTCAGATTATGGAAAATTCTTCTCAATACTTTAAAAATTATTTTTGAGACAGAGTCTCACTATGTAAACCTAGCTGTCCTGAAACTTGATAATGTAGACCAGGCTGACCTTGAACTCACAGAGTGCAACCATCAATCACACTTGTCCTCATCCTAAATTTCTTTAAATATGCTTTTTGGCTCTATTTCTCTCCTTACTTTCTTTAATTCCTATTATACATAGATTAAGTCTCTTGATGGGTAGCCCACAACTCCTATAAGCTTTCTTTATACCTCTCTCTCTCTCTCTCTCTCTAATACTGGACTGACCAGTTTCAAATGTTCTGTCTTCAGTATCACTGTTGCTCATTCTGAGCTGTTAAAGCTTCTATTGAATTTTCACTTGGCTCATTATGTCATTAATCCATTGTTTAGATTCTCGCTCTCCCTCTCTCCCTCTCTCCCTCTCATTCTCTGCTGTTCCTTCTTTTCTTTCTTGATTGCTTTTGCAAAAATGTTTGTTTTGTTCATTCGTTATTTTCAAATTTCATTTTTTCATCTGTATATTCTTGGGTTCAGTGAACTTTTAAGAGATTCTGTGAATTCTCTTTTTTGATATGACATACTTCTCCCTCTCTTCTGCGTCCACTGTGGAGGCTGTGATGATATACTGTCTCTGTGGTTTTGTTTTTGTTTTTGTTTTGAGACAGGGTTTCTCTATGTAGCACTGGCTGTCCTGGAAATCACCCTGTAGACCAGGCTGGCCTTGAACTTGGAGATTAGCCTGTGGCTGCCTCCGAAGTGCTGGGATTAGAGGTGTGCACCACCACTGCCTGGAGAGCTTTAGAGACAGCAGCCTTCACTGCTTGTGTTATAATGGTGGCTCAGAGATCACTTTCGAGATCTCTAGATGGCTAGGCTGCTGCCTTTGCACTGGTTTTGTTCTGCTTTCTGGCAAGACAATCGCTTGTGCTCTGTATTTAGGCTGAGCTGCTGGGTGGCAACTACCACTAATCCACTAATCCACTAATCCACTAATCCACAGCGTGCACTTCTGGCCACTGTGGTAGTCTTGTTTCTCCTTTGGTGAGTCTGAAGGTGGCTTTTGGAGTCATGGGAAATACTGTTTAAACTCTCAGGTGTGAGCACCAGCACCTGTTAATAGCTGTAATTCACAGTCTTGGTAGTGCTCCTCTCTTTGCAGCCACAGAAAGAACTGTTAAATCCCCAGGTGCAGCAAACCAGTTCCTGGTTATCAATTAAATAGCTTTGGTCTGAGCCCACTCAAAGAAGGGTCTGGAGTGGTCTTTGTGGTCAGATGACACTGTTTATGCACACGGAATTCACTGGAAGGGCTTTCCTGTCACTGGGCATACTTGGACTATGGAGAGGGGCTATGGTAGAGGCTGGCCTTCTAGGGAAGTAAGGTTGGAAGAATGCCTACCTCCTCTAGGACCCATCCCAGCTTTGCCAGTAGGTTACGTCATTACCTGGAGTGATGACAAACTGCCACCGCTGACAGACATAAGCTTCTGCTCCAGCACGGCACTGGTCTCTTCAGTAGGCTCAGTTCTTTTCTAGTTTTTCTCTGGCTGCCATTTTCCTCTAAGCTCCCCATGAACTGAGAATGGAGGGGGCTTCCCTGCAGTGTTTCCAAATGCCAGGGAAGTGGTTGCTTTCCTGCTTCTCTCTTCCCCCTGGAAAGACCTTGGATCCTAAGGACTTCTCTCTGGGAGGACAGTGTGCCTCCTGAGAGAGGAGGAGGGCCATGTGGTCTTAAGAGGACCATTTTTCTTACCCTATCAATGGAGGTGGAGGTTTTTGGGCGGGGGGTGGGGGGGTGTTTGGTTGGTTGTTTTTGTTTGTTTGTTTGTTTGGTTGGTTGGTTGGTTGGTTGGTTTTGTTGTTGTTGTTGTTCAGTTCTGAGGAAAATAGAGGTGATCAGTCTTGATCCCATGCTTTGGGAATCCCGGTGAGGTCATTCCACTCATCGCACTGAGTTCAGGACTTCCACACTCTGCTACTTATTGTAAATACAAATTTGAAAAACTGGAAGTAATTTTTAGCATAAACTTTGGCACAATTAGGAAAATAGTATAATTACTTGCAAAAGTCAATGAAATACATGAGAAATCTGTCTCTTTTAAAGGGCAACAAACTTCAGAAAAAAATCCCGTGTTAAATTCCTCCCAAGATATCACAGACTAGCCTAAGCAAGGGAAAGTTCCTTAGAAGACACTGAAGGCAAAATGCTGTGCACATTGCAGCTACTGAAGCCCTGCAACCAGCAAGCTCTCTATCCATCCTGGGCGGCTGCTACTGTGGCCCAGCCCTTGCTCATTGAAGTGAGCCCTGAGTGCAGAACAGCTGTTCTTGCTAAAATGACTAAAGTCCTGGCATAGATGACAACATTCACATTCTAATCCCTTTCTTCCTTAGCTGAAGTAGCCAAGAGCAGAACAGATCACACACATTAGCTTGTGATTTGCAGGCGGTCTGGGACAGAGAAGAAAGCATGACAGAGCAATGAGAAGGAGATGGAGTGCCTTTGACCCACATAGGAAGTCTATGTCACATTCACCGATAAACACAGATACAACCCCACACCACAGAACATCTGTGCAGTGTGTATATTTGTATATGTGTACATATAGGAGCATGTGTATATGTATTATATACACATGCACACATACTATATATATGGGTGTATATATATATAATTATGTGTATGTATATGCTACTATGTCAGCCAACAGAAAATCTTCAAACTGTGTTCAACAAAAAGAAATGTAAACATGAGTTTTAGGATGTAATTTTTAAGGAGAATATAAAATACACATTGTGGTAAGCAACACAGGAGTTGTTGTCAGATGAGACAGGAAGGGAATCAATAAGCTATGTTTACAGTATTGTAAAAGTGTGATTTTTTTTTTTCACACAATCTAAGTCTCTATGTTAAGCTTCTTATCCTGCATTTACTGTCCAGCAGACACAGAACTTCCCAGCCAGGAGGTCACTCTCCCAGGCCCCTTTTGCAAGATTCTGTCAGGAATCTTGGCTAGGAGTGGGGCCAGCAGGACTGCACATTCCTGGGCATGGGTCAGAGCTCGCCCAGACAGTCCCCCTTGTGCTCTGCCTATCTGCTGCTACAGGGAACTAGAAAGCAACAACCAATTCAGAAATCTAGACTATCTTGAGCACAGGATGCAGAGTTTAAGTAAGAGCTAGGAAACAGACAGAGGAGAGAGAACCCAAACAGAAAAAACTTATACTAACATATATAAAAAATAGGCACGGGGTTGTCTGGGCAAACCATCTGGATATCCAGTTAACAGACTATAATCTAGAATCAAAATGCTAACAAAACTGTTTCCACAGACATGAAACTGTTCAGATCTAATCAGGTAATACAACAAATCTATATAACTTGGGTTTTTAATGAAACAGTACACAAATAACTGTATAATGTAATAATTCATTTTGCATATAATGAATAAACCAATTTTAAATTCTATAGCTGGATAGAGTACAAAACTTATTAATTTGGAGCCATGGGTCAAATCTGGCATACCATCTGTTTCATCAGAAAAGGCTTAGCTGGAATGAAGTCATGTTCACTCGTTGCTATCTGCGGCAGTGTCCAGGCTGTACCATCAGAGCTGAGTAGTTATGACAGAGGCTAATAGGGCCCCAAAGCCTATAGTACTTAGTACAGACTGAGTGTCCTTCATCTCAAATTTCTGGATGTTCAGATTAGGGAAGCTCAATCTGCATGCATTCTTTCACAGAGAAAAGTCAGCAGCCACACTCTGAATAGACCCTGATCCTAAATATGAGACCCTGCTGCTAAATCACATGGCTTAGAAGGCAGAAGGACCTCACCTGCTGAATAATGCAGGCCTTTGTTACCAACTAACAGTGAAATGATGGATCCGCAAAAGAGGTCCCCAGTGCGTGACAGTGCTGAGCAGTGGAGCCTGCCACGGTGGTTCTTCCTACCTGTTTTGTTGTCTTTGCAACTGGACTATCATTGACATCGAGGACCTTTTCCCTCATTTGGCTACTTTTCAACTTTCCTGTCTCAGGACGCTTAGTCTTCTCATCTGTCTTGGTGTCCTCATCACTTTCTGGGTTATTTTTCCATTCTTTCATCATTTCTAATACATTGGTTGGTCTCACTGAAGAAAATGTATTGCCCTAATATTAAAAACAAATGTTTGTGTTATAAACAGTTCAGATAATTGAAAGGTTCTTAAACATCTTACTAATATATTCTCCCCAAATCAGCAATTGTTATACAGAAAAATTATAAAGCTGAGCAAGTAGCAAAACTCTGGTGTCTGTTGGAGCACACTCCCTATTCTACAGTGGCTAACTACCACATGGCATCACTTATGATGTGGACAGGGTTAGAGGAAACCACTCTCAAGTCATAAAGGAATAAATGTAGCCTGCTGGTGCCAAGGTTATAACATGACAATTCTGTGGCAGCCAAGACCTCCTTTGCACTGTTCTTAGGAAACTGGTAAGACACTACCCAAAAGCTAGGGGTCCAACACTGAGGGTGAGTCTACACAACACCAAATGTCTAGGAAAAACACCCACACTCAGGTACTTAGGTAAACAGTATGTCAAAGAATATAGATCATGAATTTGAAAGCTCTTGCCTGGAATATTTCTATATAATGTGGCCATTTGACTATAATTGACTCAGTGTGCTGTTTTTATCCCAGCTATGACCATATCAAATCAAACTTGGCCATTATACACTATTTTCCAAATATCCCATCTAATGTGCCAAGACACACAGATGTAAGCTCAAATGGCTCCTGCTTGACTTAAATATATTTTTTATCCTAATTCCAGATGTTAGAGAACATTTGGACAGTATGTTTGGATCACCTTTAGGTTAAAATGAGACCACAGGTATGCAGCAATTCTAAGTAGTCTTTGTACATAGGTAGATTTAAGTGTTACACAGTAAGGACACAGAAAACTACAAGACTGAGCACATTAAGGGCAGCCATCTGAATACACTGTGGAGGATTTATTGAGTTTAATATAGTCATGGTTAAATATAGATCAGCATCAAGAACAGACTGGTAATAACCAGAGATCATTAGGAGACTGAGTCCCAAGCTCTTCTGTTCTGCCCTTCCCCTTCCCCTAGCATCTGAATACTCTATACTGGCTGTACTCATTTCTCCTCTGCCCCCTAATTTATCATCCCTTTCTGACAACCATGGCCCATTTCTGACAACCATGGCCTACACTGCCTTCAAGGCCCAATTTAAAAGTCATTAGGTGTCCTGGAACTGGGAGCATACACAGGCCTAAGGCAGCAGCCATGGGAGACTAGATCCATCTAAAATGCTTGATCACCTCAGAGCTCATTGATCTGAATCCTGATCTCCAAGGCTTGCAACTTCTCAGCTTCATCCTGACTTCTGTCAGAATTCACAGTACTCAGTCTCCTAGACTTTGGATATATACATCTTGGGCTCAGTTTAATTCTCTCATTAGCAAAGATACAATCTGACATTTTGCATTGAGTCTGTAACCTCAGTCCTATTCACATAAATGTCCCCAAGTTAACTCTTGAATACTGTGGATTTCACATTTCTACCCTCTTTGAAGGATCTCTGACTTTGTCAGAATAAATATATCACTTTTAGGTGATACATTTTGGGAGTTCCTACATAGTCCATCATGCTCCCAGTTCCTACTAGGTACCTACAAAGATCTGGAGCCTCTCATAGTCAGATCCCTGACTAAGAATGCAGCAACTCTTACTCATGCCAGGCAATTTTCAATGGAAGATGCTAAGCACTGGGACTTAGAAGTCATTCTTTATCACAGGACATGCAGCCTATCTAGGTAGGGAGAACAAAGGAAATGCTGCACCTGCAAGTCACCTCTAAGACACCTTAGCAAGATAAGCCTGTCTACACATGACTATGCCCAAATGATAGTCACAGTGGGGTCCATATGTGATATGCACAATATGACAGCAGTTTATTACAGCACTCTTTGCAAAGTCCTGATAAGCATATATTTAGTTATCATGATTTAACTAACAGCATCAGTCCCTCAAGAACACAGCTCAAACTTCACATGCTGTGCTATGTTAAACATTATTATAAAAATTGCAAACCTCACTTCTGGCTTTGCAGCTCACACCAAACAGGTGCCCATTATGATCAATGACCAGCTGGGCCATTCTTTCAAAGTGTATTGGTTCCTGGATACTAAGTATCTGATGGTCAGTTCATCCATGCATTGCCTTCTCTCCAAGGAATTAATTAGTCAACAAAGATAAAAGTGCAGCAAAGACAAGAAGATGTTGATACTAGGAGTAAAATTTGAATCAAACCGAGTGGAATAACAGAAGAAATAGTTTGAAATGGGGACCCTGACACTCCCTCATTTGCATACAGTCAAAGGAAGTAGTATAGGCAAATTTGACAAGTGAAGGGGGTGTACCAGAAAGGATGGAAATACTGCTGAGGAAGGGTGCCTGCAAAGAACTCTCAGAGGTGTCTCATGACATAGAAGGCACAATAATACAATGCTGGAAGCAGATCAAAATGGGCAGACAGTGGGCAAGTTTGCCAGACACAACACTGACCCTAACTCCATAAAGTCACTGCTAGGGCAAGAAGGTAGGACTACAAAAACTAATCTTGGTGAATGTTTACCAACAGCAACAACACCACCAATCTCGCTGCCTTCCTATTTCATGTGCTACATGAACATTGGCCTGAATTTATTTCACCTTTACATATGTCTACAATGAGCAGAGAGTTTTCATATTTAGGGTTTTAACAGAGATGTTTGGACATAGATTTTTCTTAATTATTAAGATAATTTTTGCAGAGTATCACCCTCTGCTGCCATTTTACATTCTTGCATTATCATGTAGAGTAAGAATTGCCTATGTTATCTTAAGCCTGTATCTCTAGCAACCTTTAAGTGTCCAGGATCATCTATAAGCCTACCCAAGAGCTCAGTAGCTAACACTGTGTGGTGAGAGTGCCATTGTACTCAAAGAGATTGTGAGGAAGAGAAAGGGATCTAAAACAGAATTATCACAAACATTCCACCACCACTTAGAAAGTTAACTCTTGGCTTACTGTACTCACTTGTGCTAGCAAGCTTAGACTCTGCTACACTGGAAAGTGGAGTCCATGTTGTCCATGTCTAAAACCCACTCATAGGCTACCCACTTCCTGCTTGTTAGCAGTTGAAGGAGAAATTGCATCTGATACTTGGACTACCCAGTAAGTAATAGCCTATAGCTATGAGCCTTTCAGTCTAACAAATTATAAATGAACTAACCAACTACAGAAACAAACAAAAACGGGCTAGAACTGCCAGCAGGCACTAGACGGCATGTCAGCACAAGGACACTAGCCTTGGAACTCCCTTTGCTGGCTGAATCTGGGTCAGACACTGAACTCTTCACTTCCAAGGCAGCAGTGACCATTTGATAACTGGAGGCTGCCCCAAGTAGAGGCCTTTTTGGTTAGAGCATTTCCACTGCATAGCCAACAGGTAGTTGAGGCTAACATGTTTTAGTATGGAAAAATTAGGCAGGGGTGTGTACTCACGGAGAAGCAAGAGTCAAATGCTAAGACTGAGTCTTTGCCTTAGTGGATAGCCCCACAAATGGAGACTTAGTGATATTTTTCTCATCTAACAAAGTCTGAGTTTCCAAGCATGCCTGTCATTATTCTGTAAATAATACATGCTTAATAAGTTTTTTTCATGAACTAAACATGTGAGGGAGAGTAAAACCCCAGAAAAAAAACCTGGCAGAGCTGAAGAACACTGGAACTTTAGCTTATCATCAGTCTCTACTTTTGAAAACAGCTAGGATATTTCCATTGGTTCCAACAAAAAAATGGAACACTTTATTAAAAGTATATAAAAGGACACTCAACTTCGCAAAATTAATAAAGCCCAATCTAAAAACCAAGGTGCTGATTTTTATACAGCAATGTGAATAAATTAAAATGTGATAACCTGCATTCATGAAGGTATAGTCAAATTCTATTTCTTTCTTTAAAGATTTATTTTTGGTGTGTGTGTGTGTGTGTGTGTGTGTGTGTGTGTGTGCGCGCGCGCGTGCGCGCACGCGCTCAGGTTTCCAGAGTCCAGCAGAGTCTAGAAGAGGGTACTGGAGTTCTGGGAGCTAGAGTTACAGAGGTGGCTGTGAGTTGCCCAATGTGGGGGCTGTATAGTCATTCTTAACTGCTGAGTCCTCTCTCCAGACCCAAGGAGTCATATTTACCTCCTTCCTATAGTATGTAAATTATTGATAGCCTATCAAAATGTGTAACATATAGTCTCTCTGACCAGCGATTCCAACATTCAGAATTTACTTTATGGATATGCTAACATAATGCACAAAACTATATTTACGAGAACATTTGTTGAGCCAATTATTTTAACAGGAAATATCTAAAACAATTCACATATTTAATATATCTAGGGAGAATTTTACAAAATAATAGAACATCCATAGTTTGAGATACAACATTGTACTTTTCCTTAAGAGAATCTTCCCAATATATACTAAGTGAAAAAGAGTAGTTTATAGACTATGAACCTGTTTGTGTAACATGAAGGAAGAGGGTAGAATGTTAGTTTTCCTGTTCTGTTCACTATTTAAACCATTTACCATGGACGATCCCATGAATTCCATAGAACTAATTAGCAATGTAAGCAGCAGGAGGAAGCATGTGTAAACTGTAGAGAGCCACACAACCACTAAATGACCCATCACCCTGATGGCCTGGATGGTAACTGGGGCCCCTAAGGTAAGCAGCAGTGTGCTGCTTCATGTTGAAAACATTCAGCCTATTGACTTCTCATGAGTGTAGCAGCAAATGAGTGGATGAGGCTGGTGTTGGTACTCCTAGTCTTCAGGAGGTAGGAGCCTGGGAAAGTACTGTATTACAGAGGTGCACCTCCAACTGTCAGCCGAGAGTTTCTAGTTAAGAGGAAAAACTGAGCCTTCAAACTGAATATACTTCAAACTAATACTCTTCAAACTGGGGTGTGCACACACCTGGCTGTACAGAAGGCTTTCCAAGGGATGTGTGGGCAGAGATGGCTTGAGGAATCAGTTTCAGGACCCTTGATCTGCTTGAGCAAGGATTTGTAATAATCCTCTTCATGCTTTTCCCCTTAAGTCAGTTTCTTCCACTTCACAAGAAAAAGAAGGCATAGTTCTCACCATTTTCATTATTACTTTATATATGTGTGTGTATGTATGTATATACATACTTTATATATCTAATGTATTATAATTATATATTATATATAATTATTTACATATGTATATATATATGTATATATATATATATATAATACTTTATATGTATATTTAATCCCTGAAGTACCAAGGACAGTTCAAAGTTTCTGTGTTGGTGTTCAGGAAACAAATGAACCTAATGACTTGGTGGAAAATCTTTTAGAAGTGGGATGCTTTATGTCTTTGCTTCCAACGAAAAAATGAAGAAAGACCTAATTAAATTCTTAGAAGGTAGAACATTCAGAATCATTTTTGTGATTTATTTTATTATATGATTCTAAATACCTTTCCCTGGGCTTTGGGTGCACTGGAACAGCATTTACATCCTTGTGGCTCAAAATGCATTTTTATCATTAATCCAGCCAAAGATTGACTTTCATTTATTCACTCATTTATAATGTAATGCATTTCTACTATACAAGTGGAAAATGGATACTAAATTGCATCCATCTACTTGATTTTCCTCTACCCTGTCTTCCTGAGGGGACTGCCATTTCCTTGATATCTTGTTTATATTTTAATGATACCTATGTGTATTCAAAGCAGAATTTTTCTTTAGCTGTTCTAACTTGATAAAATGAGCATCAGGCCTTGGATTTTTTTTTTCATTCAGAATGACATTGTCAAGACCATTGTATATTTTTATCATGGATAATCATGAACCTTGACTCCTACATTACAACACATGTGAAAAGTACTTCATGATGCAGCAAAGATCTAAATGTGAGGCTAAAACTAGAAAAGCTTCTGGAGGAAACATAGGAGATTGTCTTCATGATCTTGGGGCAGGGGCTAGAAAATTACTGGGCAGGACATAAAGACTATTAACTATACAAGAAAAAATTATGCATGGAATTTTTACCAATGTTATAATTATTCTCCAAAGACAGCAGTAAGAAGTAGAAGAGATACATAATAGACAAGGGGGAAATTATATACACATATCTGCATTTGTGTGTACTTATATATAGATGACAAAGGGTTCATAATCAGAATACACATAGAACTACAAATCTGTAAGAAAAATACTTTTAATTAAAGATTTATTTATTTTATTTTATGTATGTAACTGTTTGCCCACTTGTATGTATGTGTACCACATGCTTATAATGCCTCAGGAAGCCAGAAGAGGGTGTTATATCCCCTGGAACTAGAGTTACAGAGGGATGTGAGCCACCCTCACACAGATATACATGCAGGAAAAACACTCATACAAATAAAATAAATAAACTTCTTAATAGTTTCTCTATTTTTCTTATCCTTTAAAAGATTGCCCTTGCCAGGCTCTGTTCTGCTTTGCATCCTTGGCTCGTTTTCACTCTTTTCCAATTATTTTATCTTGGTTTACTCTGTTAGGTTTTTTTCCTCTGAAATTTTAAGTTAAGGAAATCAGAATGAATTACCTACACACATGTATGGAATAGTCAAAGAACAAATTAAGTAAAAGATTAAAACAAATGTGTTTCTTATAAGTAGCTAAATTTAAAAAATTCAATTCAAGACTATATCTTAAAATGGGCATTTAAATCAATTTGTTTATAATTATCTCTAAATTTGGACATGCTCCTATCATCTGAGTTGATTATTTCAACTGTTCCACCATGTGTCTCCTTTTAACCCTTCAGGACTTTAAACTCCAATATCTATGTAGTCTTCTTTTTCAGCTTTGTAAGAGTCCATGTCTTCACTCCCTCCCCAGTGCTCCTAATGTTTAGATGATACTCATATTATCTGAACTTTGAATTCTGGATTATTATGAGCATATTTTCTTTTCTTTGGCATTGTTTCTTGTTTTGCTTAAGACACCAATAACCCTTACACAAGGTATACAAAGACACCTGTACATTCAGCTCCTTTTAACATTTCCATCAAGTGTGCTAAGTGTGGACCTCTGTGCTGGACTCTCTGAGGTCTTGCTTATTTAAAAATACTTTCACTATTTCTTTTCATGTCAATGACCATTTGGATAGATATAAAATTTTAGGTTTAAAGTTATTTTTCCCTTGATGAACTTAAAATACTACCCCAGTTATTCTCATTGCATACTACTGCTGACCAGTAGGATATATGATTCCTCCTTACAAGATCTGCCTGTGTCTTGCTTTAAATCCTTTATTAGACTGTGGAGAACCCACAGGCAGAGACTGGCCCACAGGTCCCCTTCAGTATACAGCAGTTATTCAATAAATATCTGTTTCATTTTTCAGTATGTATCAATAATACTGAATACTAATTAAGTCTTGTGTCCTAGTTCATGTGCCTCTTCCTAACATAATTTTATTGAAAGTTTCATTAATTAGGGATGCAACAACATATTCATATATGCATGCATATGTATGGATAAGATAATTTAGAATTCAAGAGAAACTGTGTAGTAGAATGGCAGAAGGAATCTAAAATGTTTAGGATAAAAATATATAGGAAAAAAATAGCCCACAATTAGTTAGGTGCTATAACACTTCCATCCTCTTATGGGTGTGTCTATCAAGGCTAAAGGTCAAAAGCTAATGGCTAAAACTTGGATAACAATTTGTAAATTAATGAACAAGGGCCCTGTTTGCACAATGGAGGAGACTACCCAGGAACTGGCCCTGAACCGTGGTCACCAGTGCCTCTGCAGAGTGTGGCCTCAGAGCAAATTGCATACTTCAACTCATGGGCAACGGCTTATAGGAGAGATTGTGTTGTTCATCTCTGTATCCTGACAGTTCCTGAAAATGTAAGGTCAAATGATACTTGTTAAGATCATGGGTCAATATTTAATTGGATGTTGATTCATTTAAAATAAGCCACCTTGGCAAGTAGGCCTCACACACAATTGCTCTTCACTACAGAGTGAAGGTAAAACTCTTTGATCTGGGATTAAATCCCTTCACAGCTCTCTTTTCTTCCCTGGTTTCCTTTCCCATTTATGTCCTTCAGCATTTTATTTGTCCTTCACATTGAATTTCCTGGCTCCATAACACCTATCCCTCTACTTCTGACCACTTAAAATTCCCTGTGTCTTCTTTCTTGCATTGCAAGTTATGAACGACTTGCTTTCTTTACTAGATTGAAAGTTCCTCATGTCAGAAACCATGCCTTTTATTTATACTACATTTTCATTATCTAGCTGAGCCTGACATGTGGTAAGTGCTAGTGGTGAAGAAAGAAAAGAAAGTTTATATAGTAAGGAGCTGACACATAATGACCCATGAGGGTGAACTTTTGTAAGAAAGGGCCTCACAACCATTGTCAGACATGGTCCAGTGGGAGAACATTAGAAGAGACAGAGCGTCAGGACCAGAGGCAGCACAATGAGGCCTTGAAAACAGTCTTCTCTTCAAGAGGAGATGCATTAGAAGAAACACCACCATGTGTAGTGTGACAGGGGCCTAAAGGGACAGACATATCCTTTAGTTCCAAAGAACAAAGGGAGTTTCTGATTCCTCTATTTTCAGGGGGTAGAGGTGTGGACAAGCTTCATGATCTAGGCTGGCCTACACAAGTTAAGGGCACAGGGGCAGAACTACATAGGACCACAGACTTATCCTGTAGCTGCAGGAGGGGGAGACTGCAAGGCCATAGCACAGCATCCTTGTTTACCAACTCTGCATTCCAGAGACTGAGAGAGAGCCACAGGGGGACTGGGCCTGGTTTCTAGGGGAGGGAGGGGCTGCTAGTGGGTCTGTGATGTAAGGGCATGTACTTAAAAACATGTTGAACAATTTACCCATGTATGAAAAATTCTAGTAAAGCCCAGAACTAGAAGCTGCCTTTTTACAAGCCACAGAAGAAACATAATTTTCCTAATATACATTCTCTTTATGCCAGTCGTCTCAAAATGTAAGAGGAGGTCAAAAGAAATTCCTCAGAGATGAGTTTTAAAAATGTAAATTCTTAATGTTTGCCTGTGACCTAGGGACTTGAAGAAAGTGAGAGGTCACCCACAAGGCCTAGTAAGAAGTGCCCATCTCCTGACCTGATGATGATAGGAAAGAGGAAGAGGAAGCTGTGGGCAGAAAGTAGCAGTGTATCCCCAGCCAGAGGAGGTCTCTTCAAACCCTGCCCTGCTGCTGGTATCTCAGCTGCTTTTCTTCACATCTGCCATTCAGCTTTTGAAGCCATGGCAGTACTTAGTGTTTATTTGAAATTCTGTTCACTTAAATGTATAGAGAAAAAAAAAATCTCTTTCTTGGAATACTTTTAAGATAGCTACCATGCTTCAAAATGCACAATACATAGGCTAAACTAGAGACATTTTTGTCCAATAAAGCTCTTTGAAAAGAAAATGTTACCAAGCATTAGGTATTGAGAAAAGCAGGCTCTGATACAAAGCGGCAAGGCTCTGAGGGAGTCATCTTGCTCACTTTAGACTATTTCAAACAGAGTACAGGAATTACAGGAAGGGAGACTTCAAGTGTTGAGGAGAGACGAGTCATGCCTTTCAGAAGCTTGTCAAATGCCAGCATTCTAAATTTCATACACTGAACTTAGGAGAGTCCAATATAGTACACAATATCTGTCACTTTTTATCCATTTGGCAAAGACTTCAGAGAGACAAATGTTAGAGACTTGAAAATGGAGACTTCTGGAAAAATGACCAAAGCCAGAAATAAAGCTGTACTAATTAGAAAACAAATAATTAAATGGCCAAACCCGAATGTTGTGTGATGCTGAAAAGACAAATTTCTAAAGCACGCCATCTGTTTTACAACTTTTCATTTTCCTCTACTACAGATCTACTCCATACTTTTTACAGTGATCTCGCTGCTAGGCCAGAAATAATTACAGCACAGAATCCTAGAAGAGATCAAAATAGTTACAGAGGAGGGCAGATATACTACATTCCTGAGAGAAAACTATGTTATAGCCTTAAAGAAAAAGCATTGTTATTCAAAGAAATGGTCCAAAATTGTAAAAAGAAAATTAGAGATTTTTAAAACTGATACCACAATATATTTATGGCATCTAAATTTATCTGGGTCTCTTCTAGATGTTGTAGTGTTAAAAGCATGTTGTGAGACCTCTTCTGTCTTTCCATGATTTTTAATTAATTTATCTCTTAAGCCTGGTGGTTTTACATGGCATCTGTGTACTCATGATTCTCCAGTTTATAATTCCAGTTTCAGACCTATATCTACTTCTCTATTTGACACATCTACTTTGCTGTCACATGGCATTTTAAACTTACCACACCTAATTCAGAGCTTTTGACTCACCACCCATATCCTATAGAGAGACCCTACTCTTCCATAGCTGTCTGCATCTCCATAAATGGAACCACTGTTCAACCAATGGATGCAAAATCTAGATTTCATTCAGTATTTCTACCATGTCTTTGTTATTCATGCAATTCATCATTCATTTCTGGTTCCCATTTCCTCACCCCTCTGCCATCTCTCTCTTTCTTTTTCTCCAGTGCTCAAGAGCAAACAAACCCTACTGCTGAGCTATATCCACAGCCTTTTCATTCACACTTCTAAATCCTGTATCTCACATGTGTTTTTCTTTGTTTCTGTTGTTACTATCATATCTAAACTGCCACCAGCTCTCAGAAATGACATCTCAATATTTACCAAATTCTCTTTCTTTAAGTCATTGCCCACATAATGCCTGGAATGACTTTAAAAATATAATTACACAAATAATTTTCATTTCAAATGTATTGTATTTGTGTCCTTGGTATCTAAGACAGTGTCTAGATAAATGTATATTTAATTTTTAGTGAATACTGTCAATAATGAGCTCATATAATGCTAATAACTTCTAATGTCAAGTCTTGGACTTCTCTTGTAACCTCTATGGACCTAATGACAGTGAATTGTGCACTCAAAAGAAATCACTCACTATTCAGTAATTCACTGCTTATTGAAAATTGTAATAACTAGGATTAGGCTTGCTTGCATATTCCAAAGTGCTCTAGAGATAAGAGAAATTTACTTTCTTGTAAAACAAAAATTTTTTGGAATGAATTGGCATGGTGACTTTATTGTATTGCTATAAGCCCTGGTGCCCTGTATTTTATTGTTGTTTACCAACCTGAGTTTGTAATTCTGCTTTGTTGTCCAGCATGGCTACTCAATCACTAGCCATTGTATTCCAAGTCACCAAGAAAGAAGAAAGGCATGAAGAACACCATGCCTACTCCATTTAAGAGAAGACCACATGCTTCCTTCACATCTCATTAGATGTCAATGGTGACTAACACAGAAACTGGGCAATAAACACACACCTAGCTAGATAGCAGTGTTTCCAGCTAAAGATTGCCCAAGTTCCAGCTGTGACTGGGTCCTGTTCTTGTGGAGGAATGCAGAGGCCAAAGTGTCTGCACCAAGGTCTGAAGTCTAATGGTGGATAGCAACACACAAATAAACAGACTAAATATTTCAGCCTAGGTAATAAAGCATTTGGAAACATGTTTTCCAAGCCCCCCCCAAAGAATCTCTGGACTCAAAGAGCTGAGTGAGCTATAACTAGTTCTAGAGTTTTACATCTGGAACCTGTCCGGACTGCCTCACTCGGCATTGGTCTCATAAGACATTTCTCAGTTCCCTTCTACTGGCCATGAAGCCTCTGTGACAAGAGCAAAGTTCATTTGAATGTCTCTAAATACATGCAAGCAGAGGTGGTGAGAGGCATAACCATTTAGAACTGCCCGTTTCAGAAATGTGTCCAGACTCACTGCTCCTTTTTAACTTGTCAGAAGATGCAACTAAGTGACTGTTTCAAGACTACAAGACCATGTAAAATGCGTGATGTCAGAAAAAAAAGTTTTCTAAAAGGGAGTATCATAACTTACTGTCAACCATTGGTTATCTAGAAGTTCCTTAGCTGTGATTCTGTGAGCAGGATCTACTTTCATAAGTTGTTTCAAAACATGTTTTGCTGCAAATAAAGGGGAGAAAACTTTGAAATTTTATTTCTCATAACCTTAGTTAATGTCACACATTGGCTGCACATGGTGGCACAGCCTGGTAGCCCCAGCTACTTGAGAGGCTGAGGCAGGAGGGTTGTTCGAGTACACACATTTGAGACAGCCAAAAAATTGAGACAACTCAGAGAGAGACACCCCCAAAACCACTAACAAAAACAAATCAAAACAAAAACTACTCATTTCCCATTTATTTAGGCTATGGTTGCATAACACAAAGGATGCCGAGGATCATCAATGCATAAGCCTAAATAGACAGAAGTAATTTCTGTCACTGGATTACCCAGATGAGTGATTTCCAGTGAGAGTTGGGCACACAGCAAGTCTCCACTTTAATTTTTAATTGGTGTTTTTTTTCTTTTGTTTTGTTTCTGGAAGCATGGACCATCAACAATCACAGTGAAGGTATCACTATTTCCACAAGCAAATATCCCTTAATTCTAAAGTAGATTTTATGATTAACCAGAGATTTACAAAGGTTTTATTAGTGGCCATTTCCTTATATTAATTGTTTGCTTTAGTAAATAACAACAAATCCATACTCACCAGAATCACTTATGGAATCCCAGATTGGATGTTCAAATCGTAGCTCTCCCTTTTTTATCAATTCAAAGAGCTTTTCTTCTGAGTTTGCCAAAAAGGGTGGCTCTCCACACAGTCTAAACAAAGGCAGTCATTTGTTCAAATGTTTTCAACATAAGATCACTAAAGATTAACTTTCTGCAGGACTTGGAAGCAGTGATGCTTTGCAGGTAAGTAACAGACGGAAGAAGAGAAGGTGCCTCTCTGGCTGGAGAGTGGAAGCAATGGGGCCGCCCAGCTCAGTGCTGGTCTCATCTCAGTGCATAGGTCAGTGCGCTCAGACCTGCAAATGCCCCAAGCTTCTGTCGGGGGAGACACTAGGATTAAGGGTTACAGTGCAGGAAGGTGTGCGAGGGTTGAGTGCAGAGTGACAGTGGCCTGAGCAGAGGGAGGTCACCACTTAAAATCTATACTGTACACTGGATTCTGGGAGCTCAAAAAGGGCTATCGGAGACTGCCAACACTCGTAAGAGTTTAATGTCCAGGCAAGAGTTTTGTCTGTGGTAAATAATATATCAACTGTTAGTAATGGTAACAATAAAATAAAAATAAAACCAAAGAATACCCCTGGGAATTTCTGTAGGTCCTGAGCCAAAGCCGAAAGGGATTAAAACAGGCACAATTGTGTCTTCCACAATAGTATTCAAAGGAAGGTCAGGACGAAAATCATCAGTGAGAAAGGGCAGATGCTGGTTAAACACAAAGCCAACAGCAGTACAGCCCAAGCACCATGGGTAAAGCAAGCATGGGCCTTCTTGCATCAATAACACAAGGACTATTGTGTTGGCTTCTTTTTAGCAGAGCTTGGGGCAAGCCAACCAAGCTGAGTCATTAGCTGATCCAGGCCAGAACTATAACAGTATACTTCCGAGTTGAGTTCGGTGCCTCAAGGTACATACATTCTCAGTAAATGTTAACATATCATCAACAACAACCCCAACATCTAAAGACAACCAGCAGGTGTGACCAGGGAGACCCAGGCAGAAGGTGACACAGCAAAGTCAGCTTGGCCCGTCAACTCTCAGGCATAGACCTTTCACCTTTACTAAAAACAAAATGGCATTATCCCATTATACTTGCCAAGGTGCAGTCAGTATAATAAAGCCTAAATCTTTCACATTTTATATTTTTCCTGACTTTCTTCAGTTTTATTTTAAAAATCCAATTGTGAACATTTTCTGACCAAGCTAAAATTTGGTATTTTATGACAATGACAATGACAATGAAGGAACCAAGAGTCAAGGACACAGTCTGGAGCAGAGAGCTTCTCCTGCAGGAGCTTCTTGTTAGGGATCAGGATTTGTCATGCTGTCCTACAAATTCTTACTTTACTACTTTCTACTTCTCAAGCTCGTCTGACACTTCTTTCTTCTTACTTGGCTTACTATTGCTTAGTTTTAAAATGGGATTTTAAAAGCTATAGAACGCAAACAGAAAACAACCAGGAAAATGGCTGTATGGACACTTACTATCTATTATAACAAGCTCAGGCTGGCTAAGGCCCAGCTCATTGCGCCTGTTATCAAGCAGTGATATGCATGGCCCCCGATCTCTTAGCAGCCTCTGCAAGCGACTATAGCTTAAGGGCTACATTTAAAATTTTCCACTTTTTTCTGTCCTTTGCAATTTTATTTACGCAAAATGTATCTAATGGTTGGTCAATCAGCAGCATATGGAACTTTATGACAGCAATTTCCTAGCACGTCCAGAAAAGGGAATCCATGACATGAAAAATGCCTCTTAAAGCTTCCTATTGTTTTCTGCAGCATTCATAGGAATCAGGACCATACCAGCAGAGGATAGGAACCATAGAGAGCATTTATTCATGTTAATTTCACCTTCAGAAAGTATGTTTCATTGTTCAGCTAAGTAGAAAGGAATCTGAGTTAACTGGTAAACAAGGAAGAAGGCCTCATGGAGAAGGCACTGTGCTCAGGGTGGAGAGAATCATTTCTAGTGCCACAAGGCTCAAACAGATTAATGGGTAGGCACTGGTGAGCTAAGTGAGAATCTTTTGTGAAGAAAGGAAGATGCCATTACAATGATGTGCAACCACACTCTGGAGCAGAAACGTTCAAATTAGATACTTAAGAAAGAGGAAAAAATGAAAGGTATGTAATACACTTGCTTAACAGCAAATTCAAAGAGTAGCAAACACCATATGGATTGTGTAGATGATTCATTATGCAGATTAATATGGACTGTGGAAGGCAGTCTTAAGAGTATAAAAGATTTATTTAAATAGTTACATGTTAATTAAAGACTAAACTCAGGATTTTTGCCCCATGATTCTAATCGGCACAAAGCTTTATGAATCCATTCATACTTTATGCTGTCTAAGCATTGACACATGTGGACCAGCCCAGTTACAGCCACAGTCACAGCATCTGGCTTCTACTGCCTGTGTATCCCATTTCACACAACTGTGAAGATGGAACTACAGTGATGTTAGTATTTAGACATGATATGGAAGAGGTAGTGCACAGCAAAATCTCCAACATGACCATAAAACTAATGTTGCATTGACATTAAAGTGTTCAGAGTCATTGAAAGACAAAACAATGGTTACTAACTTTTCAGAACACCCCTTAAAAATTCACTTAATTCAATTTAACAAGTGAATTGTGCACTGAATATGGGCTGTCTGTTGTATCGGATGCCAGGGATGCAAAGATGAATAATTTGAACTGACTTTCACAGAACTTAAAACAAAGAAAATAGATATGATAAATAGAATATTTTAATATTACCATGTAATTTGGTTTTTTAAAGTGTTGTTATTAACTGGGAGGTTGAGGTGCATGCCTATAGTCCCAGCACTTGGGAGGCAAAGGCAGGCAGATCTCCATGAGTTTGAGGGCAGCCTGGTCTACAAAGTGAGTTTCAGGGCAGCCAAGGCTGTTACACAAAGAAACCCTGTCTCAAAAAACCAAAAATAGTGAGTGCTATTAAAGGTACACATGTACAAACAAAACTTACTGCTTAAATATTTCTATATTAGTACTGTTATTGTCATATTGAGACAGTCTCATGTAGCCAGGAGCAGACTATGTAGCCAAGGGTGACCTTTAAGATCTGATCCCCTGCCTCCATTTCCCTAGTGCTGAAGTTGTAGGCATGAACCACCACACCTGGTATATGCAGTGCTGGGGATCAAACCAGCAACTCCAGCATGCTGGGCAGGCATTTTACTAACTAACATCCCAGCCATATTATTTTTATATGAGTGTTATATTTTGTATGATTTTTTAAATGATGCCTTAAATCCTCTGTGAAATGCAGAAAAATTTATACGTAATAAATATATATATATATATCTTCTGTGGTAAGATAAGAGTTAGGAAAACAACCTACAAGAAAAGTTCACAGAGAAGAAAAGGGTAAGCACTCATGGCACACACATTTGCGCATGCACACATAAATCATACACACAACATGCAATGCAGAACGTGAGTAATAAAGAGTAGCCTAGAGCCATCACAGAGAAAGGCAGGTACATGAAAACACATAGGCAGTCCACGCCTGGAAAAGAGAGCTAGAGTGAGGTTGTGAGTGATCTGCTAAGTCACACCATGTCAGATGATCTAGAGGGCTTTAGTCCAGAAGGAGTATGATGCAGACAACATTCCGTGAGCAGTGTAAAGAGCAGGTAAAGTGGAGGAGGAAGAGAAGCAGGAAAGACAACCAGAAAGATCCTGAAATGACAAGGCCAAAGAGAGAAGACTAGGTTCTCACCGGGAATAGGTGAGAACACTTCACAGGTAAATGGTCCAGGATTTAGGATTTGATTAATCATCAGAGCAAGAGGGAAGGAAGAGCAAGAATTCCTGAGGCTTTCACAGTGCCCAGGGAACTGGGAAATACAAAACACTCTCTAAATCCTGAAGCAACCTTGCCCTAACCGTGCCTGTACATGTGGGAAGCTCTAAGGCTAGGTGGCCCTACTTCCCTATTCCTGATGGGTTACAGGTGAAGCTCTAAGCTGCGGCAGGGCATCAGGAAGGACAGATTTCCACTTAGCTTGGGTTTTGTGGGACACTCTTACATTTGTAGATCAGTGCAAAGCAAAACTGAACGTTGTGAATGTACAGCATTAAATAAATACTTAGGAGATGATCCTGAAAACTAGTGAGAAAGCACTCAGGGCAGCATCCTGATTTGGGTTTTAAATGACACCTTTAAAAATACATTGTTTAGTTTTAATTTAAAATCTATGTCAATCTACATCAGAGACCTCCCTTTTATTTACACTGGACATTCCATCGGCTACTTACAAAAGGTACATTATGACACCTATGCTCCAGATGTCACACTGCTGGCTGTACTCATGGGCATTGATAACCTCGGGGGCTGACAAGTAAGCAGAAATAAAATAATATTAATAATACAATAAATGACTTTTAATTGCTTAAATACAAAGCATGAAAAATGTGCTGATGTGTTGTAATTTATTCCTCCGGAGGGGGAAAAGAGAGCCAACAGCAGATGCTGAATGAATAATGTACAGGCCTTCCAACTGATGTCACCAAATCCTCCTTCCTATCAATTAGTCCCTAATGGGACAATGGCATAAACTGCAAGGCTAAATGTGCAGTTCTTTATTCCTGTGAAATGATAAAGTGATTTTACAAAGGTTTTGTAGTTAGAAGACAATAATATCATAGACTTTCCCCCAAATAGAAGGAAACACACAACTTAAGAAAATATTATTTAAATAAAGGCAAATATTTACAAGTCTGAATTCATAGAAAAGCTAGTATTGTGGTTATGAATCACTTCAGTATAATAATGATAATATAATATTATATTATAACACTATTATGACAGAATATATATATAAAATTTCCCACATTTCCTAGATAAGAAAACTGAGATAGAAAGCACGCTCACATCAGACTGGGTCAAAACATCAATGAGTCCCAGTGCAGGATGAGGTTCCAAGCATGTGTGACTCAATTCCGTGCTCTCTGATTGTCACAACAGGGTCCCTTCAAACAGCCTCTCAAAGCAGCACTGTGCCTTTAACCTTAAGATGGCACATGCTTTAAAGATGCGGTTTTAGGGTTTTGCTTTATAGTGGCTGGCTTTTAAAAAAGCCAATATGATACTGAGGAATAGATCTACTTTACTTTTACAAATGGATATCTTTCTTTAAAGAAAACACAGTCACAAACACAAAAATAAGATACATTATAGATTTCAAAAGAACATTAAGTTGACAAGGTGTTTCTGCATAATAATTGTGTTCAGAATCTTATCAGCCAGTCACGCAGGTCTGATGCCCTCTGTCAATGGAGGTGGAAAATGTGGAGACTTGCCTGCAGTTGCACACTGCAGTGCTTCCTACGGGAAAGTTGTGTGCTTATGGAAAAAGCACTCCAAGTCTTCTCCGCTAACACACTGTCCATTTGCATGTGTGCCCTCACAGGTGTGTGCGCATGCTCAAGTGTCACACACACACACACACACACACACACACACACACACACACACACACACACACCTCTCTCTCCTCTCCCTCTCTCTCTCATAACAACTACTAAAAACAAATGGATTTTGTTTTCCCCACTCTCTATGACTAAAGGAATAGAAAAGCAACAAAAAGAAGCCAAAAGATACACAGGAGAATGAGAAAAAGCTAAGCTATAATGCTTCACAAATTGAATAATCTGTCTCCAAATAATTGAAATTGACAACATTCCTCTTTTTGCAATTATTGTGTGTGCTTGCAGTCTTTAACTGCATGTAAAACTTTAAATACAGAGCCAGCAAAGTGAAAGTTGTTCCATGGAACAGTCTGTCACGAGGGCAAATTCTGAGGTGAGATTCAGTGAAGGCTGCCTCACTGCTGCACCACCCAGCAGGGACTGGGACTCCTGGCCTCCACTTTCCCCGAGTCTTCCTAATTATCAGGGGCATTTCTACTTGCACAGCCATCCCAGCCCTCGGGAGGCAGAAGCCGGAATATCTATGCCAAGGAGCCATTTAGGAAGTCAGCAAAGCTCTGCAAACCATCTGTCTTCCCTCTTGTTCTCTCACTTGTTATCAGTGTAGACAACTAATAAGCAGGCATAAGACTCAGGGCGCCTGGATATATTTTCCCCATGTAACTACAGACCAGATGTCTTTTGCCAATGGGAGGATATGAACAGAATCTAAAGTAGCCTTTTCCCAAGGAAGAGAAAACAATTTAAAAACTTTATGCATCAAGTAGGCAAAAAGAAAAGCAATGAACGAAGTATACTTTTCAGCAATAAAAACAGATAAACTACTGATACAACAAGCATAAAGTAGCAAAATCGTGCTGCAGAACAGAAGACACACATGCACACTGTTTGACTCAAGCACAGCTGAGTTAGGTGATGGAAAGCACTGGGAATCACTGGGATGTGAGCGGGAGATGTCGGAGACAGACAGGGTAATGAGTGCTGTGGACTCATTGGCATGGTGATGATCTAAATATGCACACCTTCAGGTGTCCTAACTTTTTCAAGTCTTCTCACTTACCCATATAGATAGGAGTGCCACACGTGGTCTGCATCATGCTTTCACTCCTGGAACCATGCTTCCTAACCGCCAAGCCAAAATCAGTCACCTGAGAGCAGACACACAGGCTCAGTCACCCAGGGGCTTCCACCCACTGGAACTGCATTTAATCCTCACTTCTCGGGGGACCAGCTTTTCCTTGGATTACTAACAAAGATTGACTTTCCCTCTTCGCCCATCCTCTCTTGATGCAGAAAAACTCTGTAGAGAGAATCCAGGATGTTGACTGTTCATGCCTTTTGTTAATTCTTCTTGGTAAACTTTTTATAAGTTCCTTCATTGCAAAATACAGCCTAGCCTTGGAATGTGTTATCTATTTTTCTGATACTGGAGTTGTGGTCCAGTGAAGGCACTGTTTAAGTAAAAATAGTTATCCTTAGATGGGTGGTGGTAGCACACGCCTTTAATCCCAGCACTCGGGAGGCAGAGGCAGGCAGATCTCTGGGAGTTCAAGGCCAGCCTAGGCTACAGAGTGAGTTCCAGGAAAGGCTCCAAAGCTACACAGAGAAATGTTATCTCAAAAAACAAACAAACAAATAGTTATCCTTATCAACACTTACTAAGACTCTTTTTAACATGTATAACTAGTAAATACTTGTTTTTCATTACTATTATTTCCTTTGTGAGTATCAAGTATGCTAATTAAAACAATTGCTACACTATTTAAAATGAAGCAAATTAACTAGGAGAAAAAGGCCCACTCCACCATGGCCTGGTCACAGACGGCCTGAAGGCCTTTTGCGGCAGCTTTAGTCTCCTGCTCTATTCTAAAGCTTGGTAATTACACTTTGAGTTACTAAATATTTGGCTTGTACCCTTGGTTGTCTCTCAAAATGGAATGTCCTTGGACCCAAAGCAGAAACAAAGGCAAATTTATGGATCATACAAAGCGTAGGTTCTTTACACACACTAAATGCAAAACTAGCAGTACCTTACAAAGTGTAAGGAAATGTTCTTAATTAATATATGATGTTATCAAACCCATCTTTGTTTTTGTTTTTGTTTTCTTTGAGACAGGGTCTCACTCTGCAGCCCAGGCCAACCTAAAACTCATTATGTAGCCTGGCTTGCCTTAAACTCATGGCAATCCTTCTGTTTCAGCCTCTCCTGTGCTGGGAGTACAAGTATACATCAACATGCCTTGAATCAATTACTCCAGGAGTTTCCATAAATCTCCCACTTGAAGCATAATATCTATCTTTCTCCACACAGCATCTCTACAGAATCAAAGCATATAAAAGCCTTCATGATCCAGTTCCATTATTTGGAGAGCACTGAGTCTCTTGTTTACCACAGGTTAACTGAGCATATTCTGTTGCAGATACTCCTCCACATTCCAACAAAGAATAAAATGCCTAAAGTCAGGAGAATGCATGGACTTTACAGTGGGCTATGAAGAACATTCACTGAGGGGTATCAGTAGTGTTGCTGAGTCTGTTTCTGCTGCATATGGTTCAGATTCTGCAACAGCAACTCACAGACACATTTGATTCTAAAGTTAACACTTGCACACATTTTGAAAGCAGCCACTATTAAAGTGCTAAGTAATAAATAATGTATTCTATCATTTATTTGACATTAAGAAACACTTAATTTGAATAAAATCTTCAAGAATAAACACTTGGCACATTAATTGTGGTTAAGACATAAATATTAATACCCAGGAAAAATTTCAATGAGAAATACAGACTGTAGCATTAATTTAGTATCAAAAGCACAGCCAAGGTGTGTTTTTCTCTAAATCTGTAACACATTTACATCAAATTACCAGACATAATTTTGAAATTAATTAGAATTCAGAGCATCTGTTTGCTTGCTATTAGCTAATGATTTAGAACTATCCAAGAGAATATGTACTTTGAAAAACACATTCAGTAGCATCACTTAGCTTGTAAAATTATTTTTATCATTACAACTTCATTTGTGAATTTTTTACTTCTTAGCACAAATGGCTTAGACTTAAAAGTCACCAAAATGTGTCTAAGATGTCTGTAGCTACTTTGCTGCTGGTCGTTTTCAGGCAAATATTGAGTAATATTTCTAGGCTCTTACCTTTATGTTTAAGTTCATTTCATTGTTATCATCCATGAAGCTGCTTTTAACCATTATGTTTTCCAGCTTTAGATCTCTGTGCACTATATCTACCAGGAAAATAGACAAGCAAAGTGAGTAACAGAAGGACAGAGAGGACAGAAGCAGGACAGATAAATAAAGTATGAGCGAAGGCTGAGTGTAATTCTGTCCTGTTCTGTTTTTACTTACATCCCTCTTCTCCACATCGCTATCAGAAGCCATTTTCTCATCTCTGTGTGCTCCCTGTTGTGACAACCTAACCTTTCAGCTTGGTGAGTGTGGAAGCAGAGCTGTCTGAGGCTACATGTTCCCAGGAGAACAAAGGCAGCCTGGGTCACAACACAGGCCAGGAAAGGTTTTCTGTATCCTTGGGTCTCTAAATAGGGGGTTGAGCCTCTGTATAACGTTACTGTCAACACAACCATTTTAACACATTGTAACTTGACTATGTGTGCATAAACTGTATTTCAGTGTGTTTTTCTAAAATATCAACATATATTTCATACTGTTCATATGTTAAAATTAAAAAAACATATCTTGGGACACCAACCTCCAGTTGAACAGGTCAGAGTTGAGGTGAGATTTCTATGTGCATTCAAATTCAAATAATGTATCAAACACTCCTCCACAAATAACTGACTCACATCCACAGCAGACACGTCTTAAGCCGTGGGAAGCTAAGTGAGTAACTTCTAGGGAGACGAAGATGAAGTAGACCTGGACCAGCAGTGCAGCTGATCACTTACAGTTCTCATATAGCCCCAGGCTCCATCTTTGGACTTCTTACTGATTCTGGTACTCCACCTGACTCTACTTACATAAATACCATACCGTTTTAATTAACATATTTTTGTGATGTTTTTTATCCTTGGCAGAGGCAAATCTCCCTAACACCCCACATTTTTATCTTAGTTATTCTCATCATTTGTAGAATAATTTTTAAAATCTCACCCCTCAAAAGTGATGTTTTTATAGAACTATACTGAAAACAAGTGTCTCTCTAGACAAGGGAGAACTGACACAGGTGTGGCCTTCAGCCTCTGCAAGCCTTTCCTCACCTGAACCATTCTCTGGTCCGGTCCGAGCCTGCCCTCCTCAGGTCTAATTCTGACACACGCTTGAGCTCCCTGCACTTCACACAACTCTCCAGTAAGAAATTGCCACACTGGGTTACAAGCTGTTTCCTGTACTCCATCTACTAGCCTAAGCTACTTGAGGGGCAGAGGCCTTAGTTTTTCATCTTTATAACTCTGGGGCTGAGCACAATACAGTAGATGCTGAGGAAACCGAGATCCCAAAACCTGTCACTGACCTTTGTGGAGCAAGTATTTTCTCACCTAAAATGAGAATTTCTAAAGTCACACCTAAGAACCTCAGGGACAAAGTAGCAGCAGAAACACTGGAGTCAGTAAAGCTTTGGAATAAGTAGAGTTCCTTTTAAATGTAGGTTGGCAAATTACTCCAAATGATGCCTTAGTGGGTAATGTTACTATACATTTGTCAAAACCAACAGAATAAAAAATACCAATAGGGCTGGGGATTTAGCTCAGTGGTAGAGCGCTTGCCTAGCAAGCACAAGGCCCTGGGTTCAGTCCTCAGCTCTGGAAAAAAAAAAAAAATACCAATAATGAATCCTAATGTAAACTGCAGGTTTTAGGGGACTATAATGTGAGTCACTCTGCACATGTGGCACCAGAGTGGACGCTGGAAACTTCTGTTCCGTCTGTTTTGAACCCAAACTGCTCTAAAACTAAAGTGTATTGTTTTACAGGGCTAGGACAGGTACATTTTTAATAATATTCACATAAAAATATTTTAAGAAAATTCACTTTATCTACTTTGATTTTGATCATATTAGCCACATTTTAAACTTCTAGAATAAGAATGATTATGACTGTTTGCTCTTCCATATACAGTGTAATTATATGCCTGCATTGTTGCTAATTAAAATGTCTATAAATACAACTAAAAGAAAAATATGGAAAATGTACTTGTTATTCACTTACATTACCAAGTTCTACCAATGTGATTATGAGTCCTAAAGCCCATCCCACTTAAACAAACAACAGTGATATCTTCATTTATGGAGATGGTGAGGCTTACAGTACTCTTCTTACCATTGTCATGGAGATATGCGATGGCTGATGCAAGACGCTGAATTATCAACCTTGTCTCGTTCTCTGAGAAGTACCCTTTTTTATCCAGGACTTCCTTGAGTTCTCCATCCTCACAAAGTTCCATCACAAGATACATTTTCTGACATTACAGATTTAAAAGTCAGAATAAGAGAAAGTTATGAAGTTATATGTGTGCGTGTGTATGTTATACATCACAAGTATGATCACAAGCTTAATTTCCTCATGTGAAACTGTTTTACTTATCATATACAAGCTATTATACTGAATACAAGAGGAACGAAGGAGCAGGAGACATAGTGCTGACTTCTGGAAGTTCAATAGTTACAGTATCATGTGATACATACTAATAGCCCAACATGCCATGTGGCTATGGAAGAGAGGCTGCCTCTGCATAAAGAATGCTCATCAAGGAGAGTTCAGACTGAGTGTGTGAGCAGTGATTTCTTGGCAGGGAAGGTGGAGGAAAACCAGGCAGAGCTGGTGGCCAGTGTGCAAAGCCCCTAAAGCCTGGAACAGAGCAGCTATTAAAATAACACACAGATCACTGTTAACAGTAATGGAGACTGTCGGGTAAAGAAGAAGATGGTGAAGGGTGAAGCTAACAGGAAAGGTTGGAACAAGTTTCTAAAGAGCCTTGGATAGCATGCTCAAGACTATGGATTCCCATGCCCCATATGAAACAAGGCATTGAAGGTGTTTAAGTCAGAGTCTTGAGGTAAAAGCTGTATGATGTCAATTTTTTATTTCTAGGTCAACACTACAACAGTAATGTGCAGCAGGGCTCAGCAAAATTTTTCTATAAAGACCAAACTCAAGAGTAAACATTACAGTCTATGTGGACAACATGGCACAGCTCAGCAGTTGCCTTGAGATCAGCCATGAACAACACAATGCTGTATTTATAGACTCAGAAATCTAAGTATGGTATGATTTTAAGATTACGAAACATTACTCTTTTACATTTTGTCATTTATTTGGAAATATAGAGAACTTATCTTATGGGCCCTATAGAAGCAGGCAGCAGGCCAGACTGACTTCATAGGCTACCTGTGTTAACAGGGGGGCCTGTAAAGCATGGGCTGGACACAAGAACAGAGGTAGTCTCTTAGTTTTCCTGTTGTGATAAACTATCCTGACAAGGGTAACTTAAAGGAGAAAGGGTGTGTTCTAGCTCACAGTTCAAGGTACAGTTTTTTATGGTGGGAAAGCCACTGGCCTCAGCAGAAGCATGAGGTGGCTGACCACACTGCATCTGGTCAGGAAGCAGAGAACAGTGAGTGCTGGTGCTCAGTTTACTTTTTCCTTTTTAAAAACATTTAAACATTTTAAATTGATTTAATTGTGTGTGTGTGTGTTCCTGTATACACCAGCATACCTATAGAAATCAAGTTGGTTCTCTTCTAACATGTAGAAACAACTCATGCAACTAGGCTTGGAAGCAAGCACCGTAGCCCACTGAACATTCTCAATAGCTCCCACTTTCTCCTTTTTATTTGGTCTGGTACTCCAGTCTTTTCCATAGGCACTGCCATAGACATAATTACCCTCCATGTTTCCATTCTAACATATATTCTCAAGTTTTGTTGTTCTGAAGATTTGGGGGTCGGCTTCTGTTCTTGTAACAGCTGCTAATCCAACTTCTATGTTCAGTCAGCATGATTAAAGCAGGGAGAAAGGTATGTATCTTTCTTCCTAGAACCACGATTCTGATTCACTGAATTTCAGGATGCTTTAGGATTTTAAAGTATCTGAAACATCTGACAAATAAACTTTTAAACTGGGCCACACTTTTACTGACAGTGCTATAGGATGGCAAGGAACATGGAATGGAAAGTGAACTATTTGGAAGGGAAAGTTGCATTAGCAGCAGTTACAATATAAATTGACACCAATTTCTAAATGCATGAGGGCCTGGACAGATAGCTGTTGTTAAGAGCACTGGCTACCACAAATACATAAAATATCTTGGGGTAACTCTAACCAAGCTAGTGAAAGACCTGTATGACAAGAACTTTAAGTCTTTGAAGAAAGAAATTGAGGAAGATGTCAGAAAATGGAAAGATCTCCCATGCTCTTGGATAGGTAGGATCAACATGGCAAAAATGGCAATCCTATCAAAAGCAATCTACAGATTCAATGCAATTCCCATCAAAATCTCAACACAATTCTTCACAGACCTTTATAGAACAATATTCAACTTCATATGGAAAAACAAAAAACCCAGGATAGCCAAAACAATCCTATACAATGAAGGTACTTCCAGAGGCATCACCATCCCTGACTTCAAGCTCTACTATAGATTGAAAGTAATAAAAAAAAAAAAATACCAGCTTGGTATTGGCATAAAAACCAGACAGGTGGATCAATGGAATCAAACTGAACAACTTGACACTAATCCACACATCTATGAACACCTGTTTTTTGACAAAGAAGCCAAAATTGTATAATGGAAGAAAGAAAGCATCTTCAACAAATGGTGCTGGCATAACTGGTTATCAATAGATAGAAGAATGCAAATAGATCCATATCTGTCGCCATGTACAAAACTCAAGTCCAAATAGATCAAAGACCTCAACATAAACCCAGTTACACTGAACCTGATGGAAGAAGAAGTGGGACGAAGCCTTGGACACATTGGCACAGGAGACCACTTCCTAAATATAACACCAGTAGCACAGACACTGAAAGCAACAATTAATAAATGGGACCTCCTGAAACTAAGAAGCTTCTGTAAGGCAAAGGACATAGTCAATAAGACAAAACGGCAGCCTACAGAATGGGAAAAGATCTTTACCAACCCTACATCTGACAGAGAGCTGATCTCAAAAATATATAAAGAACTCAAGAAACTAGACATCAAAATACCAAATAACCAAATTAAAATATTGAGTACAGATTTAAACAGAGAAGTCCCAACAGAAGAATTTCAAATAGCTGAAAGACATTTAAGGAATTGCTCGACATCCATAGCCATCAGGGAAATGCAAATCAAAAGGACTCTGAGATACCATCTTACACCTGTCAGAATGGCTAAGATTAAGAACACTAATGACAACTTATGTTGGAGAGGATGTGGAGTAAGGGGAACACACCTCCACTGCTGGTGGGAGTGCAAACTTGTACAGCCACTCTGGAAATCAGTATGGTGGTTTATCAGAAAATTGGGAATAAACCTACCTCAAGACCCAGAAATATCACTTTGGGACATATATTCAAAAGATGCTCGGTCATATCACAAGGACACTTGCTCAACTATGTTTATAGCAGCATTATTCATAATAGCCAGAACCTGGAAACAATCTAGATGCTCCTCAACCAAATAATGGATAAAGAAAACGTGGTACATTTACACAATGGAGTATTACTCAGCAGTTAAAAAAATAGCATCATAAAATTTGTAGGCAGATGGATAGAACTAGAAAAAAATCATCCTGAGTGAGGTAACCTAGACCCAGAAAGTCAAACATGGTATGTTCTCACTCATATGTGGATATTAGATGCAAAGCAAAGGATAACCAGGATACAATCCACAACCCCAGAGAAGCTAAATTAAAAAGGAAGAGCCTAAGAGGGACATGTATGGAGGGCCCAAGGAAGGGGAAATAGTATCTCCTGCATAAACTGGGAGGGGAGGTAGAAGAGAGGGTATGGGGGCAGAGAACATGAGGGACACAGTGGGAGAGCAATGAAAGAGATACCATGATAGAGGAGACATCATGGAGATAGGGAGAAACCTGGTGCTAGGGAAATTTCCAGATTCCACAAGAATGGCCCCAGCTAAGACTCCTAGCAAGAGTGGAGAGGGTGCCTGAACTGCCCTTCCCTGTAATCAGATTTGTGACTACCCTGTTTGTCATCATAGAACCTACATCTAGTAACTGATGAAAGCAGATGCAGTGATCCACAGCCATTCACTGGGCTGAACTGGAGAGCAGATGAAGTGACAGGGAGGGATCATATGACAAGGAGGTGGGGTGTCAAGATCCTGATGGGGAAAACCACAGAGACAGCTGATCCAAGTTAGTAGGAGCTCACAGACTCTGGACTAGCAGCTGGAGAACCTGCATGAGACCAAAGTAGGCACTCTGGATGTGGGTGACAGTTGTGTGGCTTGATCTGTTTTCCGGGCCCCCTTGCAGTGGGACCAGGACTTATCCCAAATGCAGAGTCCATTACCTATGATGAGACATCTTGTCCAGCCTTGATGCAGCGGGGAGGGGCTAGACCCTGCCTCAACTTGGTATGCCAGACATAGCTGACTCCCCAAGGGAGACCATACCTTCTCTGAGGAGTGGAGGAGGGGTTGGGATGGGAGAGGAGAAGAGGTGGGAGAAGGGGAGGGAAGGGAAACTGGGGATGGTATGTAAAATGGAAAAAGTTTTAAAGAAAAAAAAAGAGCACTCTTCCAGAAGACAGGTTCCATTCCCAGCACCCACATGACAGCTCACAGGCATCTGTAACTCCAGTTGCAGGGGAATCCATCACCCTCTTCTGGCCTCTGAGGGTGCTGCATGTGTGTGGTACACAGACACACAAAATAAAAATAAATCTTTTTTTAAATGTTAAATGCATGTTGATCAAAGTTATAGTGATAAAGTATATTACTCAAATTTTTTATAATAGTAGAAGCAATTATGTATATCTAGAGCATATGTAGACTCACAAGAAACCATTATACAGTCTGAGTGGTTGATAAGCAGTATACAACCAATTAGACATCCATTTCCTTATAACAGCTTCAACTGAAAATTGAAGCATTCAATGGAAAGTCTAGATATGTGTGTTTATGGGTAGATCTAGCTCATGTGAATCAAAATCAAATAATACAAAAATGGACAGACATAGATAACCATTTTCCTTGCCTTCAAACTCTTGTAGATTTGGGCTCCTGCTTCTACACATGATAGTGTAATAGACTAGTTTGCCCTCTGCTTAAATAAGTTAAGAACTGGGAAGACATTAGTCCCCATAGAGAGCAGTATTCTATGAGAGAGAGAAGCCCATGAGACAAGCCCCATGATTGTCCTAGCCTCTGAAGAGTTGCCGCACCTCAGGGCAAGAAGGATTTTCAATAAGAGATGATGAGAAGAGAAGGGCATCTATGGACTTAGGTGGCATCATAAACATGCAAAGAACAACAACAGTGATGGGAGGGGAGGAAACTGCTGCAAACTGCCAAGGCCAAGTGTGCAGCCTACAGGAGTGCACCTTGGAGAACTTTCAGGTCCAGTGGCCTCCATGAATTCAGGAGATGGGAGTCCAAAAAAGCCAAGACAATTCAAGTTTCCGGGGAAAAATATCAAAGAGGGAAAATCTGTACACAAATACACACACACACACACACACACACACACACACACACACACACACACACAACTGGGGGTGAGGAGTCTTCCTCAAATCTTCAGCAGAATGTTAATCAGTATGTACTTTGTCCCAAAGCTGGGAACCAACCATGTGAAAGGCCAGAGGGGACAGTCATTGGTGCTTATGCATGGCAGAAATACTGTGCTTCCATTAGCCAGAGAGAGAAATCTCACAATTCATGTAGCATTGGAGAGAGTATGAGTATTCAGAAGATCGCACCTCAGTAGAAGGGTAAATCTAGTCCAATAGAGGATATTCTGTTGTCCCTCACAAAGGATAAATCAAGCACCAAAGGCATTGAACTGTCTCCAAATTACTTACTATGCCATAAAATAAAGTTCAAGAATCATTACTAGGCCAGATGTGTTGGCACATGCCTGTACCCCAGCCATTGGAAGCTGAGGCAGAAAGTTCACTAATTTCAGGATTATCTAGTGAGACCATACCATCTTTCCTCAAAATAGTGTTAAGAATATAAAAATCTAGCACACAAAATGGTAATTTTTACAATATCTGGCAGCCAATTAAAATTAACTGGCAACCAGGCTTGGGAGTGCACACCTAAAATTCTAGCACTCAAGCACTGGGGTAGGAAGTTCACAAGTTCCAGGCCAGCCTTGGCTATGTAGGAATTTCCAGACCATCTGCCTTACATAGTAAGACCTCATATTGAAAGACAATAATAGGTAGATAAATATATAAGTAACAGATATGCATAGTAAGAAAATATAACCCAGAACAAAGGAGGAAAAACCTATCAAAACTGAATTAACAATGACATACATAATACAATTAGTAGGAAACAGACTTTAGTTCCTATCATTATATTCATGAAGTGGGGAGACACTGAGTATGTTAAGGTCATGTGTTGACTATACACATGAAGGAAATCGAATTTCCACTGGAAAAGATGATAAAACATTAGATGTTATAAAAAAATTAGTAAATCTGATGTCATGGTAAAATACAAATTACACAGATTGAACACAGAAAAATGCTGGAAGATCAGCAGAATAACAGTGTTTTGTGAGCAATATCAAGTAATCCAGTATATGTACCAAGTCTTCCAGAGTAGGGCAAGGAAACAGAACAAAATACTTGACAAATAATTACTAAAATTATCCTAGAGCAGATGAAAATCAAACTCACAGACCCAAGAAGTTCCATGAACCCCAAGCACAAGAAACTTGAAGAGAACTTTATCAAGATTCATTGAAATCAAACTGCCTAAAACTGATGATGAACAGGCTGGAAAGATGGTTCTGTGGTTAAGAGTGTTTGTTACTATTGCAGAAGACTGGCTTCAATTCCGAGCACCCACGTGGTGGCTCACTACTGTCTTCTCCAGATCCAGACAATCTGTAGTCCTCTTCTGACCTCCTTGAGCACAAGGCATGCAAAAGGAACACAGACATACATGCAAACAAAACGGTCATACACAAATAAAGTTTTTTAAACTGATGACAAAAAACAAAGTTATTCAAAGAATATTTGGGGATACAAATCACAATTCAGGGATGGAGGTATAGCTCAGTGGTAGAAGTAGGACCTCACTTAACATGCACAAGGCCAGGGGTCTTACTTTCAGGATCACCAAAAAGAAAAAAGGACAACTGTGGTCCTGTTGCCAAGCACTTTCAGTTAATACAGTGTAATGCATAACGCAAATTGACTATTAGTAGCTACTTTCGAGTCTGGCAGAGAAAATGAAGAACAATAGCTAACATCTGATGAGACGGATGCATTATACCCATGCTCCCATTAATCTTTAATCCGTCAACAACCAGATGAGTCAGCACTTCACAGGTGAGACACTTACACAGAGAGAAGTTGAATAACTTGGCCATATTCTCACAGCTAAAAAGTGGTGGAACCAGGATTTAAAGAAACAGACCATTTGTCCACGTGCCTACCCACATAGTGTATTGCTTCCAGGCAGTACAAGTGCTACCCAAGTTCACCAGGGAAAAATACCTACAGTTAAGATTAGAGAATGATAATATCTAGGACAGAAGGGAGACAAAGCACACTGGAAAGACAAAGATAAGAACTTGTTATGCCCTGTTTGGCTGATATCCCTGGGAGGCCTGCTCTTTTCTGAAGGGAAATGGAGGAGGAGCAGATCGGGGGAGAGGGGCCCAGCAACTGAGAGGAATAGAGGGAGGGGAAAGTGCAGTTGGGATGTAATGTATGTGAGAAGAATTTTTTAAAGTATTTTCTACATTGTGCCAAGTAAACCTCTTCAATTTGATCATGAAGCTAACCTTGCAAAATCTTGATATTCAATAATCAAATGTTCTTCACGAGAGAGACTAAGAGCAAATGCACAAAGATGCCATCTCAGAGGAAGTTTTACTCACTATTTGATCTACTCTGAAACATTTGTTTCTAATGTGCCACCCAGAACATATAACTAAAGACATCAATCTAATCATTACACACCTAATTATACAATCAATAATAAAAGTCCTCAGGAATGTTCTCATCAATCTCTGGTGACAGACTTTTGCCAAGGACACGAGCAACTGTGCCCTAGAGGGCTACTTTAGAATGGGATGATATTCATTTTGTAATAGTAACAAACTTCAAACTGTAGCACCTGGTGGAACTTTACCTTAGGCGTCTCAAACACTTGTTCCAGATGGATGATGTGTTTATGGTTAACACTCTTTAGGATGTTCACCTCCCGCTCAAGTAACTTCACGGCAGAGCTTCCAGCCTTAACGAAGAAACAGATTGCATGTGGGAATGCCACGCCTCCTTTCCTCAATATAAAAGTTAGCTATTTTATGCCTTTTCCTGCAGTTTTGTATAGTGTCTTTCTTAAATGATATCATACAGTTTATCCCATAATCAGATCAAATTATGCCCCTTCTTTCCCTTGTCCAATTTCAAGTTGTATTTCATTTGGCCTCAATCTCTTGAACTGTTTCCATAAATTAGCTACAACATGGTCTCTGATCCCTTACAAATTTTAGCATACTTTTTTGATATTTCATTTCCTTCAATCGCAGTGATCCTTTTACATTAGCATAACAAAAACAAAATCTTCTAGGGATATCAATCAGAGATGGCTTTATAACAGAAAATTTTTCTTTTGTTGTCTTGTTCTGATTTCATTTATATGTATAATAAACAGAATAAATAATATATTATATTTTCATGCATATACACACACAGCAGGTAATGGGATCTTGTATTTAACTTGTATGTGTTACTTTCTGGTCTTCCTGGTTAACTGAGGAGACAGAGACAGAGACCTTGCCTTCAAACTAATCCAACAGCAGCTGTCTCCTAACATCTAATCCTTATCTTGCCTGGAACAAAAGGTCAAATCAAGAGATCTCCAGGGAACACATGGATGTCCTTCAGATGTAGGTAAGATTGTCTTATCATCTAGAAAATTCGAGGGTGCTCCCCTGTTACTGAAATATTCTCCTCTTTTATTTTTTTTTGTCTTTTTTCAACAGAAAAATATTCTTGAAAGAGGTAACAAAGGACTTATTTTTGCAAACACCTTTAGCCCCCAATTTGGGAAAGTACAGAAGGGTTTTTAAGGAAACAGACTGACCTAAGGCAAACATATTTTAGTTAAAATTTTACTTAGGGCCATTCCTGCCTCCAATCCCCTTTCCTGTTTACCCTTCACGATCTTTGAGTGAGGAGGATACTGACCACTCTACTGCAGTCCACCCGGGTAGGATAAAAGCACATTTGAAGCTTAGCCTAGAGCTCAGAGAAATAGTGACCATGAGGAGTGAATTCCTGTGAAGATCAGTTCAGGACAGTTAGCACAAGCTCCTGCTACTCACCTCAATTCTGTTCCTGATCTTTCCCCACATGGCTTGATCTGTATGTACTGTAAACATACATACAATGTCCAGTTCCTGTATTGACAGGATCACTTGGTTTGGTTACTTTAGTATACTGTACTCCCATTATCAGTATGGGAGTGACAGAGTAACTCCTAAAGTTGCAAATACAAATCCCCAGACTGAACCTTTAGCCCTGACAATGAAAATGCAAAGAAATGGCATGCCAGGCAGCCCTGTGGTGTGCCACCTTGAGTTCAAAAGATTGTAAAAGATGCTAGAAAGGCTCTTAATTGCTTTATTAAAGCTGGTATGTCACCTCATTAAACTTGGAAATTTGCTACAATTACAAAAAAAAAAAAAAAAAACATATAGGCTACTGCTTAATTTTATAGATCCAATACTTGTTATCAAAAATCCAAGAAGCAAATACCATAATGGTGTCATTTTGCTTCTTTATCCAGATGGAATTTTTTAAAAGCTGATGAGCTCATGTAAAGTTTGAGATTTTAGATTCTGCCTTAAGGAGAAACCCAATCCCCTGCCAACAAGTAACACAGAGGGGTACAGCAGATACACAGGGACAATAGACTGGATTGGAGGGGGATTGGCCAGTAGTAAGGAAAGAGAATTAAATGAGACAAGAGAAGAAAAGTATATCAAATAACTTAGGAGGGGCAACAGGGTTTACTTGCAGCTAAGACATTCATACTTACAACCTTATGCCTACATAGACTGAGCACCAGTTCTGACTTCAGATTCACTCCTGAAGCTTACATATTTGGTTATACTGGTTGTGGTGATGCTTTTGCTTTTTCCAGACAACACATGTCTACCTGAGTGCAGGAACCAGTCCCTTCACAGGAGACTAGAGCAGCAGTTAGCCCAGCCCTGGCCCTCGGGAAGACACAACTTGGGTTAGTGTGGAAAGCTGCACTGCCCACTCTTACCCCACCCTAGAGCTGGGCCTTGAGGGTTGCACTGGGAAAGAAGCCTTACCTTTTCTTTATTCACTTTCTTAATTGCCCACTTAGCTCCTGTTTCCTTGTCTGTAACTTCACTGACCATTCCAAAGCTCCCCTGTCCCAATATTCTTCCAAAGGTATAGAATTCCTGGAGATAAAACAAGAGTTCCTCTGTCTCTGTGGCATGCATCAGGCATTAAGAATGAATACACAAGCCGGGTGGTGGTGGCACACTCCTTTAATCCCAGCACTCAGGAGGCAGAGGCAGTTGAATCTCTGTGAGTTTGAGGCCAACCTGGTCTACAAAGGGAGTTCCAGGACAGGCTCCAAAGCTACACAAATAAACCCTGTCTTGAAAAACCAAAAAGAAACAAAAATGAACACACAATGCTGAAAGATAGCCGCTCAAGGGAGGGAGAATTCTGTTCTAGGATAAAATCATCTAGAGGCACTATGTATTTGCTTCAGTAGTAACAAATACATCTTAACTAGCCACAGTCAAGTTTCAATGGCTTTTAACAATTGTTTACTTTTTGCATGAAAACTACAAAAGTTCTAATGGCAAAATGTGGAAAAGTTCAAAAATACAGAAATTGAGTTCTTTCAATCTACGCATTATAAAGTAATGCTAATATAAAATTTCATAATAAAAAGAAATATTTTCATAAGGAAAAAGTGAAATATTAATATATGTATGAACTTGATGCATACACACATATATATGCATAAACAATACATTCAGCAAAAGTTCACCCCAAAATTCTGAGAGTCACACTATGAAATCAATACTAATAACCACCAGACAGGCTGGGATGTAGCTCAGTGGTTGAGTATTTGTCTGTCATGCACAGGGCCCTGAGTTTGATCCTAAAACAATGAAAAAGTACCTCCTTCTTTACCTTTTAATCTCCTTTATCTCTGTGTTAGTTTTCTTGCCTTATTCATTTTATTTTAGAAAAAAATTTTAAAAATTAAGAAAAATTAGAAGCAAGAAGAAAATATACTATCCATGTAAACCAGTGGTTCTCAGCCTTCCTAATGCTGCACACCTTTAATATAGTCCCTCATGTTGTGGTGACCCCCAACCATGAAATTATTTTATTGCTATTTCATGACTAATTTTGCTACTGCCATGAATTGCAATGTAAATATCTAATAAGCAACCCTAAATAGGCTGTGACCCACAGATTGAGAACCATTGATCTAAACCAAAAATCTTTCTGACTTGTCATCTAACTCTTGTTTACAAAGAGAGAATGAACTGGTTTGGCAACAGCAGTGTTCTGGTCACAGTGCCAAATAAAAATCACACAACTCCCTACATTTTCACTTCTTGGGGATGGGCAGGAGTCAGATTCTGTGAGGCAAATCATCAGCAGATTACTGATGAGTTTCTGAACCCATCACACACAGGGGCTAACACAAGGGAGTCAGAGCTTGAGTCAGAGCCACCAGGGGCAGCTTCTGTGGGGTCAGACAGCCCAAGCCTCCCCTAAGAGATTCCACTCTAACTCTGGGTGGCCACCTTCACCTGCACCTTGAAACAGGCAGCTGCCCTGCTCACACTTCCTTCTGCTTCCATTTCTGTCTTGCTTTTCTAGACTAGATTTCTAGATTTCTGAATGCCCCGAGAAGCGCTTCCCTGCTGAGCTGCACCACGGTGTCGGGTCTCTTTATTTTTACTCAGCATGATGACTGGTCCTCAAACACTGCTACCACTTTCCTGCTTATTCTGGCTCATTTTGAATTCTAAGATGACTGCTTGTGGAACTATTTCTTTTGTGTCTTTTAAAAACCTCATCCCTTCTTCCTCCCTGATACCATGTAATAGCATAGTAGTGAGAATGAAAGTCAGAAAACTTAATTAGTTACAAAAACAAAGACATTTAAGTTGTGTTCATTTATATGCAGCTGCTACCTATGCTTTATAGATTATGTATTCAATAAAATGATTATTTACCTGGATTTTTTTTCTCCTCGGAACAAAGTCATATTTATTGTTTCTTTCCAAATTTTCCCCCAAAAACCTTAACTTTTATCTCTCTCTAAACATACAGAACCATAACTTGGATAGAGTAATATAACACTGGTCTAAGTAGAATGTTTAAAAGTAGAGAATATCACTGGGTGGTGGTGGCGCACGCCTTTAATCCCAGCACTCGGGAGGCAGAGGCAGGCGGATCTCTGTGAGTTCAAGGCCAGGCTGGGCGACAAATGAGTTCCAGGAAAGGCGCAAAGCTACAGGGAAACCCTATCTTGAAAAAAAAAAAAGTAGAGAATATCCAATTATATTTAATAATTTAATTTTTTTCCATGTTTTTTGTTTGTTTTGCTGTTTGTGGTCTTTGAGGGTTGTTGTTGTTGGTGGTGGTGTGTGGTGGTGTGGTGGGTGTGTGTGTGTGTGTGTGTGTGTGTGTGTGTGTGTGTGTGTGTGTGTGTTGTACTTTTCATATCCGTTTTTTGGCATTTTTGTCTTTTTTTGTCTTCCACTGCTTATTTTTGGTTTTATGTTTTTGTGGGAATTTTACTTGTTTTATTTTGAAAGAGAGAGAGAGAAAGAAGATAAAGTTGTATGAGTAAGAGGTGGGAAGGATCTGGGGGGAGTTGGGGGAGAGGAAAATATGATCAAAATATATTGTGAAAAGTTTTTAATTGAAATAAGTAAATGTTGTTAAAAAGATGAAAGATAAAAACAAAATTTTAAAAAAGGAGAAAGCAGACCATCTCTAGCAGCCTCAGCTTGCTCTGCGTACCTCGATATCTGCTCCGTTCTCCATTCTTATGTGCAGGACTTTCCCTTCGGTGACGTTGCTCCGACTCCACTGAGGCTGAGAGCTTTTTCTCTCCAGGTTTGAAGTTCTCGTGGTCTAGGACCAAAAGAGAATTATGAAAAATAACTCTTAAGGTGTTCTTCTTATTAATGATGTACTCTAAGTGTGATAAGCCTGACTGGATACCATAGTCTTTACTGTATACAAAATCGTTTACTGTCTTTTCAAATCCAGAGTGCAGTGCTGGTCACTGGCACATTAGGCTAAAGAAGACCTTCAGGTGAGTGTGCAAGTGTCAGAGGGTTCAGGTGAAGAATGAGGGCCTGACTCATCCTAAACTTCTGTCTCTTGTCACCAAAATTGTGCTATATTAAATACAGCATTCTACTATGCTCTTCATACCCATAAATACAGCCAAATTAGTTTGATTAGAAATCCCACATTATTTGAAAATCATGTGAACCAACTTTGCAAAGTATATTTTATATTTGAGATAGGTAACTAGAGCTTCATTTAGATAATGAAGCCATAATGACACTTTAAACTTTGTCATAAATCTCTCTATCAGTTGAAGAAAGCTATCAAAAAGTCCTATTTGGTTAAATTTGAAAAAGAAGTTTTTCCTGTATAAACAGCTTTTAAGAGCTGCAATAATAATGTTAGTTGTTTGGGATCCTGAGAAATAATTTTGACAGTGACTGAAAGTATCAAAAAACACATAACTAACCAACTTCGCTCATCTCTGCTGTGGGAAGCAAATAGTTCTTTAAGAACTTTAAGAAGCCAATGAATTAGCTGGCAAGGGCTTATAGGACAAGGAAGAACCTAGGGATGGGAATAAAGAATGGGCTGTCAATTTGTGTTGTAGAATCTTCAATATTTACCAAATCTTTCAAAGAAGGCTCTCTGCTGGTATTTCTTTCTTTTTTTCTCTCTTGTGTAGCAAAATTGTCTGTACTACCAATACTCGATGTCTGTGACATTTCTACCACCAAAACTGGAGAGTTGACTGTTGAACACACACAAAGGAGATCAGCCTGAGAAGATGCACAGTGTGGGCACTGTGGAGGTATTTCATCCAAGCCATGGTCAGCCATTTGCTTAAATTTATAACAAAAATAACTTGAAAGCGATGTTTCCACTTTGTGAGAAAGAAAACCAGGTCAAAAGGGATGCAATGGGCTGCTGATAAGAAACGACTTCTGGTCAACAAGGTCCTTGGACTAACAAGGCATTATGCTTCATGCATAAGAGCTGTGGGCAGAAAAGAAGGACCATTCAGCACTCTTATCAGCTTCCTAACAATCACAGGAAAATTAGCAACTAGAACCAAAATACTCCACCAAGAAAAGCTCATACCGAAAAGAAAATTGGACTATAACATGGTAACAACCAGCAACAATAAGCCTACCTTAGTATTTCTTAAGGTTAACTATTGCTTTAAAAATCTAAAAATATTAGTGTAGAACAAACATATTGCTGTGATTTCATGATTTAAGCTTTTTTTAGTCTACTAGCTAATGGCCTCAGAGCAAATATCTTTTATACACTTCACTAAAAGAAGGAATAGTTTGATTTTATAAAGCTATCTCATTGTAAAAGTTCAAAGGCAATGTTAAAAGTAGCCTGACTTTTAGAAGGGAATAAATGGGTACAAGTTTTTTCTCGAGTTTAGTATTGTTATGTACAGAATTTTACCAAACTAGGCTCACTAGTGTATGGAAGCAAACTGGGAAGATCTGAGCTGAAGAAGGAAGAAAGAATGTACACATTTGGAGAATGCCTTGGAAAACCTGCAGAAGCAACAAGGAGCATATTATTGTCTTTATGTCATCCAAGCCCAGATACTTTTTTTTTTTTTTTTTGCCGGAGCTGAGGACCAAACCCAGGGCCTTGCGCTTAGCTAGGCAAGTGCTCTATCACTGAGCTAAATCCCCAACTCCCCAGATACTTTTAAAAACATATTTTATAGATAGCTTCACCTGGCTTGGAGGTATAAAATATACTTTTATCCTCTGAAGTGGAATAAACATGTTAGCATAGGAAATTAAATATCCTTATTTTGCTAAAGAAATGTATTTCTAGTCTTAGATACCTAGGACCAGTTGTTCATTTTTATTAATTAAATTTGTTCTTTGACAATTTGGGAGAGAGAGAGAGAGAGAGAGAGAGAGAGAGCAATCTTACAAATGCCTGACTTTGTTTTTCAAGTACATGAATCAAGACAAAGATAATTTGGAATATTCCTGCACACATTTTATGACTAAACTTTGGGTCTAGAAGAAAATGCTTTGTATTGCAGGATAAGTATAAAACCTGTAACCATCAATGACTCAGAGCAATGGAATAGATCTGCAAATAACAGCCTTTATGTTCAGGGCAAAGAGTACTTTTCCTTGGCAGGTGTAGAAAAGTCCCATGTCAAATGCATAAGGCATCATTCAACGGATGTGTTAGCAATAATGATGCTATGGCACTTTTTTCTTTAACAGTGAGAAGCAGAAATTTTTTTTATAAAAACTGTAAGATATATTCATAATGTAAAGGCCAATTTAAAATGTAGTTGAGTTTCTTCACTATAAACACTGCTCCTAGAGCATGTTTACAAGGGTGAGGAGATGGCTCAGGGGCTAAAGTACTTGCTGCACAGGCATGAGGAACTGAATTCAGATCCTCAGCACCCAAAGCCAGGTAAGCCTGGTGCTATGGGGGAAGTAGAGACAGGTGGAGACCCAGAGCTCACTGGCCTGACAGGCTAGCCCAATGAGTAATAGCCTACTCAGGTTCAGTGAAAGAACCTGTCTCAAAACATAAAGTGGAAAGCAACTGAGGAGTATACCATGTGCAAAACACACACACACACACACACACACACACACACACACACACACACACACACACACACACACACGAGAGAAAGAGAGAGAGAGAGACAGAGAGAGAGAGTTGGTTTAAAAACCACACATATTCACAGATTTTCAACAGAATCCATAAACAACATACTCCATCCCTGCTACTAAGTTAGAAGGGTTTGATGTACCCTAACACCCTTCTCAGGCATGTGGTTTGTAACCATTTTCACTGTGTTGATTGTTTCCTATTTACAGAAGCTTTAGTGTGATGTCATCTTATTTTCAGTCACTCCCAAGCCAGTAGCAGGCAAGGAGCTTCCCTCCACATTCTCTTCTGCATGTATCACAGCTTTAGGACTCATGTTTAGACATTCTGTACCTTGTAAACTGATTGTTGTGAATCATGTAAGGGCCAATTTCATTTGCATGCAAATATCTAGTTTTCTCAGCTTCGTTTATTGAAGAGACTATCCACTTCCCCTATGGTCCTTGCCAAAACCTAGTTGATTCTATTTGTCAAGGTTTATTTCTTGGATATTGCTTCTGTTCCACTGCTCTGCCTGTTTTTATGCCAGGATGCTGCTGTTTTGATTACTATAACTTTTTACTACATTTTTTAAGTAAAAAGTGCCTCTGCTAACTCTGATTTTCTTGTTTGGTTATTAGTATTTCCAGAACTAGGTGAGAGTGTGCTGGTTAGAGGATTCAGCCAGTAATTCCTGGTCACCTGAGTTTGGTTCTCAGGACCCATGTAAAGGTGAAAGAACTCTACCAAGTTGTCTTCTGATATCCACAGGCAAACTATGGCATGTGCATCCCATATACCTCCCCCCTCTTTCTGAGGTCTCTGCCTCTTCTGTGTGTGTGTGTGTGTGTGTGTGTGTGTGTGTGTGTGTGTGTGTGTCTGTCTGTCTGTCTGTCTGTGTCTGTCTGTCTGTCTCTGTCACTCTCTTTTCTCTCTTTCACACACATATACACACACTCTAATAAAATAAAATTTAATTTATAAAATAGGGATAGTGAACATCCCTGCCTTGTTCTTCATTTGAATGGAAAAGCGCTGTTACTTCACACTGATCACATCAACTGTAGTGTCTTCATGCCTTTCCTGTGCTGAAAAGCTTTCCTTCTGTACCTGAACTGTTAAAAATTTTTATCTAGAAAGAATGGTGAACATTTGCCAAATGCTTTTTCTATATCAGTGTAGATGATGCTGTGGTTTTTAACTTTCATATGTCAATGTGACAGATCATAGTGACTGGTCTGAAAATGTTAATATAGCCTTTCATGCAAAGGTGACTCCTACTTGGTCATCATGTGTGTGCTACTAAGTTAAGTTAGTAATGTTTTAGTGAGGATTTTTTTTTTTTTTGCATTGTATTCAGAGACAGTGACTTACAGTTTTCTTAGAGTTTTTTTGTCTAGCTTAGGTATGAAGGTGATCTTGGCCTTATAAAATGTACTTAAAAGTATTCTGGGTTTCTTTTTTTAAGAAAGATAGGCAATCAAGCATGGTTCTAGCACTGAGAAGGGGGAATGGACATGGAGTCCCATCCATAACCAAGAAGCTATTTGCAATTGATACCCACTGGCAAAAGGAAAATTAGCTTTCTTGAATGGAGTGACACTGGGTGTATCAAGCTCACTCCAGGGGAGTGTGTGCCCTATGCACAGAGATAGTTGGCCAACACAAAACAAACTCCATGGTTTTTCTGTGGACTTTTTGTTTCATTCTGCTTTGTTTTGTCATATTGGTCTTTCGTTTGTTTGTTTTTATTTTTAGTTTTGTAGATTTGGGGCTCTTTTGAAAGGGAGCAAAAACATAAAGTTGAGTTGGTAGGGAGGTGGGAGAAGCTGGGAGAGGGGAAAACACAATCAAAATATATGAAACAGATTTTTAAATAAAAAAAGAAACATTGGCTATGATTTTTTAGTGTTTGGTAGGATTTAGGTATGAGGTTATCTGGTCCTAGGCTTATCTTTTTGAAAGGTTTTTTTTTTATTACTTGTTCAATAATACCTTTATTTTAACCCAATTTAAAAATGAATTTTGAAAAAACAAAAAAAGACGTAAAAATTGCCAACAAGTATATGAAAAGATACTCAACATCAGTAATTGAAAGAAAACAGAAATAAAAACACAATGGGCTACCTACCATTCTACACCTATGTGAAATGCAACAGTATGGACATGTAATGAATGTCTCCTACAGGCTCCTCCTCATTTGATTACCTGGTCCCCAAATAACACTATTTGGGTGGTTAAGGAAACATATGAGAAGGGGCTAAGAGAAGGAAGACAAAGAGAATGGGTCCTGGCTGCTTCCTGTCCCATTCTCTGCTGTCTGCCTCCTACGATGCACACAGCTGTCTTCCATAACATAATGCTTTTGCCCAAACACATGGAGTCAAGAAATTATGGACCAAACCCTCTGAAAACATGAGCTAAAATAAATGTTTCTTCCCCTAAGTTGTCCTGCCAGATATGTTAGCCATAGCAACACAAAGCTAACTAATACAATCCATAAAGATAACCAGTATTTAAAACAAACCAACAAAAAACATTAAAAGGTTAGTTAGGGAAATGGCTCAGTTAGTTAACCTGAGTTGGAGGCTTGATTTCAATCCACAGAACCCAAATGAAAATGCTGGCATGGTGGTCTGGTTTGTAATCACAGATCTGGGGAGGCAAAGACAAGAGGATCCCTGGGGCTCATTGACCAGCCAGCCTAGACTAACTGGTGAGTTCCACACCACTGAAAGTCCCCCGTCTAAAAGGAAGAGCATAGTGTTCCTAAGGATGACAACTGAGTGTCTTCCGGCCTTTGTGCTCATGCAAACCCACATATGACTGTGCACCCCATATACAAAGATGTATGCACACATCTATCTATATGCATTTGTTTAAGGCAATCAGTAACAAATCCTGCGGAGGATGTACAGAGGACTGAACCCTAGTACACCACTGGTGCAAATACATACTGGTACATGCAGTATGACAAGGAGTATGGTATGAAGTTTCTAAAGAAATTAAAAATAGAACTATCATACAAGTCAGCAATTGCAATGTCTCCATAGAGGGTGAGATTGCCAGCTCCTAATGATTCCTACTGACTCGGCACTCCATGATACTATACCATTATTCACAATAGCCAAGAAGTGAACAAACCAAATGCCTGTCGATAGACAATAGGGTGAAAAAAATGTGATATGTGGATATAATTCCTCTTTTAAGAAAGAAATCCTGCTGTTTGCACAACATGGGTGGATTCAGAAGATTGTTTGCTAGGTGAAATAAGGCCAACACAAATCCTCCCCGTACACATGCAGTGAAAAGCCAAAAGATCTCAGATATAAGGTGGAATGAAATGTTGATCAACACAGTGTCAGGAGAGAGGTAACAGGCAAATAAAGTTAAAGGATATAAAGCAGATGTGCAGAATAAACAAGTCTAGAGATCTAATACACAGTGGGATTGAAAGGTAATAAAACTGTGTTGTATTAGGGAATTCTGCTAAAATAAGTCACTTTTAGTTGCTTCTTTCACAAAACAATAACTACATAAGATGATAAATATGTTAATCTGCTTCACTATGGAAAAAAGTATATAATATACATATATACAATATATACATATATTCCCTACCATTAAGTTGTAACCTCAAATATACATAATAAAGTATGTTAAGTAAATGAATAATTTTCCATCTTAAGATGGATGTGAGGTGTCTAACAGCAGTTGCTCTTCTGCCTCTGTTCAGACAGCATGTCCTGTGTGTGTCCCTGGGCCTCAGTAAGGCAGCATCACGCTCTCACCCACACTGATGTGAGCTTCAGAGTGCTCTCCTGCTCCAACTTTCTGATTTGCCCACTGCTCAGAGGTATTCAGAAGCAGGAGGTTCTCAATTGCCCAGGAGCTTCATTTCTGGTCTCCATCCTAATCGGCCAACACATTTGCCAAAGCAATGTCTACCTCTACCACAGCCCTTCTGAAACAATAGATTGAAAGCTACATGCAGAATTTCTGGACAAGAGACCAAATAGGACAAACATTTACTCACATACATTTCTTTCTCATTTATAAACTGATGTGACAGATTTATTAACCAAGTAAATCTACAGTCTGACTGGTCAAATGTTATTCATACTTTAGAGGCATAAAATTAAGCATTGAGAATTCTTTATTATGTAAACAAGTTTAATAGATCTTTTTCTATAGAATCATGAAATTATGTTCAAATGGGCATAAATATAAAAAGATTTATTAGAAGCCAAAGATGCTTCAGATACATTGTTTCTATGTGTCCTCAAAGACTAAACATATGTAAAAATTTTAAAAAGCAAATAAATTCAAATCCTGTCAACACTTAGCTAGTGTATGAGTTCTCTTTTGGGTAAAGATTTTCTCTTCCTTTTCAGAACCAAGCCAAGTCAATGGAACAATTCTGATACTAAAAATCTCTGAGTTTTTACTTAATCATAAAAAGGTTTTCTTACATATTGGTCCTAGAAAATATACTTACAGCAATTTCCTCAAGAAAATGAACACAAGAATGGTTTTAGGAGATATAACTAGCTGTAATTTTCTTTGCCAAAAGCAATTTTTCAGTTTTCTTTGCTAAGACTGTGTCTACAAGAAACCTAAACAGTCAGTCAATTCAGTCAAAAAATGTGTTCTATTCAAGTCAAGAAGAGCCTTACAGGCTGCCTGACCTTGTGCAGAGCGACTGACTGCACACTCACTGTTAACTGCGCGCCTTCTAGCATGGTCACAAGCCCAGAGAAGAAGCAGATGAGTTTTCCAGACCACACTTAGGTGCATAGACACCAGCTTGTCCACCATCCCACTGAGAGCACGCTACAGAAATTATGTTGTCTTATAAAATTTTTAGTATATTTAAATTTTGCATTATTTCAGAGATTTTTTTTTTTAAATTGGTTAATAGGGACCAGAGAGATGGCTCAGCAGGTAAGAGTACTTGCTACTCTTCCAAAGGACCTGGGTTCAGCTCCCAGCAGCCACATCAGGCAGCACATATAACTGTAACTTCTCCAGTTTGAGGGGATCTGATGCCCTCTTCTGAACTCTACAGGCACCTGCATGCATATGGTGTACATACATGCACTGAGGCACACATAGATACATGTAAGTTGTTTTTAAATTGTAAATGGGTGATGTGAGCTATTAGTTGTTTTTCTTTCTATTTTGAGTTACATAACATTCCTCACTGATTAAGCTCCAAAATGCAGGACAATCTCAAATGTGGTCCCTAACTGATAGTTAAAGGTAGAACAGAAGTGTTATTAAAGATAGTTTGGTGGGGCTGGAGAAACGGAACCCAAGTTCAGTTTACAGCATTCATGTCAAAGGACCCACAATCACCTGTAACTCCAGCTTCAGGAGATCTGACACCTTCTAGACTCTGTGGGCACCTGCACTCATATATGCACATTCTCATACACAGACACAGTTAAAAATAAATGAAAAATAAAAAAGAAGGCTTGGTTTAAAGAAGCAGAATAAAATCAGAAATCTCTCTCTCTCTCTCTCTCTCTCTCTCTCTCTCTCTCTCTCTCTCACACACACACACACACACACACACACACACACACACACACATGACTCTCTCCTGTTATCAATGTCTTTTCTCCTAGATTACCAGTATCAGGAAACCACACACACACAGGCCCTTCCTTGTACACACTAGACATTCAGTGAAAATTTGAATGTGAATTTTGTGAGAAAGAGCTAGAATTACAAATCACCCATATTTTAAAAAATACAGGAAAACCATCAAAGAGAGAGATATATAGGGTAAGGGCTTTTCAGAGTGAATTTGAAGGCTTCCTCGTGGAGCTGAAGATTGGACACAAAGGATTAGAGCTCTCTGTGGCTTAGGGAGAACATACAAGCAACTTCAAACTAACACAAAGGGCTTCCTAACATGCACAGTTGTCAACCATGCAAGGTAGGATATCTCAATCAACAGAGGTACTAGAGCAGATGTAGGAAGGCCAAGTGATTGGGGAGCCATACAGGGGATTAAGACTAGCCCTAAAATCTGTGAAAATGAGTCATTCCTTCTGAGAGTGGCCTGAGGTGTAGCAACCAGTGGAAAGGAATGGAACGGCAGTGAAGCCCGCCTCGACTGTAGAGTTCCAGTATTACAATGGAGATCTTGCTGTCCTGCCACAGAGCAAACCAGTTACAAGCCCCAGAGTTTACCTTAACAAAGTGGTGGCCTTGGGTTTGCCATGTGGGTCGGTGGTAATAAGATGGAGGGAGGGGTGAACTGAAAGCTGAGTGTGCTGAGAAGTGGCCCTGCTAGAAAAGGAACGAAGAAAGAGTGGAAGACGTAGGGAAAGGAGAGAAAACGTACTTTTTCCTGTCAGATCAAACAACAATCGGGTTGAAAGTAAGAGTGGGCCAGTGAGTACAGGCACTTGTTGCCAAGCCTGATGACCTGAGCTCCAACCCCGGGACCCAATGGTAGAGGACAAGAAGCCACTCCTGAAAGTTGCCTTCGGACCTCTACTCACATGCTGTGGCATGCACACATCTACCCACACATACATATATACACACCACAACAAGTGTAACTTAAATATTTTTAAAGAGTAAAAAGCTGGGTCCAAATTGTTAGATAGATCGCTATCAATATCAATAGACACTATAAAATGTTGTAGATTTTGCCTGTCATCTGTATCTTAAATGTTCTCAGGAGCACTCAAGAGAAGAACTTCCAAAAGACAGCAATTTCCCATGAAATTACTTTGTTAGCTAAGAAAACGTATGGCATAAGCTCCAACTCAGATCTGAGAAATGCATTCTGACCTCAGTATCATGACCGAAGATGAGAGGCATAGTTCAGAGGGGTCAGACTCCACAAACCAGGCAGCATCTAAATGCCTACAACATACCAACAGATGCCAAGACCAATTTTATAAAAATAACATTAATAAAATATAACTAACAGCAAAAACTACTTCTCTGAACTCTAAGCTCCTCCAAGACAGAAATAATTTCTTCTTCAGCTCATTTTCTTTTCTTTTTTGAGAAAAGAGGGTTTATTTCTTCTTATACTTCCAAGTCACACTCCATCATTGAAGAAAGTGATAGAAGGAATTCAAATAAGAACTGAAGCAGAAGCCATGGGAAAACACTGCTTACTGGCTGGCTCTCCAGCTCCCACCCAGTTAGTTTATTTATACAACCCAAGACCACCTGCCCAGGGGTGGCACTACCCACAGTGGGCTGGTCCCTCCCTCCCATATCAATCAACAATCAAGATAGTCCCTCACAGACAAAGACACAGACTAATCTCTCTTTTCACACAACCAAGAGTGTATCAGTGACAAAACAAAAAACTAATCAGGATAGTAGTAAATTGGGGCTTTTTTCTATCTAATTTTTTTCTCTTTTCTCTTTATTAAGAAATTTTTATTCATTTTATATACCAACCACAGATCTCCCTCTCTTCCCTCCTCTCTCCCCTCCAGCCTGCTCCCCCACCCAGCCCACCCCCCATTCCATCTTCTGAAAAGGTAAGGCTGGAGACAGTGACTGCTGCTCTGAGTTGCAGGTTTCTTCTCATCATGTTGGTGACTGTGGTGATGCTGCTACCTGGAACGAAGAGTTTACGGCTGCTTGTTCAGAGAAGAATTGCCAGGACCATCGTATTACACGAAAACGTCGGCAAAGGTCAGTTTGGAAAAGTTTGGCAAGACAAATGGTGGGGAGAAATTGCTGGGAAGATTTTTCTCTTCTAAGGAAAAACGTTCATGGTTCTAAGAGACAGACATTTATTAGACTGTGATTGCTCCAAACCACAAAGGAGGAAAAAAAAAAGTCTGCAGAGAACCATGACCACGCCTAACAGTGACTTTGAAATCTTCAAAACGATGACAGGATCCCACAACGATGATTCCACATGGACTATGATAAAGCCATTAAGCTGATTAACACCATGGAAAAATCAACTTTGGACTACAAACTGCTTAGGACAATTTTGAGATGGCTAGCTGAGATGATCCAGCCTGACAGACTACTTGAACAAGGACTTGAAACAAGCCCTGCACTTTCTCATTTTGCAGAGAATGGACAAATGATACAGGACTTGACAATTAACCCCAAAATAGAGTTTTTGTTTAAAAAATAAAAAGAAGAATATAGATATAAGGTATATCACTGAATCTACCCTGAGAAAAAAGATAAAGAAATAATAGGATAAATGGGTAGCTCATTGAATCTACACTAAAAAGAAAAAGGGAAAGATATAAAAATGACAAAAGGTAGATTATTGAAACTTTTATGAAAAGAAAAAAGAGAGAATATGAATATGGTAAGAAAAAAGATCAATTTTTGAATCTACTTTTTAAAAGGAACTACTTGTCTTAAATAGGATAAGCAATGAAAATTTTTTGTCTGAGTTTATCAAATGTTACTGGACTGGACATTGTTATATATAATGGAGTTTTTCACCTGAATCTGTCAAATGTTAATGGACTAGACATCATTAATGTAATCTTGACTGTATATATTGTATATACTTATTGATAGTTTTTCTTGTATTAGTTATAAGCTTTTTTTAAATTTTAGACAAAAAAAAGGGGGGGGGAATGTGGTGGTATTGTATTCCCAAAAAAATATTGTGCACCCTAATAAATTTATCTGGGGTCAGAGAACAGACAGCCACTAGAACAGAGCCAGAAATGGTGGCTAGAAAATGGGTCAGAGCAAGCCATAGCAGAAGTTGGGCAGTGGTGGTGCATGCCTTTAATCCCAGCACTTGGGAGGCAGAGCTAGCTGGATCTCTGAGTTCAAGGCCACTTTAGAAACAGCTAGGCATGGTAACACACACCTTTAATCCCAGAAATCCAGCCTTTAATCCCAGGGAGTGATAGCAGAAAGCAGAAAAGTATATAAGGTGTGAGGACCAGGAACTAAGTTAGTTAAGCTTTTAGCTAGTTAAGCTTTTGGATGGTTAAGCTTTTAGGTTTGAGCAGCACAGTTCACCTGAGAGCCATTTGGATGAGGACTCAGAAGCTTGCAGTCTGAGGAAACAAGACCAGCTGGAACTGGCGAGGTGAGGTAGCTGTGGCTTGTTCTTCTCTGATCTTCCAGCATTTACCCAATAACCGGCCTCAGGTTTGATTTTATTAATAAGACCTTTAAGATTCATGCTACATAAGGCCTCCCATGGAGAGTCAACAAAACATTCAGTTGAGGTAGGTCCAAGCCCCTTCCCCTGCATCAAGGCTGTGCAAGGTATCCCACCACAGGTAATGGGCTCTAAAAAGCCAGCTCATATACTAGGGATAGACCTGATCCTACTGCCAGGAGGCCCCTTAAGCAGACCCAGCTACACAACTGTCTCCTTCATGCAGAGGGGCCTAGTCCAGTCCCATGGAGGCTCCACAGGTGTTAGTCTAAATTTTGTGAGTTCCCACTAGGTTAGTTCAGTTATCTCTGTAGGTTTCCCCATCATGATCTTGATGACCCTTGCTCACAGAATTCCTCTTCCCTCTCTTCAACTGTACTACTGGAACTCAGTCTAGTGCTTGGCTGTGGGTCTCTGCATCTTCTTCCATCAGTTACTGGATGAAGGCTCTATGATGACAGTTATGGTAGTCGTCGATCTGATTACTGGGGTAAGCCAGCTCAGGCACCCTCTCCATTATTGCTAGTAGTCTAAGCCAGGGTCATCCTTGTAGATTCCTGGGAACCTCCCTAGCACCAGATTTCTCCATATCCCCATGATATCTCCCTCTACCAAGATATCTCTTTCATTGCTCTCCCACTCTGTCCCTGTTCCACCTCGGCCATCCTGTTCCCTTATGTTCTCATCCTCTATCCCCTATCCTCTATCAGGGATATCCTCACCCCCAGTTTACTCAGATTTCATCTATTTCCCATTCCCATGCATCTCTCCTAGGGTTCTCTTTGTTAGCTAGAGCTGTGGATTGTAGTCTGGTTATCCTTTGCTTTACATCTAGTATCCACTTATGAGTGAGTACATACCATGTTTGTCTTTCTGAGTCTGCATTACCTCACTCAGGATGATATTTTCTAGTTCCATCCATTTGCCTGCACATTTCATGATGTCATTTTTTTTTTTTACTGCTGAGTAGTACTCCATTGTGTATATGTGCCATATTTTCTTTACCCATTCTTCAGTTGAGGGGCATCTAGGTCATTTCTAGGCTGTTGTGAATAATGCTGCTATGAACATAGTTGAGCATGTGTCCTTGTGGTATGATTGAGCATCCTTGGGTATATGCCCAAGAGTGGTATCATTGAGTCTTGAGGTAGATTGAGTCCCAATTTTCTGAGAAACCACCATATTGCTTTCCAAAGTGGCTGTACAAGTTTGCACTCCCACCAATAGTGGAAGAGTGTTCCCCTTGCTTCACATCCTCTCCAACATAAGCTGTCATCGGTGGTTTTGATCTTAGCCATTCTGACAGGTGTAAGATAGTATCTCAGAGTCATTGATTTGCATTTCCCCGATGACTAAGGATGTTGAGCAATTCCTTAGATATCTTTCAGCCATTTGAGATTCTTCTGTTGAGAATTCTCCGTTTAGCTCTGTAGCCCATTTTTTAATTAGATTGTTTGGTATTTTGATGTCTAGTTTCTTGAGCTCTTTATATTTATATCTGTCAGATGTGGGATCAGTTTTCTTTTATTTACTGTGTCCTTTGCCTTACAGAAGCTTCTCAGTTTCAGGAGGTCCCATTTATTAACTGTTTCAGATCATTTTCTTATGCTCAGCAAAATTCTTCCCATTAAATAAAGGTGATTGACAGTGATTCACTGGTACGAATGGTGTTCAGAGCTTGCAAACACAGTACATATTATGACATATATAACAGTGCTATATGACCTGCAAAGCCAGAACCTGTGAAATTCCCAGAACAGTGCACCACAATCCAGCCTCTGCTTCATTTTGTAGTTGTATTCCAAAGAAAGACACCCCAAACCCTACAGAAGCCCAGTTGCAACGGGGCTGAATTTTCACCTGATCCTGAGGTTTCCTCTCACACTATACTCTTACAGTAATGTTCTTTTCAAGACTTGTTTTTTCAGGTATCTAGAAGTACATAACCATTTCAGTGACTTGCTTGTTTTTATTTTTTCTTGGGTTTTTTGGTTTTGTTTTGTTGTTTTTGTTGTTGTTGTGGTTTGGTTCGGTTGTTGGAAAGACAGAGGAAGAAAGGACACAAAGTTGGGTGGGTAGAGAGGTGGTGAGAATCTGGGAAGAATTGGGAAAAGAAAAACATGATCAAAATATATTTTATGAAAAAAACTCAATACAAAAATAAAACCTCAAAAGAGAAAGAGAGAGCGCTTTGATGTGTGTCCACAGGCAAAACAGTAGTATGGCTGTTGGTAGAGGGTGGCCAACTGTTTCTGATTGGATTCCAGGTTTGCTCTGCAAGAAGAAATTCATTATATATTTCATTTTCACACAGGAAACAGAGAACAGGAAGTCGGGCCTTATATATGTTCCCCATTTGTAGTGGAGACAATAATGCTAGCCAGTCTATGTGATTGTTGTAAGGATTAACTAAGTAATACTGTAAATGCCTCATATTTTGACCATAATATTGCTTTAAAGATCATTATTATTTGCACTGCCACAGGAGGTTCCATGAGGTACATCTTAAGGTACACTAAACCTGTCAAAAGCCCGTGGATGGTGGTATGATTTAAAACCCTATGAACTCATGTATTTGAACACGTAGTCCCCTGTTGATGGAGCTGTTTGAGAAGCTTATGAGGAGGTAAAGCCTTGCTGAAGGAAGTAGGTCACTGGGAGAGTCTGGGGTCTTATCTAGGCCCCACTTCCTACTCTCTGTTTCCTGTGTCAGACTGAAATGGAACCAGTCTGCTATCTGACTGCCAGCTGGTTCATGCTCCTGCTGCTACTCCCTCCACCATGCTGAACTCTGGAATTCTAAGCTGAACAAAACCTTTGCTTCCTAAACTTGCTGTTTGTCAGGGTGTTTTATCATAGCGACAGAAAATCAAGTGATACAGACGGAGAGGTCGTAGGCCTTAGGCAGAGAGCCTACCGTTGTTTTGCTAAGCTTTCATGTTATCAACTGCCTTCTACATATTTTTATCTCCACCCATTAGTTCTTCTCTCAGCCTTGATCAGAAAAAAAATCTCTTTTGTAGTTGGCCGCAGTCAGTGCAGACTTATAACTGGTCAAAGTGCTGAAGATATGTGACTGTTGAGTGCTCATCCCTAAGGAAGCATCTGTGGTAACCCCCATGGGTCTCAGACAGCACCACTGAAGCAAAGGCAAACAGAACGTAAGAGGCAGATGATAGGGAAGATTGCTGTGAAAGGCTGGCTGTCTTCTGGACGTAAGATGGCTGTTGCACTCATAAACTCATGGTGGCTATGGTTAGCTGTATAAGACACACACGAGATCAAGCTAGTTAATAATTCCAGCACGGATGTGGGGGGAGGATTCATGAGCTTTCACCACTAGCTGAGGTGCTATTGGCAATTAATGGCTGCTGGGAGAGAGGGGTCATGTTTCCTCAGAGGTGTAGCCGTTGGTAGATTGATTACCCATGCTCACACGGGCAGCACTAATTGGACTCAGTGGATGATTAAAAAATAAATGAGAACATGAGGGTGAGGGGGCAAATTTTGGGGGGTCAGGAGATGGGAGGATGAAGAGTGGGTTGGATATGATCAAGATACATTGTATAGACATATAAAATTTTAAAAATGACGAAAACACTTAAAATGAGCCTTGCGAAGAATGACTTAGATAATGAAAGTAATTATTGCAAAGAACACAAAAAAGGTAGAAAATGGGAAGTGACTAAGAATCAATTGCTAGAATGAGAGAGACAAGGTTTTGAATTCAACCTTTATCATCAGCTCAGTTCCCCATTTATATTGGAGACAATGCTAACCAGTCTATGTGATTGTTGTAAGGGTTAATTAAGCAACACTGTAAATGCCTCATATTTTGACCATATTATTGCTTTAAAGATCACTACTACTTATTTGAACTACCACAGGAGGTTTCATGAGGCAAATCTTAAGAGCATGGGTTAGAGTTCACATGATGAACAAGTCAAGGAGTCTGAGAAAATAAGGGGCAGGGCCTGTGGCCCCAGAGTAGTGGAAGATAGTTTTCATTTGAAAGCAATATCAAAAGGGGAAAGAAATCTATGTCTTGGTTGAAATGGAAAGGAAGAAGCATTTCTAGGAAATGTTAAACAATGGTGTCTTCACTGATAAAAATCCTACCAAACACAAAAAGGAAGTATGATAGTGAGGCAGGTAAGCATGGGGAATAGCTTAGCTACCTGGGACTCTACTTGACTTGGGTTATACACACACCCCTCTCCTAACAATGCATCTATCAATCTAGGATTCCAAACTATGGACAATGGAATAAGTTCCACTTTCCAAACAACTGTCAAAAATGCCCCCTTTGTGGATAGTTCCTACTCAAATGTATTCTAGATATATTTGGATATGAAAGTAAGAGGTCCAATCCAACATATACCAGTTTGGGGCACATGCACAATAAGGTAAGCTGTGTCCTCCAAGTGAATTTTAAAGGACAATCCCCTATTTACTATCTTAAGCCTATGAATAATTGGGTATATGATTAAAATCAAACACATTATAGAAAGGATATACACAGAAAACAAAAGCTCATATAACCCAAACCTGTTCATCAAAACACAGAACTGCCCATACCATACCTTTTAGCAACCAAAGCCCTCCTTCTTTTAGATCCTATAAAAGACCTATGCAATAACCTTTAGCCTTTGCATAATCTCTTGCTCACCTGGCCAGATATTATTCTTAATAATGTTTCTGATCAGTATTATCAATTTGCTTTTAAATAAAATTTCCTTGCTTTTGGAATTTGTATGCACTTTATTTCAATTATTTAAATAAGAAGCCAAGAACCTGGAAATACCCAGACCAGACGCCAACCACTGCCAACAGTGGAACAGGATGCAAAGTTCCTGTTCTGAGAGAGCTGCCATGAAGAAATGGCTCCAAGAGCCCAGTCTTCAGGCAGCATGTCTAGCCCTGACACTAATCAATAAGACTTGAATGAACAGAGTGACTGCAAATTGCCCACAGTAACTTTCAGCAAACAGAAGCTCAGCAGTAGCATGTCTGCTGAAAATAGACATTCAAAAGTGTAGAGACTAGGCTCCAGCTAGTACCCTCAGTCCAAATCCATTGCCACATTAATACATTAGTATTCAGTGACAAATTCACTGAGGCCAATATTTCAGTGCCATAAAATACATGGCTTATTTCTAATTTGTGTAAAAATAATAAACAAAAAACCAAAGGAAGAATTCCCCTGTAACTTTCACGATAAAATATTAACATCTTTGTTTTATACACACACAATACACACTCCTATTTCAAATTCAGCACCATTGTCAATAAAGCCACATCAATCGTGAGCAATGTACTACCATTTGGGAGTTCAAACCCCTCAATTCTTAAACCAAATATGAGCATTAAGTACCAGAAGCTGTCAGAGGCAATGATTCCATGTCACATGTACAAAAACTGAAGAGCACTTGCTGATGTTAAGGAAAGAAGAAACCAAACTCCAGCACTAGCCTTACCAAAACTCAGATTGCTCTTGGGCCTTAACACACATGCTCTCAGCTGCCTCATATGCAACATCCAAGAGGAATGCCTAGATGCCTGCATGGCAGGACTGTTACAAAGGCATAATTTGGGCCAGAGCCCGGCACAGTTTGCACTCTCAATAAATGGGGGCATGTATTACTACCATGCATCTCTACCAAAACCCAATGGATACTAGCAGCAGAAAAATATTTTGCCAGTTTTAATCTCTAAATCTACATGGATTCTGGGATACAAACCATCATTTAATGAGCTCACAGCAAGTTTGGAATACAATCCTGGGGGAGTTTGCTCTGACTGTGTGCAGCCAAGCTCCAGAGGAAGTGATCTGATGAACTACCCCACAAGCAATTTGTCTTGTGCTAAATTAAAAATGCACAAGACATTCAAACATCACATTTATAAGAATTTTAATTTTTAAATATGTAAATGTTCAATATGAAGGGTAACATTTTAGCTTAGCTAAAACCACAGATTATTAAATAAAAATGTTGCTAATATATATTGTAACTTAACCACAATTGAGAGGAATACCATGCAAATGATTGGGTTTTGGGGGAAAGACATTATCAGTCCACAGATTTATTTATTGGGTGAATTTCTGAAGGCCTGCAATGGCACTGAAGAAGCATGTGACAGAAATCGATAGCTCACACCATTTGCAAACACTGTTGCCCAAGGAAAGGCAATAAGCCTTGGGCGCACTATTAGTAGATTATATGATTTTACTGACAGACTCAAGATTTTTAAAGACAACTGACAATAGAGAGGATTTCTCTTCTGGAGCCAAAAGATTTTTCTCTTCAATTAAAAGGAAATAATCATTGTCCTTTTTATTGTGAAGATTCAAATGTTCTCTGTAACATTTGAAAACTGATATTAACATTACACTTTCTTTTACTCCCTAAAATAATTGTCAAGCATACTGAAAACCGTCTGTAAGTCCCCGCTGTTTCAGAGGCTGAGGCAGGAAGATCGTTGGAGCCAGGAGTTGGAAGTCAGTCAGGGTAACAACACAGTAAGACCCTATCTCAGAAAAAAAATTGATAATTCTGATTAAAATTAAAGCCACTTTTGTTTGACAGCTCTGTATCTAACTTCATATCCTTTACAACTAATACAATGATTGTTTAGGGAAGAATGATTATAAATTTATTTATAAAAACCCCATACAGGGGGTTGGAGAGATGGCTCAGAGGTTAAGAGCACTGGCTATTCTTGCAGAGGTCCTGAGTTCAATTCCCAGCAACCACATGGTAGCATCTACAATGAGATCTGGTGCCCTATTCTGGCCTGTAGGCCAAACACTCACTGTATACATAATAAATAAATAAATAAATAAATCTTTTTAAAAAAAATCCCATACAAATGAATATAAAAATCCATACGTCTGGGCTCCCTGACCAATCACATCTCTTTATATGCTGATAATGGAGTAACAAACTGAGCCAGCCCTTCAAATTCAAAGGATTTGGTGTGAACAGTAGGACTACATTTGGTAACTTTTCCCAAATGTCAGTGGTTGTTTAAGGGAGCTTAGGTGGAATTTAGGCATGAATACTTTTTAAAAAGGAAACTACAGGGCTGGGTGGAGTATGTACTCCTTTAATCCCAATACTCAGGAAGCAGAGGCAGGCAGATGGATCTCTCTGATGTCATCCTGGTCTACATAGCAAGTCTAGGCCAGGGCTGCATAATAAGACTGTCTCAAAAAATTAATTAAAAAAAAAAAAACTGCCACCTGTGTTGGTCGAGGGAGCTGACACTCACCATTACCAGCTGCAGCACTCAGGAAAGAGGACACTATACCTCGCCTGGGCAGCACAGTAGAGCTGACCGTGTTGGTGGAGGTGTGGGTGAGCCAACTCCAGTGTTGTGAGCATGGGAGAGCTGTCCCCATTACTCATCTGTCATGTAGCAGCATGGGCCAAAGAGAGACGCCCCCATCAATGCCTGAGGTAGATGGGAGAGCTGGCCCTGAGGTCATAAAGAGCAGGAGAGCTGGCCCTGTCCCTCATCAGCTGCAGCACTCGGGAGAGTGGCCGCTATACCTCTCCTGGACAACACAGTGGAGCTGGCCCTGAAAGTGTAAGTGTGGAAGAGCCAACCCTGTGGACATAAAAGCCAGAGAACTGGCCCTGCCCCTTGCTCATCATTGCAAGGAGTGAACTAGCCAGGACAATGCAGGAGAGCTCCGCCCTGGTGGTGAGGACAAGGGAGAGCTGGCAGGCTGACCAACCAGAGTTATGAGTTGGCCTGTCCCAACATCTACCCCATCTGTGATCTGCTGGAGTGTGGTGGGTTGAGGGGCGTTGCTGCAGGATCTTCATGACACAGGGCAGCAAAGGGATGTCCAGGAAGAGTCCCAGTGAGGGCCCAGCATCAATGGTGTAGCAAAAACCAGGGGCCTCAAACCAGACCAATGATTCTTTGCAATGAATATTTGCAAGTAAAAATGTATGGATAAAGGGCTTTACTGCATGACTCACTGTGCCACACCTCAGCTTCTACAACACGATTTTCCCTCTCTTCTTTTTTTTCCCTTTTTTCTCTTAAATTTTATTTTGTTTCATTTTTTGTGGGGGGAGGGAGGAGGGTGGGATTGGAAAGGCATGATGTGAAAGACACAAAGAATAAATCAAAAGAAAGTTTTTTTTTAAAAAAAGAAGAAACTATAAATATCATCTACTTTTTTGTCACTGGTGTATACTGTAAGTATTGGAGCCCTGGTTATTGGGTATCCTTCACCAATGCAATAAGCCAATCAAGCCAAATAAATAAGTCCAGGTTTATTACATAGCAAAGCAACTCCCAGGTGACTCTCAGGAAGGCAAGAGGGAGATCACAGGGCAGGTCTGGCAACCAGGCCTTAAATATCCTGTAGGGGTGGTCTTGAGCAGCCCCGGGGAAGGGGCTGACCCTTGGTGGGCTTTCTGAGGGCAGGGTCTGGAGACAGCAGCAGCTCTAGAGGAGATCTCCAACATATATTTATTTACAGTACAATATAGTCACTTCCTATTCTAAATAGAGAGCTGCTAATATAGCTTTATAAATGAAATAATGCAAATAATTTCTCCCTCATTTAGCAAGTACATTCAAGACAGATCCATTCTATTTCCAAATCTTTCTCAATTCTACTAGTTGTTTTTTCTATTCCATATCACATAACCTAGTCCATATCATTGTCATCTTGTAGCTCTTTTGCAAGGGCTTTCTAACTAGTCATCCCGACTCCACCTAAGGCCTCTCATCAAAGGACGTCTCATACTCTGACCAGGGAATTCTTGCTGATGACACACAAAGCTAATTAGGCGCCTTCATTCCCACAAAAGCCACTTCAGTTGGCCCCAACATTAATACCAGAGCAAATTCCCTAATGGAGCATGAAAGAGCCTGGGAGATATGCCTTAGGTGCTAGACACAGACTTGCAGAATGTAATGATTACCCTGAGGAGTTGACATCTTTCTTTGGTCCAATATTTTCTTTCCATGTTCCATTCCTTCATTTTAGAATGAGAATGTTTATACTCTGCAGTAGAATGTTGGAAGTATGTAATTTTTTTTTGTTTGATCTTAGAAGGGCTCACAGCTAAGAGTATGCCTTGAGTCTCAGAAAAGACTTTAGACCTTTTGTATGTTTTGGATTCAGTTTTGGGAACTGTTAGGACTATGTAAACTCTGAAAGTTAAACTAAATGCACTTTGTGTCATGAGATGTGATGAGCCTTCTCTATGGCACAGAAACACTCCACTCATCCTTCCCCACCATGGCGAGGTTATTTTGTCACACCAATGAGAAAAGCCTACTATATACACCATGGGGGAGGGGTCCTGAAGGAGAAGAAAAATAAGGGGGTACAAATAATGTTTGAAGAAATGATCAAACCTTTCAAATTTAATGGAAAAATTAAACTATACATTAAAGAATCTTAACTCTAAGTAGTGTAAGATGAAAAAGAACATTCCATAAAAGAAAGCAGAAAGATTTTAAGAGCCAGAATACTAAGAAGTCTGCTGTGAAACAGTCTCTCCTAGATATGGCCACTTAAACAAAACCAGAACAATAGAAATATTCATGGACATGTTAACATGGAGTCTTATGGCCTGGGGTCCCATCCCTAGACAAAGAGCAAAGCAACTACTGACTGTCGGGAGAAGGAAAGTGAGCATCTCCTGGGGAGAGCCCCCTTATTGGTTGTCAGCCTTTAAACTATATACACACAAACAACAAAAAGTGACCAGTGGCTATATTTAGGGAGGGTGTGTGTGTGAGTGTGTGTGTGTGTGTGTGTGTGTGTGTGTGTGTGTGTGTGTGTAACAAATACAATCAAAGGAAGAGAGGCTATCAACTTGACAGGAGGGAGGCATGGGAGGGATGTGAAGGAGGGCTGCTGGGAAGAGCTTGAGGGAGGAAAGGGGAAAGTGTTGTAATTCTACTTCAACTAAAAATATTAAAAGAAAAAACCACTCCTACATACATATAAACGAAACTGTCAAAACACGAAGATAAAAATCTGAAAAGCAGCAGGAGAGAAGCAACTCATCATATACAAGGGCTTCTCAATATCCGAATAAGATTCTCAGTAGAAACCAAAGGTCAAAAGGAAATGAGATGACATATTAAAGGTTCTGAAAGGAAAAAACAAAGAAATTTGCCAACAAAGAATTCTAAATGAAATTATCATTCAAAAATGAAGGATTGCTATTATATCAATAACAAAGACATCACACACACACACACATCTACACACATCTTATTAATAAAAAATGAAAACTCAAGAAAATAATATCAAACTGAATCTAGAAGGATTTTAAAATGAATACAAACTATAATGGAGTGAGGTTTATTTGGGATTTGAGTCAACAAATACAATTCAATGTAACAAACATTAAATAAACATGTGTAAAATGAGCATGGTAATCTTGACACATGCTGAAAAACACTTGATAAAAACTAATATTCTCTCATGGCAAAAACATTCAACAAACTAGTATCAAAAGGGTGCTTTCTCAAACTGACCCAGGACAGCTGTACTCCTCACTGCTAACATGCTTAATGCTAAAAGGCTGACCTCTTCCCTTTCATTCAGAAATGAGACAATGCTGAAAGGCTGACCTCTTCCCTTTCATTCAGAAATGAGACAAGTCGACCTATCCTTACCACTTCTATTTAACATTGTGCTGAGGTTCTGTATCACAGAGTAACTCATCAGCAAAATAAAATTATAGATTATAGAGAAATTATATGGAATTATAAAGATCATAAGCATAGAGTCATCTCTATCTTTAAAAATTGACGTTTTTGTATATAAATATACAAAAACCTAAAGAAATACATACATTAGGTTATAAGTCAGAAGATCTATATACAAAAACATATAAATAAATAATAAGAAAATGAAATTCAGAAAACAACTTAGCCAGGTGGTGGTGGCGCACGCCTTTAATCCCAGCACTTGGGAGGCAGAGCCAGGCGGATCTCACAGAGGGGGAATATATAAACTGACTTCACCAAAACTAAAAATATCTGTGCTATGAAAAGCACTATACAGAAACTAAACATCTAACTCACAGAATTGGAGGAAATATTTGTAAATCATACAGTGAATTAGGGTCTAATATACCATATAGCTCAGCAATTCCATGCCTAATACAGACAGAACTGAAAACCTTACTTACACAGATACTTAAACACGAATGTTCATAGTAGCACTGTTTTTAATTGCCAGAAAGTTGGAAATATCTCCAATGCCTACCAGATGATGAATATACAAATGAATTGTAAATCACATACAACAGACTATTATCTAGCCACTGATTCATATACTAAATAATGGACTAACCTTCCAAATAGCCACATACAGTATGAGTCTACATGCATAAGTAGGCAAATCCACAAGGACATAAAGTTGGTAAAGGGTTACAAACAGCACTGTGGCAGGCTCCCTGAAGCTACTTCTGCAAGGTACAATGGGAGTAATAGCTGTCAGGGATCAATAGAAGGGAAGTGACTGTTGTTAATAGGTACAAGGCTGCTTTGGAGAGTGTGGTGGTTTGAATAGGTTTTGCCCCCATAGACTCATGAGTTTGAATGCTTGGCCATAGGGAGCGGCACTATGAGGAGGTGTGGCCTTGTTGGAGTAGGTGTGGATTTGTTGGAGGAAGTGTGTCACTGTGGGGGTGGGCTTTGAGGTCTCCTATGCTCAAGCTATGCCAAGTGGGGCTCAGAGTCTCCTGCTGCCTGTGGATCAAGATGTAGAACTGTCAACTCCTTCTCCAGCACCATGTCTGCCTGCCTGCTACCATGTTTCCTGCCATGATGATAATGGACTAAACCTCTGAAACTGTAAGCCAGCCTCAATTAAATGTTTTTCTTTATAAGAGTTGCTGTGGTCATGGAGTCTCTTCACAGCAATGGAAACCCTAAGACAGAGGGGGACAGAAACATTTGTGAGAGCTATATTAATACAACCACACAGTTGCACACTTAAAATGATAAAGAATATGGTAAGTTTTATCTAAATTTTTTAAATTTAAAAGTCTTTATAAAAATTCACCAAGATTACCATAAGTGAAGTGGTGAGGGTTGGAATGGACAAAGATACAGTGGGAAGTAAATCTCAACAAGATTGGCATTAAAGGAAGGAACAGAACAAACCATGCAGCAAGCTGATGGAAAGCTTTTTATTTAAGGACTTGTGTGCATCCATACACTGAGTAGTGGATAGCAGAAATGGTAAGCTGTCAAGACACAAAAAAGAGAGAAGTAAGAAGAGCATGAACACAGTGGAAGGAAGGACGCAAACACACACTTTACTGAGGCCAGTGTACTCCTCGGAGCTACCTCCTCCTAGGTCCAGTTTCAAGCATAACTGAGAAGTCTCTAAGTTCACCTTAATGGAATCAAGTTGATTTACAGGCCTTCCTGAAACTGTCACTCAAACACAACAAAATATCCAATTTTTCAAGGCCTTTTCATTTGCCTATCTCTGAATTGATCCTTTGGTAAGTGGATCTAGTGCTCAGTGTTGATGTCTGAGTTACATATTCTACTTCTGAGGGGAGTCTTATTAACTCACAAGGAAAAGGCAGTTCCCCCAAAGGAAATCAGAAACTGTTAACAGGAAAAGGGAAATTAATTCTAGGAAGGCAAAAACAATAAAGATAGTCTCAGCTTCTGCCCATGTTAAAAATGATGCATTTCACTACTGATGGAAAATTATACAGCATTTGTGGACAATAAATGGAAATTTATAAATAGATTATAAAGGTTCATCTCCTATAAACAGCAAGTCCACTGGTAGGAATCAGCACTACAGAAATGCTCATAAATGCAAAGACGTTTACTGAACTATTATTTCAAATAGTAACATGCGGGGGCAGAAACTAAATTTCTACCTATAGGAGGTGGTAAGTTGATTTTAGTAATTTATTCATACTGTAGAACAAAATTATTTAAAGATGGGCATATCAAAACATCTCTAAGAAATTGATTTTATCTTAGTATTAGTTTTAAAGTAATTTTTATTGATTAAATTTTTTATTTATTTTACATCCCAACTGAAATTTCCCCTCCCTCCTCTCTTTCCGTTCCCTCCTCTGACCCCATCCTTCCACTCCTCCTCTGTTTTTGTTCAGATGGGACAGACCTCCCATGGGTATCAACAAGTCAAAGAGTGTTCCCCTTACTCCACATCCTCTTCAGCATAAGCTGCTATTAGCGTTTTTTAACTTAGCCATTCTGACAGGTGTAATATGATATCTCAGAGCCATTTTTATTTGCATTTCCCTAATGGCTAAGGATGTTGGGCAATTCCTTCAATGTCTTTTGGCCATTTGAGATTCTTCTGTTGATAATTCTCTGTTTAGATAAGCACCCCATTTTTTTAATTGGATTATTTGTTATTTTTGATGTCTAGTTTCTTGAGTTCTTTATGTCTTTTGGAGATCAGCCTCTGTCAGATGTGGGGTTGGTGAAGATCTTTTCCCATTCTGTAGGCTGCAGTTTTTTCTTATTGGCAGTGTCCTTTGCCTAACAGAATCTTTTAAATTTCATGAGGTCCCATTTATTAATTGTCAATCTCAGTGTCTATGCTACTGGTGTTCTATTCAGGAAGTTTTCTCCTGTGCCAATGCATTCAAGATACTTTCCCACTTTCTTTTCTATCAGGTTCAGTGTAACTGGATTTATGTTGAGGTCTTTGATCCACTTGGACTTGAGTTTTGTGCATGGTGATAGATACGGATCTATTTGCAATCTTCTACATGACATCCAGTTATACCAGCACCATTTGTTGAAGATGCTTTCTTTTTTCCATTGTACAATTTTGGCTTCTTTGTCAAAAATCAGGTGTTCATACATATGTGGATTAATGTCAGGGTCTTTGATTTGATTCTATTGATCCACCTGTTTGTTTTTACGCCAATACCAACCTGTTTGTTGTTGTTGTTGTTTGTTTGTTTTTTGTTTTTTGTTTTTTTTTTTTTTTTTTTTGAGACAGGGTTTCTCTCTGTAGCTTTGTGCCTTTTTCCTGGAACTAACTTGGTAGCCCAGGCTGGCCTCGAACTCATAGAGATCCACCTGGCTCTGCCTCCCAAGTGCTGGGATTAAAGGCGTGCGCCACTACTGCCCGGCTGTTTTTATTACTATAGCTCTGTAGTAGAACTTGAAATCAGGGATGGTAATACCTCCAGAAGTTCCTTTATTGTCCAAGATTGTTTTAGCTATCCTGGGATTTTTTTTGTTTTTTTCATATGAAGTTGAGTATTGTTCTTTCTAGGTCTGTAAAGAATTGTGTTGGAATTTTGATGGGGGATGCATTAAATCTGTATATTGCTTTTGGTAAGATTGCCATTTTCACTGTGTTAATCCTACCAATCCATAAACACAGGCGATCTTTCCTTCTTTTGATATCTTTTCCAATTTCTTTCTTCAAAGACTTAAAGTTCTTGTCATACAGGTTTTTCACTTGTTCGGTTGGAGTTACCCCAAGACATCTTATATTATTTGTGGCTATTGTAAAGGATGTTGCTTACCTGACTTTTTTCTCAGCCCATTTATCATTTGTATATAGAAAGACTACTAATTTTTTTTTTTTAGTTAATCTTGTATCCAACCATATCACTGAAAGTGTTTATCAGCTGTAGGAGTTCCCTGGTAGAATTTTTGGGGTCATTTATGTATACTATTATATCATCTGCAAAGAGTTAAAGTTTGACTTCTTCCTTTTCAATTTGTATCCCCTTTATCTCCATTTGATGATCAGAGATACAACAAACTAATGAATTTCATAATAAAATAGCCTTTGGTTAGACCGCCAAACCTATCGATTACCTCCTTTATTTCTAGTGACTTTTCAGGTTTCCTTGCTACTCATACTTTCTTCTGAAACACAAAGATTAAGATAGCAGTGTATACATTCATTTCTTCATAGTTCAGATTTATTTAGTATCTATTTTATGTAAGCATCTGTGCTTGGCCTTGTGGAAATAGAGGACAGAGATACAAAAACACTTGCCAGCATTTCTCTAAGTACAATCCAAGGCAGAGACTAAGAAATACCATGGTATTGTTTCTCAAAGAAGAAAGAGATTACTTTCAATAAGGTGGAAATTAAAAGTTCATAAGGGTCCAAGCATGGTGGCAAACACCTTTAATCCCAGCACTTGGGAGGCAGAGATAAGAGGATCTTTGGAGTTAGAAGCCACTCTGGTCTATATAATGAGTTCTAGGACATCCAGGGATACACACTATCTCATATGACCAAAAAACAGTTGAAAAGGAGTTTATAAGAGAAATGGTTTTTGTTTTCTGTTTTGTTTTGTTTTGTTTTGTTTTGTTTTGTTTTGTTTGCCAGAGCTGAGGACTGAACCCAGGGCCTTGTGCTTGCTAGGCAAGCTCTCTATCACTGAGCTCAATCCCCAACTCCTTGACCTAAATCTTAACAGATAGTGTAGCTTTACTGGAAAACGCTTGAGGGAAAAGCAATTTTGAGGGGGCTGGAGAGATGGCTCAGAGGTTAAGAGCACTGACTACTCTTCCAGAGGTCCTGAGTTCAATTCCCAGCACCCACATGGTGGCTCACAACCATCTGTAATGAGATCTGGTGCCCTCTTCTGGCCTGCAGTCATACATGCTGTATACGTAATAAATAAATAAATAAATAAATAAATAAATAAATAAATAAATATTTTTTAAAAAGTATTTTTGAAATAGCCACAAAGGGTCTTCAGGTAAGAGTGCTGTGGAGAGAGACAGTCAAACATTCAGAATGATGGTGGACTCTCACATAACAACTCCTTGAGCCTCTGGTTTTCAAATGTATAATCTTCAGTCTAACTTGTAAGATACTTGCTAAATTCAATAGGGCCTGGAGAGGTGGCTGAACTGGTAAGGGTGTTGCTGCTATTCCATAGACCCTAGTTCAGTTCCCAGCACCTGTATAGGACCAGCTCGAAACCAACTCAAAACTTAAAACTCAAAATCAACCTTACCTCCAGCTCCAGGGAATCTGACACCCTCTTCTGGCCTCCAAGAGCACCTGCCCATACATAGCTGGATCTTACACCTGATGGAACTATCATTCTTATGTTTTTCCCATACTGTGCCAACTATGTGCTTGTACAAGCTTGTCCCTGCCTCCCGGACTCCATGCAACTCTGCTAAGTAAGCAGCAAGCCACTCTTGGCCTGTTACTAAATTTTGCCTATGGCCTACTTTAGGTACACTACCAATTATTTCCCTATTTTCCCTTATTCTTATTGGGACTCATAATTACTTTTTATATTCAGTGTCCTAAGTTTAGGAATAAGCTACTTTTTACATCAAAGGTTTTAAGGGCTCCAACTGGGAGGAAAATGAAGTGATGTGGTTCATGTATTTACATTCACTCCTTCATTGTTTAAATGATCATGATGCTTTAGTTACTAACAGTTGTCTCTTACTAATGACATATGTAAGTTTTGTTTGTGTATACTATGATTTTCTTCTGCAACTTACTCAAGACTACTGAACTGTGGTGGTATTGTGTTCCCCAAAATATTGTGCACTCTAATAAATTTATCTGGAGTCAGAGAACAGAACATCCACAATATTAAACACAGATGTTAGGCAGTGGAAACACATGACTTTAATCCTAGCATTCCAGAGGCAAAGATCCATCCAGATCTCTGTGAGTTCAAGGCCACACTGGAAACAGCCAGGCATGGTAACAAAAGCCTTTAATCCCAGGAAGTGATGACAGGGCAGAAAGGTATATGAGGCATAAGGACCAAGAACTAGAGCCTGGTTAAGCTTTTAGGCTTTTGAGTAGCAGTTCAGCTGAGATCCATTTGGATGAGGACACAGAGGCTTCCAGTCTGAGGAAGTAGGATCAGCTGAGAAATTGGCAAGGTGAGGTAGCTTTGGCTTGTTCTGCTTCTCTGATCTTCCAGCATTCACCCCAATACCTTGCTCCAGGTTTGATTTTATTAATAAGACCTTCTAAAAATTCAGTGCTACACTGAACAAAGTAAGCAAAGAGTTCAAAGTCTTCATGGAAAATCACGCAGCTTAGCATTCTATGGCTTCTGCTTGCCAGAAATGAGGAACCTGGTGCTTCATCCCTGCCTACTCTATGTCTGGCGTCTCTTTCCTCGGCACAACCAGCTAATTCCACCCAATAAAATGAAATACAAATATTTTTATTTATTTTATTAATCAAATACTAACAATCCTGATGATTGTTTGCAGCCCCTTCTGACCATCTCACTTCAAAATGCTGAGTGATGGACGTCACAGGAAGCATTCCCTTCCATACTTTCGCTTGTAGTCACAATAGGCACTATTCCTCACCTATAGTGCTACTCACACCGTCAACCGAAACAGAATTAGTAGTCTAGCTAGAACTACTTTCCAGTAGACAAGTGCTATCAGCTTCTGCAGATGCTTGCAGACCCAAGGTATCCCCCCAAATTCTTACAACACCTCCATTTAGCTTTTCTGCCTCTTGAAATCAAGAGTGCTTTTTTAAAAGACACTCAAGATTTTTAAATGCTATTTCAGTTATGATGTTTCTTAATATAAATTCCTATAATCACTACTACACATCTTGCACAACTTTTTAACATTTCATTTGAGCTCAATGGTAGATTAAATCATCTTTGTAGGTTAGCTCAGCAACTTGGTCATCAAGAATAAAAACAAGCTGAGGGACAGGTTTCTGAGTTATAAAAAAATTATATTAAGACAAATTTACAGATTCCATTTGAAAATGTGAAATTACCTATAAAGAAAACTAATGGTCTCATGACTTGCAAGGCCCCCTAAAAAAGTTTAGACTATCTTTTGCAAATACAACTAAGAAGATCACAATCTTGGAAGGTTGTTTGTGGTGGTAGGAGAATAGAGGAAGTATAACTAAAGTGCCATCATTTCTAATAAATGCTATAAAATTCCCATGAGGCTGCAGTGAAAACAATTAATTCAATATAGGGGTCAGAATATTTAACAAAGAATGTGACATTTGGGTGGTACATAGCTATGTAATCCAGACTAACCAGTCTGCTGAGAACAACCAAAAAGGCAACCCAAGAGGAAAACTGTAAAGGTGGGAGAGCTAGCATAAAAGGACAGAATCACCAGGCCACAAATGGGAAAGCAGCAGCTGGTAGACAGATGTTTCTGGAAGGCCCTACTACAATGAGGTGGAACTCTGAAGGATGCACAAACTTACAGCAATAGATCTCAAATTCTCTCAGTCCATTAAATTGATCCTGGATTGGTTATGTCCCGAGGTTACAGCAAAAATAAATACAATCCTCCTCTAGAGGAATATTAACTGTCAGTAAAATAAGAAACCAAATACAAAAACAAACAGGAATAAAAACTGATCAACTGAGACTTCAGACACTAAATTATGAGACAGACCTTGACTCAATGAGATAAAAACAAGAGAAATTTGGTTGATAATAAAATTATTACAAAAATTATCAAAAGAAAAAAGTTGATGCAAAATACAACTCTCATCTCAAAGGAATATGGGGAAATTATTCTTGAGTCAAATATGAGTGATAGTTGCCCAGGAACACATTCACCCTACCCCCAAAACACATGTTCCAACATGGAAAGCAGTTTTATGAAGACTTTATGGCTATAGAATGAAAGAAGATCATGAATCTAGGGATATTTCCAAGCATACGGGTGGGAGTTTGAAGCAGGCGGGAAGTCTCTGCTACAGATCTCTGGGAAAGCAGACAGCCTTGCTGGTTTGGGCAGGATGGAGCAAAGCGGCCTGACAACACATTCCAGAGGCTTTGCGTGACAGTCAAAAGGCTACAAGAGAGACACAGAGGTAAGGCGAGCAAGGGATGGCTATTAAGAGAACAAAGATAGCCCAAAATAGTTTCTTGCTCTGGACTTAAAACATTCCAACTCCCTTCAATCCTCAAATTATCATCAGTCAAACAGTCATGAACATGTGTGTGGCTTCTTCTTCCCTCAAGGAACTTCAGTTCACACGGAGTACAGGGTCTGAGAAATTTCAGCTGCAAAGGCTAGAAATGAATGAGCCTAACAGCCAGAGAAACACAGCTGAGCTGGAATTAGGAAATTACCCTATTAAATGTTTATCCATGGACAGTGACATGGCTCAGTGGATAAAGGCATTTGCCATTCAATCCTGACAGCCTGAGCTTGATCCCCAGAGGCCAAGGAGAGAACCAATTCCATAAAGTTGTCCTCTGACCTCCTTATGTGTACCACAGTATGTGTGCTCTCACATTCTCTTTGTGTATCTGTCTGTCTGTCTGTCTCTATGTTCTTGGTCTCTCTGTCTCTCTCTCTGTCTCTCTCTCTCTCTCTGTCTCTGTCTCTGTCTCTGTCTCTGTCTCTCTCTCTCTCTTACACACACACACACACACACACACACACACACACACACACACACACGAAAAGTTTTTCAAAATGTATCCAGACTAAATCAAAACAAAGAAAACAAAAGATACCATTTTATATATATATAAGACCTATGGAGTAAAGAGATTTGACAAACTCTTAATAAACTAAGAAAAGTGAATATCTATAATATGTCTGTATACAGAGCAGTAGATATACACAAGCTAGGTGTAGTGGTACTTACCTGTAATCCCAGCACTTAGGAAGCTAAATCAAGAGGAACATGGGTTCAAGGCCAGTGGGATGCTGGCTCTATCCTACCTCCCAAAACACATGGAAAACAAACAAGCTTTTGCACATAATTCCATTTTAATTTACTCATAGAAATAACACACACCAGGCAGTTGTCTGAACATTCATTAAATGTAATCTTAGCCAAGGGTGGGATGGCTCAGTGGGTAAAGATGCCTATCGTCAAGCCTCAAGACTTTCAGTCCCCCCAGGGCTCACATGATGTGTGAGAGGAGAGAATCAGCTCTCTCAAGTCTCCTTCTAATCCCCAGGAGCACCACCCATGGCACACATATGCCCCACCCCCTACAGACACATAAATAAGAAAATAAATGAAAACCTTGTCTAATGTAATATTTATAATATTATTTGGGATTTATATCATTATCCCCATTATTTAGATAAGGACATTGGGGGTTGGGGATTTAGCAGTGGTAGAGCACTTGCCTAGCAAGTGCAAGGCCCTGGGTTCGGTCCTCAGCTCTGGAAAAAAAAATAGAAAAGGACATTGAATCAGTGTGGCTATGTGACTTGTCCAAAGTCACAGGGAGTAGATCATAAAGTAGAATTTGAACACCAACAGTCTCTTTCCAAAGTTCGTGTTCTTAGTCACCAAAGTGAGTTTTCTGCTAAAGCCTCAATTTACTTTGTACAAAATGTCCTTGATTCAGTAAATACTAATTTACTATATAGAGACAAAGATTACAGGAAGAAGGCAGCTGGAAAGTGTTTCCTTTTGCCAAACTTCAATCCAATTATTTCTCTTAGTTTCCAGAACCCACAGACAAATACAACCTTGAGAATGTGAGCAGGCATTGTATCTGCTCTTATGGTCTCAGAGCTAGAACAGAACTTTTTTCCTAAGCCAAAGTATAGATAGAGGGTCAGGGGTAAAGAGCCATGGGTAAGATTCAGTACTAAAGCTTCCTAGGAAGTTCTTGACCTTGAGAGATCTGTGAATCACTACTATAGAACAATGGACCCTCAAAATATCCATGTTATGGTCCCCAGAACCTGGGGATGTGAATTTTGATCATGTTGCAAATCACAAGATGAATGAGATGGTTTTCTTAGAACCTAGATGGTCTGGGTAGGTCCTAAGTAACCACAAGGGCCTCTGGAAGAAGTTATGTAAGAAATTCTACCCCAGAGAACAGTAGGAGATACAAGGTTAAGAATGTCAGAGTGTGTGGTGATATATTGTATCCCCCAATATACTGTGTCTCCCAAAGAAATAAAACTTGCCTGGAGATCAGAGGAATAAGCCAGCCACTATATAGAACTCAGGCAATGGTAGCACTTAGCTTCAATCCTATTACTTGGCAGACAGGGATCTGTCTGGATCTCTGTGAGTTCAAGATCATACTAGGAACAGAGCCAGGCATGGTGGCACATGCATTAAATTCCAACTCTAGTTAACCATGGAGGTCTAGAGGCCTGTACAGACAGACAGGAAGTGACAGAGCTGAACAGGAAGAGGAAGTGATGTAGCTGGGCTGAGAGAGCAAATGAGAGAACAGAACAGAAAGGCATATAGGTATGGGTAGACAGGAAGTAGCTCACTTTTGGAAGCTGTGGGATTGGTGAGATGAGGTTAGCTGTCGCTTTTCCTATTCCTCTGATCTCTCTCAAGCTTTAACCCCAATTTCTGGCTCCAAGTTTTTTAATAAGACTGTTTAGCAATTCATCTACAAGAGTGATATGAGGTCAGACCTGTTAAAGATGTAGAAGGAGGCTGTGGCCTCAGGAATTCATGTAGCTCTCAGAAGTTGCAAATGATAAGGCAGTTTATTTGCCCAGAGAGCTTCCAGAAGGAACCTGGACCTTGCTGACACCTTGTCTTTAACCCAATGAAATTGATTTCAGATTTCTGACCTCCAAAACTGTGTGATAATAAGTTCATATTGATTCAAGTTTGTGGTAATTTGTTATAATGGCAAGGGGGGTAAGCTAGTACATTAATCAAGAAGAGTGGCAGAGCTGGGTGTCTCTCTATAGACATGCTGCTCTCCCTGGCCACAGATGGACTGGTGAGAGTCGAGCTGAAAAGTCTTTCCTTTGCCTGAAAGAAGAGAGACTTTGCATCTATAACAATGAGAACCCAGGGAACATCTCACAGTACCTGGACATGGGACAAGAATATGTAATACTAGTGTGGAAAAAAACCTCATAGACTGAAACTAAGAATTGCTAAGCTATTTTTCTTTACACGTAGACTTTAGGAAAATGGACATAAGTATTAAGATTGGGTGTGGGAAAATAGTAGATGCAAAACTATTTAAATGGGAACCAGGAAAGTCAAATTCCCCTAAAGTAAAATCAAATTTACTAGTAAAGAAAGAAGAGAAAATCTTAGTGGGGACATAATTGGAATTTTTTAATAGTAAGTAGATAAATATGTACTTTTTTGACCTGTTCAAAAAATGGAAGAATCCATCACCACTTCCAAGAAAAAAAAGAAAGACTTAACTGTTTGGAGACTTAGAAATACTTTCCAAAATGTTTCAGTGAAAATAAAATTGAAATTGTCAATGCTGAAGAAGACAAAGAAGAACATGTTTCAAATAAACTTACAGGACAAGTGGAGCTGTCCTCCGAGGAAACTTAAGCTTCAGAAGCATTTCTGATAAGGAAGAAAGATGAAAACTGAAATTAACCTAGTGGTCATCTCTGGGAACTGGGATGAAAGCAATCCCTTGGCAGGAAGGAGGAGGGGAAATGAATAAAGGTAAGACTTCCTAAACCTAAAATGTCTCAAAAGGAAAAATTAACAAACCTAAAAACTGACTCTTTGAAAACATTGTTCCTTCTTTAATTCTGATAAAAGAATATTGAGAACAAAATACATAAAAGATTAAAAAGCATGAAAGAAAAGTGATACATACAGATATGGAAGACATTAAGATGATTAAAAAAACAATACTTAGAATTGTGGGTCCCGGTGTAGTTGGAATCTTAAAAGTTCTTATTAATAAAATCAAACCTGAGGCTAATAATTGGGGTGAATGCTGGAAGATCAGAGAAGCAGAACAAGCCACAGTTTCCTCACCTCACCAGTTCCTCAGCTAGTCTTGTTTCCTCAGACTGCAAGCTTCTGAATCCTCATCCCAATGGCTCTCAGCTGAACTGTGCTGCTCCAAAGCCTATAATTAACCAGCCAAAATGCTTAACTAGTCAAAAGCTTCTAGTTTCTGGTCTTCATGCCTTATATATCTTTCTCTTTCTGCCGTCACTCCCTAGGATTAAAGGCTGGGTTTCTGGGGTTAAAGGCATGTGTCACCATGCCTGGCTGTTTCTAATGTGGCCTTGAACACATAGAGATCCGCCTAGCTCTGCCTCCCAAATGCTGGGAATAAAGGCATGCACCACCACCACCCAACTTCTGCTATGGCTTGCTCTGACCTATTTTCTAGCCACCATTTTTGGCTTTGTTCTAGTGGCTGTCTGTTCTTGGACCCCAGATAAATTTATTAGGGTGCATAATATTGTGGGGAACACAATACCACCACATCCCAGTTACAATTGCTGCTTAAAAGTGGTGTAAGACACCAATGGCACCTATATTGTTACACTCTCTCTAACTTCACTGGGCACCAGCATCATATCAGCTAGAAAACTTGCAAAGCCCCATGCTCCATTCCCAGATACTGAAATCATAAAGTGTGAGACAGGAATCTATATTCTTAAGCATATAGGTAATATTGCTAACACTGTTCTTGGGATTCTTTCAGTAACAGCAATTTAAACCAAGAGATTACAAACTATGGCCTAGGAGCCAAATCTGACCTGCGGCCCATGCTTATAAACCAGGTTTTAAGGAACAGAGCCATGCTCATTCACTTGCATGCTGCCCATGCCAACTTTTACAGTGGTAAAGCAGATGCAACATAGACTGAACAGCCTAGAGTGTTTACCATCTGGCCCTTTACTCTTACCCCTGCCTAACCACCATCTTATTCTGCTTATAAATTCCCTCTTCCAAAGTCTTTGCATCTTCTACACACACACACACACACACACACACACACACACACACACACACTTCCAATGATTAAAGTTTAAACAGCAAATAACCTTCACTAGACTATGCTCAGTTTTAGCAACAATTTGGATCACTATGTTGAAGAGGCTGTAAGGCTACCCACAACCAGAGAGAAAGCTGCTGGCAGAGATGTCTGCCATGGGCATTGAAAAGTGTAACCTGCAGCATGCATACTGTGTACTTGCTGAGCCAACTGTAAAATATACAAGGTTCAAGATTTTTTTTTCAAAAGATGGTTATATAACTCCAACAAAATAAGGAAGTAGTGCATCCATTTTTTAACTGCACCATTAACAATATATAGCTTGTGCTTCAACGGCTGTGCAAGTTATTGTAATAATATGCAAATGTTTCATATTCATAAAAAGGTAGAGAAAATAAAAGCACTTTGTGATTTTATCGGAGTGTAAGACAGATCCGTTTTGTCATGTTTGTACACAAGATTTCTGAGATTGATGTACGCTCTTGAAAGAACACTAATAGCATTTTGAATGCATGAGCCTATATTTTATCCTTTGAAATTGTCCACCATTATAAAGACATCTTTCAAAGATCCTAAGTCTAAACTTTGGGGGTGATTTTTGCACATTAACACTATTTTCCCATGATGTTAGCTCCAAAACAGTGGCCCAAAACATATCAACAACATAAATTGTACTTTATGATTTGCATATTTATATGATTATTTAAAAAGAAAAAAAAAACTGGTTGTTCCAGGCAAAAGAAAAATTGCACAGGAAAATTTATGTTTGTGATTGTTGTCCTGGGCAGAAAAAAAACTGCAGATGATAATTTCAAAGATGGGTTAAGAAACAGTTAAATACTAAAACCTAGAAGAACCAGAAACAGTAGCAAGGCTGCCACTGAGGGCATTGGTAATGCCACAGGATATCGAGCCATCTCTAGAGGAAGGTACTAGAAGAATGAGGACCGACTGCGCATAGCCAGACATGGAAGCTTTTCTCACCATTGTGTTCCCCACATGAACAAAGCCTGTCTCACAGAAAGAATTTAATTAATATTTATGGAAGGAAAGATAAAAAAGGACAAAGAGAGGGAACATTGAAGTTCACCAGTCAGAGTATTCTAAGCCCTTCCAATAAAGTTGTGGCTCAGGTCTACCAGATGGCAACTGTACAGAGCAGTAGGGCAAGGTAACATAGTGAAATGAGGCTCTCTAATAGAAATGGAGGTAGCCAGAGCATCAGCAGCTACTAAGGGACTAATCTGTCAAGAACTAGGGCAACTCGGTGAAGGAGACTGGCTCCTGACACACCATAAGCAAATCCATTTCTTCCAGTCTCACATATGCTGACTATAAACACAACTACACACTAAGAAAGAGCAAGGAACTCCTCTAGTTTTAAATTTAACAATTATTGACTTATTTCATGTACACATGTGTATATGACAGTATACATGTGGAGATCATATACCCTAACAACTTTTGGGGTTCCTTTCTCACCTTTCATCATGTGGGTTCCAGCTAGTCAGTCCTTCACCTGCTGAGCCATCTTGCCACCCACCATGTCCCAAGACTTTTAACCCCAATACACAAGACAATGTTGTATTTATTTCACAGTTTTGTTCATGGCTTTATTTATTTATGGGTTTTATTTATTACATTTTTTTCTAGCAACCCTTTATTAATTCTACTTAGCAAGAGGAAGGGCAGAATATCTGCTGTGCAGTTGATGATATTTGTCCAAGCATGCTGAGTGAAATATGTCAGCAAAAAGATAATTCCAAATAAAGAAGCTTTAGAACTAGGGAGCCATGTTTATGCCTAGAAACTGTGAGTCTTCTAAAATATATACATATAAATGTGTAGGCCCACATTCTTCTGAAGAGAGTTTCTAATACTTTCATTAGAATCTACAAAGGGTTCAAACTACACCCCACTGCCCAGAATATTAAGAACCATACTGTAGTGTCTTATGAACTCTAGGTTATTTGTGAGGCATATGGTTTAAAAATTAAATAGAAATTTAAGAGTTTAACACCATCTATAGGGTACTATTTCTTCACACTTGCTTAAAGTGTGTGTGTGTGTGTGTGTGTGTGTGTAAAAGATATTTTTTCATACTGTTAAGTCGGAGTAAAATAAAATTGAAAATCTCTTCTCTCAAGCATTAAAATGGTTATATTCAGTGAGTTTCCAAGAACTCAACTTTATAACATATGAAATCATTATCCATTAAGAACAATTAGATAACTGTGGTTCCAGTGGGCATTGCATTGTGCTGCTTTGAATGACATATGATCCACCAAAATGAAATCACTATTATTAGAGAACAACAATCTACAGTCATCAGAAACAAAAGAGCATCTCTGTGAGATCCTGTGCAGCATCTGAAGACCAGGTTCTATGAAGAGGCTGACATTGGAAGGATGTTGCACACTCAGTTTCTCTGGGAAAATGGAAATACTGGGTAAATATTTAGGAATTAAAAGAGAATAAATACTTCCTGGAGTAATTAATGAATTGAGTTCCCCAAGCACATTAGAGGGAAAACAAAACGGAAACCCATCCCTAAATCTGGAACAACAATGAGCTTTAAGGGAAAAGTATCATTTCATTTACATAAAAACAGTGGAGCATAGGAAGTCTTCCATGACTACTTTATAGGCGTGTTACTCTGGTCCTAGTTTTAATGCAGTGTCCTGTACTTTCATGCATCCTCTTCAAAGATTCAACTCCACACAAGAAACACACAAGGTCCAGGTATTGAGCTACTGAGTTCTGCTTTAGTTTCAATCTGAAATGTCCTCCCACAGGCTCATGTTTTCAATGTTTATTCTTTGACTGGCAGCCCTACAGATGTGAAATATTCTGGCTGTTGGAAATAGTCACTAGAGATGGGTATTTGAACATCATACCTCTTCTGCTTCTGCCCTAATTACTTTCTGTCTTCTCGTCCACACCATGTGAACAAGGGTCACCTCTCTTGATGCCATACCATCCCCTCTGCTATGATGGACTGAAATCCCCCTGAAACTGTGAGCCCAAGTCAATCTTCCTCCATAAAGCTGTTTCTGTCAAGCATCTAGTCACAGCAACATAGTAAATAGTATAAACTTACTATGTAAAGCATATGAAAGCAATCATTACCCTTCCTCTACTTACAAAAATAATTCTAGAAATCACCCTCCCAGATAACTAACTTGAAGTTCAGGTATATCTACAGTCAAAAGCAAAGTACTGTATTGACAGCCTCCATGCCTCTTCCCTTTTTTGTCTCCCAGAACACTCACTGGGGAAACCAAGGAGAAAGATTGGCACACACTGATGCACCTACTGCCCCCAGAAGTACTTAGATCATTATAAGGCCCCTGCACTATTTGATACTGTTTATGGTGAAATTTTCATACTCTGATCTTAAATAGAAAATATAATCAAGGGTAACTCAATGTTTTATGAAAGATTTGAAAGTGAGAGAGAACAAAACAAGTACAAGAAATGGTAATCAACACAGAAAAGAGAACAGAACCAGAACTATATAACCATAAGGTATCCTCTGAAAGCTAAAGTATGCCTCATCATCCATGAAATAAAACCACAACAAAAAAGTCAGAAACTAGAAAGAAAACTTAAAGATTTAGTTTTTCACTGACATAAATCTGAACACACTTATTGGGCATTAAGTATATTTCAACATGTGTATACATTCCGTTCAAATCCAAGTAAATACATCTATCTCTGCAAACATCCTTTCTCCTTCCTCCTCTGAAATATACAACATATTGTGACTATCTAGAGCCACCTTCTGCGCCATAAACTACTAAAACTCTCTTCCTCTAAGTGTAGTGAGCCCTTAAATTTAAAACTAGGAGGCTAAAGAATTAGAAGATACATCTCAAGAACAGAATAAATGACAAAAAGAAAATGAGAGTGAATATAAAAGAAATTTTAAAGAATTGGTACAGGCCGGGCGGCGGTGGTGGCGCATGCCTTTAATCCCAGCACTCAAGAGGCAGAGTCAGGTGGATCTCTGTGAGTCCAAGGCCAGCCTGTGCTACAGACTGAGTTCCAGGAAAGGCGCAAAACTACACAGAGAAACCCTATTGTCTCAAAAAAAAAAAAAAAAAAAAAGAAGGAGGAGGGGGAGGAGAAGGAGAAGGGGAAGAGGAGGAGGAGGAGGAGGAGGAGGAGGAGGAGGAGGAGGAGGAGGAGGAGGAGGAGGAGAAGGAGAAGGAGAAGGAGAAGGAGAAGGAGAAGGAGAAGGAGAAGGAGAAGGAGAAGGAGAAGGAGAAGGAGAAGGAGAAGGAGAAGGAGAAGGAGAAGGAGAAGGAGAAGGAGAAGGAGAAGGAGAAGGAGAAGGAGAAGGAGAAGGAGAAGAAGAAGAAGAAGAAGAAGAAGAAGAAGAAGAAGAAGAAGAAGAAGAAGAAGAAGAAGAAGAAGAAGAAGAAGAAGAAGAAGAAGAATTGGTCCAGAAGGTCTAACATTTACCTTACTGGAGTTGACATAAACAGAGAAAAATGATAAGGAAGAAATTATGAAAGAAATAATACAAATAGGCTTTTCTGAGTAGAAAGAACATGAACTTACACATGGAAAGAGCCACAGGTTTGACAGCACATTAATGAAAATGAGTACACATCAATAACCATTGCATTGTTGTAGAACCAGGAATAAAGAGGAAAAATACACAAAGTTAGGGAAGACACTGTTGTGTGCTCAGAACATGACTCAAGAGGAAATACAACACACCAGCAATGATGTACCACTGCTTAACTGCTGAGCTAGAATCAAATCAAGCCTGACTACACACTCGATTCTACTGATTGGTCCGTCTCTCAATAAATAAGTTTCATTTGTTTATTCTTTACATTTCTCTGCTAAGACATTCAGAGGTTTTCTTTTGTTTCAAGTGTATTCTGAATTACTCATTGAAGCATTTTATCACAGCTTCCTTAAAATTATTAATATCAGTAATTCCAACATCTATGTCAAGTGCTAGTGTCTGTTCCTGCCTGTTTTCATGGAATTGAGTTTTCTTGACTTTTGGTACAATGAGTTACTTTCTATTGCATACTGGATATTACTGTTCAGCAAGAAAAATGGATGTGAAACTGATTAACATGTCGTTGATAAACTGATATGCAACTGATGAATGGATATGCAGTTGACAAATTAGGACAGTTTTGTCTATTGGCTTAGAGTTGTTTGTTTACTTTTCAGTTATTGATACAAGGTCTCTTTTTTAAAGATTTATTTATTTATTTATTATGTATACAGTGTTCTGACTGCATATATGGCTGCAGGCCAGAAGAGGGCACCCGATCTCATTACAGATGGTTGTGAGCCACCATGTGGTTGCTGGGTATTGAACTCAGGACATTTGGAAGAGCAGTCAGTGCTCTTAACCTCTGAGCCATCTCTCCAGCCCAATACAAGGTCTCTTGCAGCCCAGCCTGGCCTCAAACTCACTATGTACCTTGAACTACTATCCTCCTGTCTTCACCTCCCAAGTGCTGGAGTAACAGATATGTGCCACCATGCCCTGTTTATGTAGGGCTAGGGATTAAACCTAGGGTTTTGTACATGCTAGACAAGTACTTTATCAACTGTGCAATACCCCTGGACTCAGGGGTAGTTTTAATCAATAAAAAGAACACAAATGTATACATTATGTGTGTAATGTGTATATATTAAGGCAAATAATAAGAAAGCTAATAATAGACATGTAACTGATGAATTGGGGGTAGTTTTCATGGGCAATCTCTATTAAATATAAGGAACATATGTATTAGTGTAATAATGCAAAAATAACACTAACAAAACACTTACTATGAACCAGGCAATACAATAAGAATCTAAATATGTTAAACTCATCTGATACAGCAATCCTTTGAAGTAGGCTCTATAATTATCTGAATTTTAGAAATAAAACTCTGCCAGTGTCACACAACCAGTATTGGCAAAGTTGGATTATGAACTCAATCTGCCTCCAAACTCCATGGTCTTGAATTCATTGTGTTATGACGTCTGCAGTCATTTGCCACTTGTTTCCCTACATGCAACAACGATAAGTAAGGTGAATTTTGACACTTTAGTACAGCCATAAGTGTGGAATAGACTGTGGCAACCAACCAACAGAAAAGGCTAAAAATGGGATTTTTCTAGGAAAAAAAAAAGTCAGTTTCCCATGATTTTCACAATGGCCAGCTTGCTTTGTCTCCTTCCACAGTAGTTTCTGGACTCAAATGAGTGAGTGGGTGGGTGAGTGGACACATGTGTGTACCTGTCTCTGCAGACTTTAAAAGAGAGACAGTATGTCTACTCCTCATAAAAGATACCAAGAGCAGAGAGCTCTTACCTTTCAGGAAGAAATCCCCAAAGTCAGGGGTCAGGAATCTGCTGTCTCTCATAATCACTGCCCTGAGAAGCATTGGTATCTGGCCAAGTAACCATTCCAAGGACAGCACGACATCTAAGCTCTAAGAAAGCAATGTCCAAGTACACTGATGGCATAAATGGGTGTGCTTGCTTAGGGTTTCTTCTCCCCATACGCAGAGACATACCTGCATCAGGTCCAGTCAGAAGGATTTTATTACCACACAACTTAGTTTGCAGAAAGGACTTGAGGGGAAAAAATCAGAAATGACTTCTGAACAAGATTTTAGACAGCTTTGTTAAAAATACAAATGTAACTCCAAGTAGAAGTTCAGACCCACCCTGCCCTACTCAGAGACTGGCACTGCCATCATGCCCAATTCCTTACATTGAACTGCATCCCAGGGGTTGCTCTCTCAGCAGAGGTGACAGCCTCTCTTGTGCTGGTCTAGCAAGGCCCTGAGTGACGACTTGAGTGATGGTGTGAGTGAACTCGATGACAGAGCAGGCCAGCTGGCCAATGTGGAAACTAAAGACAGACCTGGAGCCAGGTGTGGGGACTGATGCTGATAATCTCAGCATCAGAGCCTGAGGCAGGAGGACCACAGATAAGATCCTGTCTCAAATAACAACCTCTTAAAAAACAAAAAACAAAAAACAAAAAAACATTGACCTGGAAACTCACCCCAACCAAACTCAGCAAAACAGGTCATGCCCTGAAACTGAAGCACCCCAAATCACCAACATCAACAAGAGTAGGCTATTCTGTAATTTTGATGCAACAGGACAGCAAAAGCATTCCATAATATGCCTGTAGTCAGTCCCTAATTTTATTTCACTTTATTTTGAGACAGGGTCTCACTACATACACCCCTGGCTGGTCTAGGATCCACTCTGTAGGCCAGCCTGGACTCAAATTCAGAGATTCACCTGCCTCTGCACTGGCTGCTGCTTCTTTGTGCCCATGAAGACCAGAAGAGGGCATTAGAACCCCATGAACTGGAGTTATGAACAGTATGAGGCCCCAGATAGGTTCTGGGAATTAAACCTGGATCCTCTGGAAGAGAAGGCAGTGCTCAAGACCTGAGCTATCTCTCCAGTCCCTACAATTGCTTCCTTATGTTAAAGAATGCCCCCTTAGCAACTTAGATAAGAGCTATTTAGTATTAAAACAGGCTTGTGGGCTGGAGAAATGGCTCAGCAGTTCAGAGCACGGGCTGTCCTTCCATAGGTCCTGAGTTCAGTTCCCAGCATCCACACTACAGTTAACAACCACCTATAATAGGATCTGATAACCTCTTCTAGCATGCAGGTGTACATCCAGATAGAACACTCATATGCATAAATACATAGATAAATGTTTAAATATTAAAAAAAAAAACAGACATGTGACTTTGCTGGTATTTAACTACCATGAAAAGGAAACTGCTAAAGTTATAATATGACCTTAATAGCTAACTCATAACCATGGTTACATATACCACATGCTAATATAAAAGTTAAACTTCTGTAGGTTGATAAATAATGTTTTGTATATGATCCTTTCATGAGCCTTGAACTAAAAAAAAGAATATATGATCAACTTAGGTTTCAAACATGTTACAGTAGAAAACAGATGAATACCTTAAGGAATTTAGTTCTGTTATTATTAAACCTTTAAGATATTAATTGGATTGAATTGTATCATTTACTTCAGAAATGTGTACATTTTCAATGAGCACATCATTTAAAACTGATCCAATTTACTAACAAGAGAACAAACAAGACTTTCATCCCTGCCTTTCCATAAAGGTGTGTGTGTGTGTGTGGTGTGTGTGTGTGTGTGTGTGTGTGTGGTGTGAGAGAGAGAGAGTTTGTTTCGTGCATGGGTGTGTCAATGAACATGTATATACATGTGTATGGGTGTCAGAAGACATCCTCAGTGTCATTCCTTGGGTACCTTCCACCTTTTTATTGAAACAGGGTTTCTTATTGGCCTGGAATTTGGCCTTGTAGGCTGCACTACAATGTAGTGCTTAGTTTCCACTTCCCACCTTTCTCTCTGGGATTACAAGCACACTCCACCATGCCCAGCTTTTTACATGGGTTCTAGAGACCCAAACTCAGGTCCTCGCATTTGCGAAGCAAGCACCTACTGAGCCGTTGCCCCAGCCCCGGTTACAAATACAGTTCTGCGTTTCTGGATTCGCTGATGTGATGCAGTGGCATACCTCATCCTCTATCTGCTGAAGTAAGACAACTCAGCAGCTACCGTCCAGGGAGAGAATCAGTTCACCTAAACTACAGTTTTATACAAAAGAAATTTCCTAACTTCTGAGGCCTTAACAACAACTCCTAATCAGAAACTCTTCAGCAGCTCCAAAAGAACTCAATGAAAGAGTCGTGTGCCGCATAAGCAACTCCTTATGAAATAGCTTTTCTCCACAACCCAGTGTGTTTCATGCATAGCGTTATATCATCAGGTATTTTGAACTTAAAAACACACAGTTGTAAGTCGTAAGTCAGTTGCTATTTTACTTTTCATTTGTTTCAAATGCCTCACAACTAAAGTCTGTGATATCACCAGCCCCTCCAACAAACTTAAATAGTATTAAAACACTACTTTCAATTTAAAGGGCAAAATATCTGGAAAATTAAGGTCATGGTGTTAGAGAGCCTAATGGAGTATGGATTTCTGCTTGAAGTATTTCAACCAGAAACCTCAGCAATCTTCAGTCTGTCTCTCCTGGATATAATAAGTTTTAAAGCTTGGAATGAATTTTCAGAATATGTTTCACATCTCTCATAACTTCAGGAAAGGATGCAGCAGAGGAGCAAAGAGAACATACTCTACAATAATGGAATTTTTATGCAGTGCCAATAAGTTACAGAGCCTTTAAAACAAAAGATGAATAGGATCATTCCTAAAGGAGAAAAATAACATTCATTCAAAGGATTCTTTCTAAGAATTTGTTCTTAGGTGCAGAGACCTTTTCAAAAGATCAAGAAATAGTAGGTCTTTGATTCAAAGGGTTATTAATGTTATTGGATCATAATTAAATCAACTATTAATGTCAGTATGTCTATGGTAAATACGGCAGGTTTCATATGCCATTATAAACTGAAGTCACTTTCAAATAAGGCTATATACAGGAAATATTAACAAAAGTCACACAGAACATGTCCAAATCTGAAACAGGAAAATGATGCAAAATACTCTTCAATTTTCTTTCTTTTCAAACGCAAATTGTCTATGAAAGTGGAAAGAATAACACTGGAGACAGAGGGTGTGAACGGGAAGCGGACAGGGGAAGTGGAAGAGGAACAAAGGAATAAAGGCAGGAAGGGAGTGTGACAATGCCATAAGGGTGCTCATTGCTTTGACGCTATCTAAAAACAGTAAATAAATACATAACGTTTGCCATCTTAAAACGGGTTAACCACCAGAGGTGCTTTTGTCTTCCAAGGGCCATTTGGGGACATCTGGGGCACTTTTAGCTATTACAACTATGGAAGTGCTACTAGCATCTAAATGATAATGATCAAGAACCTTGTCCAACACCTACAGCACACAGAACAACTCTGTGACAAAGAATTATCCAGCCCCAAATACAGATAGGTCGAGAGAGCCCAGCCTAACATGCTACAAGCACACAACTGAGTATGCTTAAACAATGAGCAAATACTTGCTGATGAATTTTAACAAATAAAACCTGTGGTTTCTACTTGCTGTAGGGTCTTACTACTTATATCCTTTTAAAGATGCTTAATATAGACTATTTTTATTCTCAAGGTCCTAATCGGTCATCCATCAAATTCTCCTATGCTGCTAAGTAGAACCAAACAGGTGGAAAGTCGCATGTACATTAGCTACATGGATTCCAAAAGACAGACAGGATGTTGACCACCTAAATTCCATTCAGGTCAGCAGGTAACAATATTTTTGAATGCCTTCAGGGATTAAAAGCTCAAAATGTGTATCTTTCAACCAGCTGTTTGTTTGAGATAGGGGTGTGTGTGTGTGTGTGTGTGTGTGTGTGTGTGTGTGTGTGTGCGTGCGCGCGCGCCCACATGTCCCCCAATGTCACCTCAAATTTGCAATGCTCCTGTCTCAGCCTCTTAAGTGCTGGGATTATGGTTATGTGCCACTTCCACTATGCCTGGCTAAGAATATATACTTTTAAACAATGAAAATTAAAATGCTATAGTTTCATTTGAGCCTATTTGGTGATAAGTGAATTTTTTTTTAATTTGTAAGTTAAGTAAAATTGAAATATTCTAAAAAATATTCATTATATACATAATGAAACTGGAAAGTTCTAAAGGGTCCCAGAGGGTGTTCTATTATTCTCAAAGTAATTTGGGATTTTCAGCTCAAAACAATCTTAAAGAGATTTAAGAGATTTTTAAATTCTTATGTTCTCAATTTAACCTCATTTGAAATTTCCCCCAGAATAGAAGTTTAATTTTGCTATCTTTTTATCTATATTTTTATTTTTCCTTTACATCTTCTTTAATTTTTCAATTATTTTATTATATATATATTAATAATAATTTTCAAAGGAAAGTTAATTATATTTACATTTATTCATTGACTTATGTAGAACTATATATTATTTTAGGACTAATTTTACAAACAACAGATGTCCCTAAACTGGAACTGACCTAAAAGCCTCCTCCCTGAAGATTAGTTTTCATGATACTAGAAGCACCATGCAAGCTTCCAAAGAAGGGAAGCAACAACTATGAACCACAATAATTAGCATGGGAAAAAACCTTATGGCTGCAATAGTGGTACATCTATCTTGGTAGTAACCAAGAGCTCTCTAGTTAGACTTTAAACACACTCAACAAGAGGGAACTCACACTTGGTACTAGAAACCTAGGCAACAATCCAGGACTAGTAAAGTCATGGATTGTGGAGGAGAACCTACAACCACTACTTTACTGAACCAGAATAATCCCTAACTACATTCTAAATATTCATCCTAATACCCACAGATAAGTGTAGACATCACTTTTACTGGGGAAACTTCTCTTTCATAGAAGAAACCATCACAGAAAACCACAGCCAATCAAAATTCAGAATTGTAGAGCCCAGTTCCAAAAGGTACATCTACAATACAACTTCCACACCTAAAGCTCAAAGATCATTGTGGAACAGAAGGAGAAAAGATTATAAGAGCTGGAGGAACAGAGAGTTTGCTGTGATCTTATCTCCCTTAGGAATGTCAGAAGCTACACCCATAAAGTCTCACCAGTATGACTGCCTAAACATGAGCTGAACAAGGACAACAACAATAGGCATGTTAATATGGACAAGGAGAAACCTCACTAGGCCTCAACCCTAGACAAAAAAACTACAGACAACTAAAGAACGCTGAAAACAGGAGAAACAGTCTTTCACAGGGAAGAGTACATCAACTGATCATCTAATACTAATACTAAATGGTCAGTACTGACAACATGCATACAAATAACAATCTACTGATTGAGCCGATTATATTTAGCAACATATATATGTATATGCATATATGCATGTAACAATAATTAATGAAAAAGAAGGCATAAATTTGAAAGAAAGCAAATATTTGGGAGTATTGGGAGGAGGAAATAGAAGGGTGAAAGAATATAATTGTATTATAATCTCAAAAAATAAGCTAAATAATTAAAAAAGGAGCAGAGCCAATCATAAAGATAAAAAATTCCTGAGCAATTTCCTTTTAAAGATTCTATTACTTACATAATGGGAAAAACAATGTAGCTGAAAAAGACTTACAAAGAGATGCTTCTAGCCAAAACAATAATGTTACATGAATTACAAAGAATAAATCCATCATAAATGTTTATGCATTGTTTTGCTATGTACTTTGGCTTAGTTATTCTTAGGGAAAACCACTTTTATGAAAATCATATCATTGCCCTGTATGGTTTAATACTTCCTGAGATAACATTATTTCAATAAGAAATACCCTAGGAACTACATTATCTGAAACCACAACCTGGTCCTACCTATCTCTTCTAAACTGAAGAGCAATCTAAAAGACATTCAAATGTTTATTTAGACAGAAGTAAAGGGCACAACTTCTAAAGGGAAACAATTTTTAATAAAAACTTACAAATAAGAAGTTGTCTTCCAGATGCATAAGTCCAAAAGAACCAATGAATAAGGAAATTCAATGTGGGGTTATTCTAATCCCATCTAGGCTACATGTACACAGACAAACCAAAACAATCAGAGTAAATACATTACCAAGACGTGCTTTCAAATCTATTTCTCTCCACAGGGAGTCCACTCCCAGAGAGGAGGCTGATTTGTTCTTTCATTCTTTTTACAGCTAAATGAGCATGTAAACCTTCCAAAGAGAGGCAACAGAAAGAGACAGGACCAGTTACAAATCAAAGATAACCTCTATGAGAAAGTGTCACACAAGTGGGCCAAAAAGATACATGACTTTCCAATGAAGGATCATCCCTGTATTTTACAATAATAGCATCTAATCATTAACATTACAAAAGAGCCACATACATAATCAGGTTCTTGGTGCATTTGTTTAAATTGATCTTTGTTTAAAGATCAGCAACTACTTCTCAAGAACAATTTAGCCATGGATAATTAACTTATAAATTCCCCCCATGAATTTTTATTTAGAGCCTGCCACATGCAAGAAGTTGATAAACATAGTAAAAAAAAGCACCAATCTAGTTAGAAGAACACAACACACTAGCAATAATGTCAAAACAGGAAGAAAGGAAACAACAACACAGCAGAGTGGAGGATAAGAACCCGAACTATCACAATCCTTAAAATACACTTCTGTTATTTTTTTTTTTCAATTATTGTAACTGAAAAAGCATGGGCCTGCTTAACTGAAAAGTTGTTAGTCGATGGCTTCTGGTGGAAGGAGAGTTGTTTGGGTTCTTTGTTCGGTTGGTTGGTTGGTTAGTTGTTTTTTGTTTTTTGTTTTTCTTTAAGGGTGTGGCCCTGGTAAGTTAACTGCACTTCCGTGGATAATCATATACCCAAGAATATATGGAAAACACAAATTGGATTAAAAGACTGGCTACCCTTTAGTCAAATTAAACAGAAAAGAGAGACAGAGGACCTAAATTAATACAATTAGAGATGAAAGGGAGACAATACAGCAGACACTGGAGAAACTCAGAGAATCATAAGGACATGCTTCAAAAATCTATAAACTGGAAATCAAAAGAAATGGATTAATTTTTAGATGTATATGACCAACCAAAGTTAAACCAAGATGGATTAAAAATTTTAAACAGATTCATGACAACTAATAAGATAATATAGAAACAGTAATTTAAAATCTCCCAACTAAAAATGCCTAGGGCTAGAAGGACTCAGTACAGAGTCTAAAAAGACTTTCAAAGACAAACTAACACCAATCTTCCTCAATTTATTCCATATAACAGAAAAGGAATGAACATTTCCCAATTCTGTTTATGGGGCCAGCACTGCCCTGATTGTGGTGATATTTTATTTGTATGTTAGTAAATAAAGTTTGCCTGGAGATCAGAGGTCATAGCCAGCCTAAACAAAAGTCAGGCTGGTGGTAGCACATGCCCTTAATCCGATCACAGAGTCTGTGTGTGTGTGCTCAAGGACACAGCCAAGTGTGGTGACACAAGCCTTTAATCTACCAAGCATAGAGACCTGCAGGTCTGTATAGACAGGCAGTGATGAGGAAGTGATGTGGCTAGGCTTAGAGCCAATGAGAAGGCAGAAGAGCAAGGCAATAAAGGCACAGGTTAGACAGGAAGACGCTGGTTTGGTTCTCTTGGGAAGCTACAGCGATATAGTGAGCTAAGGTTAGTTTGGTGGCTATCACTGATCTCTATGGCTTGCACCCCTGCATTTGGCTCTGTGTTTCTTATTTAATAAGACTGTTTAGAAATTCGATTATACCTGATACTAACACCAGATAAAGACCCAACAACAAAAGATTATAGTTCAATCTCTGATGAACACACACACACACACACACACACACACACACACACACACAAACTCAATAAAATACTAGTAAATCAAATTTAAGAACACATCAGAAAGATCACCCACTATGGTTAAGTTGGCTTTATCCCAGAATGCAGGGATGGCTCAATATACCTACATCAATAAATGTAATCCACAACATAAACAAACTCAAGATTGGAAACCATATGATCATTTCATTGGCTGCAGAAAAGGCTTTTAACAAAATCCAACATCCCTCCATGATAAAAGCCCTAGAACTATAGAGTATATATTTCAACACAGTATACAGCAAGTCCACAGTCAACATCATGAAAATGAAGAAAAACCCAAAGTATTTCAACTGAAATCATGAATAAGCTAAGGAGATCTACTCTCTCCTTCAATATAGTGCTTGAAGTCTTAGCTAATGCATTAAGATAGGTAAAGGAGATAAAGTGGATACAAATAAAAAAGCAATGAGTCAAAGTGTCCTTGTTTACAAAGAGAAACCCACCTCAAAAGGTGAAGGATGCCTGAGGATGGACAGCCAAGGTTGTCCTCTGACATGCACACATGCATTCACCCCCACATGCTCATACACATAAACACATACACGAGAAAATGTAGAATGCTGGTCGTCCCTTTCCTGGCTAGTTTGAGGTCAACTTGACACAAACTAGAGTCATCTGGGAAGAGGGAACCTCAACTGAGAAAAGGCCTCCACCAATTGGCCTATGGAAAAGAATAGGAGCATTTTCTTGATTGATGATTGATGTGGTATGGCCCAGCTCACTGTGGGCAGTGCCACCCCTGGACTGGTGGTCCTGGGTACTAAGTATCAGAGAATGGACTAACAGAGCTATGAGGAGGAAGCCAGCAAGTGGTACTCCTCCATGGTCTCTGCTTCGGATCCTTCCTTTGATGATGGACTATGACCTCAGAGCTGTAAGCTGGAATAAACCCTTTCCTCCCTAAGTCACTTTAGGTCATGCAGTTTTATCATAGCAATAGAAACCTAACAAAGACAACTGGGTGTGTCAGATGCATTTCCAATGCTCAATATGTTCAACTGCCATCCAAGTCAGAGAATATATATGTGTGTGTGTGTGTGTGTGTGTGTGTGTGTGTGTGTGTGTGTGTGTGAATATTATTTAAGCTTTGAGCAGTTTTTGTCATTTACAACATTGATATATTAGAAGGGCATTATGCTAAGTGAAATAAGCAAGTCACAGAAAGACAAAAACTACAGGATTTCTCCAGGCCAGCAAGATGGTTCAGCAGATAAAGGCACTTGCTACCAGGCTGCTAACCTGTGTAAGGAGGAGAAAATTGACTGGTGAAAGTTGTCCTTCCCTCCACATGCACTATGCACATACGTAACACACAGAAAACTTTTTTTTTCAAACCTGCATAATCTTACCAAATTGTGAATCTGAAAAAGTCCAACTCACAGACATAGAAAATAAAATGATGGTTACTAAAAGTTGTGGAGTGAGAGTGGGAAAAGGAGGTATTGGGGAATTAGCTGTTGGTCAAAGTGCATTACAGTGTCTGACAAGAGTAAGTTCAGAGATGTATTGAATATCAGAGTGAGTGCAGGTAGTAAGTCCCATATTGTAGACTTCAATATAAGAGTAAATGTTATTGTTCCACTGGAAAAAAAAAAAGGTGAGGTGATAAATTTCTTTATTAGTTTTATTTAACCATTCTTCACTGTTATCAAAACAAACACTGTATCCTTTAAATGTATAAGATTATGATTTATTAGTTTACCAAAAGCAGGAAGAAGTGCCTAAAAGTGCTGAGAAGTAAAACATAGCACGGTGAGAGGGAAGAGGTGTGCTTTCTAGCTGAGTGAGGAGAGAAGGCTGGCTGTGGGCTAGCAACAGCAGAGGGGGCCTGGGGAAAGCTGCAGGATTTGGAAATTCTTACAAGGGGGGTGAACTGGAAGGGCTCTGGGCAAAGGCGGGCATGGGAAAGCAACCCTCCTCATCCCAAAGTCCTGTAGCTGAGACAGGAGAAATTGAACCTGAAACCGGCTATGGGTACCAGGACCAATTTGGGAGGACTTGACCAGGAGCTGAGAAGTCTAGATTTTATTGGGTAATTGGGGAGCTGGTAAAGATTTCTAAGCAGGAAAAAGCATCATCAAAGTTGTGCTTTAGAAAGATCAATCTAGCAGTAATTGAAGTAACTGAACATCAATCAAATGCAGATGATACAGCACAGTGAATATAATCTAAGCCTGCAGGAATTCAGGAATTCATTTATAAAAATGTAATTTATATGCATCTTTTCAGTAACACAGCTCTATAAACTGTCTCGCTCACAGACTAGTACCTAATTATATAAGCATCTAAAAAGGTCATAAGTACTATAAAATGATATCACAAAGCCTCTTGCCTCTGCCTGGAAATCCTTCCACCCCCTTTCCCTTCCGGTAAACCCTTCATCCTGGAGGTCTCGGCTTAAATGTCACTTCCTCAGAAAGGCCTTTTAAATCACTTATCCAAACCAAGTCCCCGTTTCTCTCTTTCAAAGAAGCATGCGCTTCTCTTCAAAGCACTTATACAATTGGTAATTAGATAATTTGGTCACTAATTAATTAAAGTCTGTGTCCTTTGCTAGATTATAAAGGGTAGGAATGTATTTTTGCTCATCATGGTGTTCTCTGGAGTCTAAAATGATATATATAGTAGGTACTTACTAAATATTTGATCTACTAACAGAGACTAAATAGCTGGGATGGAGGAAAACCATGAGGTGGAGGCAGACTTGACTCATAGTGAGATCCTTGAGGGGGTGAATGAAGAAGAGATTTTAAGGTTATCTCTCATAAATGTGCTGCTGGCTAAATAATACTCCTGTTTGCTGTGTGTACTTGGGTGAAGAGGCTTGATTTCTAAGAGAAAATTTAAAAAACAAAAACAAAAAACAAAAAAAAAAACCTCACATTTCAACTCCAAGCCAAATTCCTATGTGCTAAACTCAGAGTGAAAGCCTGGGCTTCTACAAAGAAAACAGTAAAGCAAACATTCAGTCACAGCATGCTTTCCTATCACCCAGGTTTTAATGGAGATAATTCACATCACAACTACTACGTGAGCTAGAATAAAGAACAGACTGGAGTACAAAGCGAACATTGCAGGTTTGCTATAACGAGAGCAATTGCAGACTGGTGGATCCTTGATCTGCGAATACCGTGTGAGGACCTCTAGAAGAACTTCAACATGGAATCTGATTTTGTTTAACCTAAATCATCACTGAGAAAGAGTGAGAGCTTTTTCACAAATGGTCCAAAGCAATCAGTTCCCATCACATGGTGCTTCTGTCCATGTAGCATGGACCACAGACCTGGTCCAAGGTTTTCCTCATGTGGTAAGCATGGAGAAGACCAGCAACATAATGTACTTTAAGTCACAGAAGTCTAGATGAGTCCACAGAAGTCCAACCTGAGCCCTCTGAGGCCTTATCTCAAGGTGCTGCCTTTCACAAAATTGTAATTTATAAAAATCACTCAACTTGCTGGTACACATGAACTTGGAAGGCCAAACCAGCTGTCAGTAAGGATCTAGAGAAGCTGGTATAAAATTGGAAATGCTGAGCTAACTTGGCACAACAGAGTGCCTGCACCAAAGGGAAAATGCAATTTCCATCACTCATTTAAGGATGTTTGTGAGATTGGATTTTATACATCAGGTTTAATACATAAACTTCAATTGAAAAGGGGAAAGGACCAGCAGACATTTGTTTAAAAAAAAAATAGTCAGCTTTGCTGCAAGCAGACATCTGGTTCCAATAATCATTATACTCTGAAAAAAAAAAAAAATCACACAATAGATACATAGGATTCATGGGGGAGGCAGATAGGAAGGAATACAGGCTGGTGTTGGAAGCACACATGCTGCATAGAAACTGAATAAAATAATACCACAGCTTTAAGCACATTAAATGGTTAGGAAACAAACAAAAAATATAGCATTTTACCTTGAAAGAGATATGATGTTAGTTGGGCGGTGGTGGTGCATGCCTTTAATCCCAGCACTTGGGAGGCAGAGGCAGGCGGATCTTTGTGAGTTCGAGGCCAGCCTGGTCTACAGAGTGAAATCCAGGAAAGGCACAAAGCTACACAAAGAAAGCCTGTCTCAAAAAAAAAAAAAAAAAAGATATGATGTTTATGTCAGGTGTGGGGTGAGTTCATTGTGAAGTGCGGGAAGAAGAGCAAGCTATCTGAAATCAAAGAAAAGGTGTAATACCATAGAAGGAGTGAACATAGCTTACAATGTGCAGTGAAGAGAGGCTCCTTGCAGACATTGTATGTGTCCCTGTAGGTATGGGTTGTATTCTCAGGCTGTTGGTTTCTACTAGGCCTAGTATTGTGTGTTCAGCTGGGATTTCCTCACTGAAGAAATTGCGTACAAGCAAACCTAAGTTCATTTAATGTTTAAATTGTTTCCTAATATGTCAGATGCATTCCAACAAAGTCACCATTTTTTTTTTAAATATTTTAAGAGCCTCAGATTCAAATTGCTGATTACAAGTAGATACCGAAATTATTCCCATGTTCTGATGTCTTATCCTGAATGGAATCACCAAGCTTTGAAGAATAACAGACTTTCTAAATGGAAAAAAAAAGTCAAATTCCTAAATAGATTTATATAGATCATATGGGCAAATTCTAGAAAATGCTGAGGTCTGCATGTGTGAAAGCACATTCTTTGTAAGGTCATTGCCTTGATTGTGGCTATTACACAACCACAAGTATAAACATCAAAGGGAAACATCATTTGATCAACGCTTCTTCTCAGGAAGGCTGATCTTTCCCTGGTGCTGTCTGTCATCACCAACACACCTACTTAAATATTTCCAACACCTTCAGCAACCACTGTCATGATAAACCAAGCACCAAGCACCAAGCAAACAAGAGGTGAGGCCAAACTAAATACCTTAGCAATAGATTTTTCCTGACCTTGGTGCTAGTTGCTGGCATGGTAACACAACAGTGGCCAAGCAGTAAAAATACTCCTCACTAGATCTCGCTTCATCTGGTTTTAATTAGGAAAGCTAACCTCCAGGAGACATGCCTGCACCTCTGTTGACAGAACTATGAAGTATGATGTGTAGCACACATATTGAGAGCTTTCACTTGAGTGTTTCATACAATGTTAAGTCTTACTCAATTGACTCATTTTGATATTTAAATAATTTTTTTCCCTAAGTAGTAAATTTCATTTTCAAAGTCAGCATAGACACCACTAATTGCAACAGTATTCTTGTTTTGTTTGTGCTATCATAAAATTAGAACTATTATAATAAAAGTTGGACTGAGAAGATGGCTCAGTAGATAAAGTGCTAGGAGGACCAGAGTTTGATCTCTAATACCCACATAAACGAACAGCTGAGTGTGGCAGCACATGTCTATAAACCCCAGTGCTGACAAGGCAGAGACAGATGGGTCCCTAGAGCTCCCTGGACAACCAGCCTAGGTGAGTGAGTTGGTGAGCTTCAGACTTAGTAAGAACCATGTCTCAAAACATAAAGTGGGAAATGATTGAGGAAGACACAGGACATCAAGCTCTGGCCTCTACATGCACATGGACACACACCCTGGACACACACACTTGCACAAATACAAACAGAGAGAGAGAGAGAGAGAGAGAGAGAGAGAGAGAGAGAGAGAGAGAGAGAGAGATGGAGAAGTCCAGAGCATATCAAATGAAAATAAAAGTCCACAGCATCTCCATTCCTTTTCATACCTCGGGGACCACTGCTTTCTCTGGTGCTCGTATAACATTATAGAAATGTTCTAGACATATATAAATGTATAAATTGTGTATTATTTTTAGAGGATAAGTCCATGCTTTACCTAATCTGATGCAACTTTTCTCTTAGACATTAGAGACTAACTATTTTACTATTATCAGTATACAGTCATCCCTCAGTATCCATGAGGAATACCCTATAACAAAAATCTGTGGATGCTCAAGTCTCATAAAAAATTACATAATATTTGTATCCTCCAATATGCTTTGGATTCTCTATAGGCTATTTGTAATACCCACACAATATAATACTATAGAAATGGTTGTTACACTGTGTTGTTTAAGGAATAAGGAAAGTCTTCACGTAGTCATTACAAATGTGACTTTTTCTCAAGTACATTCCATATGGTTAAATTCATAGATGCAGGATTCTCAGATATAGAAGACAGACACAGGTACAGAGGACCAACTGAATATATTTACACATGTTTTAAGGTATAGACAAATTTCTAAATGGTCTTATTAAATAAAAAAACATGGAGCCAAATATAGTGGTGAAAACCTTAGATCAGAGAAATAGGGAAAGCCACAGCTAACCTTACTTCACCAACTCTGCAGCTTCCAAATGGCACAACTTCTTGTCTACCCAGGCTTTATATTTCTTGCTTTTCTGACCTCTCATTGGCTCTCTTAGCCCAGCTACCTCACTTCCTCTTTCCACACAGCTCTGTCACTTTCTGTCTGTCTATACAGACCTCTAGGTCTCTTTGGTTGGTACTGGGATTAAAGGCCACACTTGGCTCTGTTCCCTAGTATGGCCTTGAACACACAGAAATCCTGCCTGCTAAGTGATAGGATTAAAGGCATGTGTTACCACTGCCTAACTTCTTTGTTTACTTTAAATGGCTTGCTATTTCCTCTGATCTCCAGGCAAACTTTATTCATTAACATACAAATAAAATATCACCACATTTCAGCACAAATAAAATATCACCACATTTCCCCTTTGTTGTCTAATAAAAATAATTAAAAAGTTGTAACTAATATAAGAAAAACTATATACAATAAGTACAATATATACAAGCAATAAATACATCAACAATGTCTAGTCCATTTGCATTTGACAAATTCAGGGAAAATATTCCATTATCTATTCTATTTTGGTGAGTCCAAAATGTACTTAATTCACTTTCTAACCTAACTTATATTACCACCAGAAAACTATCTTATGATGTTTCAAACTTATATAGTTTCCTTTCTGAATTTTTTAACAAGGAAAATCATTACTACAACTATCTAATCTTCAACTCCCTCAGAGACCCAAGAAGGAAATAATATTACTTAGTAAAACAGAAAGTGCAAACAAGCGACTGCTAAAAATTGAGTTACAACAGAAACGGCCAGCTGCTTGGACAGTCACCCAAGGTTTCTCTGCACATTGGGGCATCATCTTCGACCCACAGACTTAGCGTATCTGACAGACTCAGTTGTGAAGTAGGATGTATGCAAGACCCACAGCTCAACCTCACATTCAGTGCAAGTATTCCATGTACCAGATAAACTTGAATTCCTCCAGTATCCTGTCATGTTTCAGGATTTTAAATTCTGGAAATTGCTGGTGTTTTTGGAATTCAGCTTCCCATTCTTCTCGGCTTGTGGGTGGCTTCATCTTCTTTATTAAATGCCAGTCTACCACTGAGAGGGTAGACTCTGTCAGCCTAGTTACTCCTTCAAGAATAACTGTTTCAGCTACTGTTCCACTGCACACCAGAAGCCATCAGCCCACTGCCTTTTCAGATGCCTTCAAAGGAAAGGGGCACTGTACCTTTTCTGGACTGCAAAGCCACTTCAGCAATGGTATACCATATTGTCCTGGCCTCAGAGGACACTTGTTTCCAGAGCTGCAACCACACTTATTTTGGCAAGGATGGGTAGTCTTTTGTTTTGTGTCTTGTTTGTCCATTTTGGATAGCCTACTGTCAGTAGTTGATGAGAGGGCACTTTGTTGCCCAGTGGCTAATTTTTGCCACAATGAAAGTTAACTCCATATGCATTTTCTTCAATGCCCATATCTTCTCTGAAGTAGATTTGTGCTGCCAGGAGCAGAAATGTCTCATAATCATTAAAAAAAACTATGTTATTAAAACATTTTAAATGCCATATTCTATAGATCTCTGAAGGGTTTGAAGATGACCTGTCTATCTAAAAATATATCTCTGCTTGACCTTGAAAACATATCTAGTATGACTACAAGTTTGATTGTAATGTCTAACTACTAACTTTCATTTCTTTATATCCCAATAGTTGGTAATAATAACATTCAAGGATTAACTAATTGCATTACATTGTTAAGTGAACTGTATAGATACAATATCTTGAACAAGATTAGAAATATGTGTACAGTGCTTTCTAACAAAATCAATCTCAAACATGTATCAATATATAATTTGTATATAATATACAAAAAATCCATTCCAATGTAAAATACTTAAAACTAGTAGTTGCCTTTTAAAAGTAGATTCAATAATCTACCTTTTTATCATGTCTATATCCTCTCTTTTTTCTTTCCAGAGTAGATTCAATAATCTAGCATTTATTCTATCATTTCTATATTTTTGAGTAGATTCAATAATCTATCTCTTATCTATATCCTCTTTTTTTCCTTTTCCTTTTTTTTTCAAACAAGAACCTTAAATCTAATCTCCTTTGTTTAGTATTTTTCCTGATCATTAACAATAATAACTTGTAAACAACCATCCTAAACAATGACAATTATCCCAAACCCAAAACCCATTGAAAGACCAAAAACCACCCACCCCACCTCTTGGGAATGTGGGCATGTTTTTAAAATTGTTTCCTGCTGTTTGTGGGCAAAGGCATCTTTAGGGGATCCTGAAAAGAAAAATTTTGGGTTAATAGTCAAGTCCTGGGAAAGGTAGTTATATCATTTATTGTCCATTCTCTGCATAATGCAAAAGTGCAGGGCTTATCTCAAGTCCTCGCCCAAATAGTCTGTGAAACTGGATCATCTCAGTTAATCATCTCGAAATTGTCCTGAGCAGTTTGTAGTCCAAAGCTGACTTTTGGGTGATGTTTGTCAGCTTAGTGGTATTATTGTTGCCATGTGAAATAGTAATTGGGGGGCCACATTATCTTTCTGGAGACTTCAAATTTGCTGTTAGGCCTGGTCATGATTCCCTGCAGAAAACTGATAGAGACTCCAACACAAAAATGTGTATAGGCATCTAAATGAAGCCTTTTTCTACAATTAGTTAGTACTCGATATGACCATTAATATCATAACAAAAGTTTAAAATACATATATATTAATCTAATAAATTTTGATATAAAATTCATAACTTAAGAAAAGTTTAAAGAATGGAACCAAAGAATTGAGATTAGTGGCAATAGAATAGTCCCTTAATTTTGGTTTTCTTCTGTCCCATATTAAGTGGCTCTTTCTTCTGACATGATACAGAGATTTGCATTTTCCTTTTAACAAACATGCTTGGGTTTAGAGGAGAGAGCCATTCTCCAACTCCAAAACCAGCTTAAATTTTTAATTGAACTGGGACTACATAAAGACCATTTGTGTTAGGTGTCTGAAGAGAAGAATAGAAACAAACATTTAGGAAGACTTATGAAATTTTATATGTGATATACCAATAGACCAATTTACTCCTTTTCTTGGGACATTTTTTCTAGATGATCTGTCCTTTTTTTTTCAGATGTCTTATTTGTCCAGTGTTCTTCAGATTCCTTAGCCTTCATTCTCCTGAAAGACAAAACCAAAAATCCTTCCCCAAGCCTAACTTTGGGGAGGTTCCTTTTTGGCAAGTTATATCTGATTAAATGGAAAGCATTTGTTAGTGTTATAAGTTAATTTAAATTGGATGGTCATGCTGGTTGATGAACTACCACCTCTTCTAATTAAGAGGTCTCTCTTGTTCAAACAGAATATCAATTTTGATGGAATCCACAGCTTATCTTCTGTAGCAAAACCTCATCCCCAATGTAACACAGATCCTGGTTTCCATTCTGAGGTCATCACATCTTTAAAGTATATAGACTGGTGTATTGAATCTACTCATTAAGGCTGTACAAAACCTCTAACAAGTCATCTCAATTGTCAAGTAAATTGTTTCCAATTTGCTTCTGTTATTAATAATCTTTTACCTATATCTTTGTATATTAGGATGAATGTATTTGGAGAATTCTTAACAGTAGAATTGCAGAGATTAAAAAAATAAGCATTCACAATTTTGGCAAATTTAAAATTGCCCTCAACAAATGATATGAAGCCATTGCCGGTGGCCTAGGCATGTAATATCAGCCACTTGGGAGTCTGAGACAGAGCGAACTCAAGGCCAGCCTGGGTAACTTATTGATACCCTGCCTCAAAATAAAAGGGGGAGTTCTGGGGCTACAGATCATCAGTAGAGCACTTGCCTAGCATGCACGAGGCCCTAGGTTCAACCCCTATCTCCATTTATTAAATATAAAGAAAGAATGAGTACAAGTGCCTCCTTCACAGCACCATAGATCCAAGCATGTTCATATTTATCAATGTGAGGAATGAAAAATAGTACCTCCTTAATTTTTCCCTTCTTAAATTGCTATCTCCTTCATTATTATATATATACTTTTTTCAACTTATTTTCTGTAAAACATCTGTTCACATTGATTTTTGGTCATCTTCTTGTCAACTTATCAGTGATCCCTCAGTATTAATGATTCCAATTGCTATTCTGTCAAATACATTGCAACTGTTCTTCCCCTCTGGAGTACTTGTTCATTGATTTTTATCATGGTGATTTTACCATGTAAAAGCTTTTCATTTTTGTGAAGGCAAATTATTAATCTTTCCCTCTATTTCTTCCTTATTGGGTTTAGTGTTATGTTTACAAAAGGTCTTCTCTGTCCCAAGATTACAAAACTATCAATTCATGTTTTACTGTTAAAATGTCAATACTAAGCAATAACTTGTTATTGACTGGTTACTGTGGGCACAGTTCTAAGCACCTCACATACATTTCTGCATCTAATCCTCCCAACAACCTACAAGGTGTAGATTCTATAACTACACAAGCCTCACAGGATTCACAGGCTGGTCTGAGGCCAAGTCATGACTTCCATACAAGCAAATTCATCATCCTTGGGCTGTATCTACAAACTCAGCTAGCATAAATGAAAAATACACCATAACCAAATCTCTACCTGTTCTATATCCCCCACTTTTTATCTGTTGTATAGACCCTTTCCTCACTGTTAATTTTAGAGTTTTTACATTTTCCTGTTTTCACTAAGGGTACTTATACTTGAGTTAGTCGACATCTAAAGATTCCAGGTGCCCTGACAGTCCTTTCATACTTCCACTTCTCCATTTCCAAGTATCTCTTCTTAGACTATGCATTTTATTCATGAAGGTGGTTTTTAAGAGAGTAGTCTTTGAATGCTTTGGAACACTGATTGCTACTTTTGTGCATTGTCCTCAAATCTGTGGGACATACTCTCTGCCCATACACCTCCACCTCAGCAAAGAGAGAGAGAGAGAGAGAGAGAGAGAGAGAGAGAGAGAGAGAGAGAGAGAGAGAGAGAGAGAGAGAGAGAGGGGAGAGAGAGAGGAAGAAGAAGGAGGAGCAGGAGGAGGACGAGGACTAGGAGGAGGATGAGGAGGAGGATGAGGAGGGGGACGAGGACAAGTAGGAGGACGAGGAGGACAAGGAGAAGGATGAGGATGAGGACGATGACGAGGAGGACAAGGACGATGAGGACGAGGAGGAGGAGGAGGACGAGGAGGAGAACAAGGAGGACAAGGACGAGGAGGACGAGGAGGACGAGGAGGACGAGGACGAGGAGGATGAGGAGGTGGATGAAGAGAGAAACACTGGAGATACTACTTCATTGGCTCCTGACTTTGTTAGCATGATATGTAAAGCCAGTCTGATTTCCTCAATTTTTCAGCCTGAATACCTACAAGATTCTTTAATCTTGCAGTTTACTTTACTCCAATATGCAGTTTTTCTAGAGCTCTCTGTCCTTTTGACTGGAACACTATTTCTTTAATTTCTGAAGGTTTTTTTTTCCTCCATCGTGTATCCAAAGCCTTGCTATCCACTTGTTCTGCTCTCTTTGTTCTTGGCCACTTTAGCAGTATCAGGTATGGGTTCCATAACACTTAAATTGCATTTTCTCTGTCTGTCTTTATCTATGTTTATTAAGTAGAACTCTTAGCTTACATCCATGGCAGAAGCCTAATTTGAACTTATGTTAAGGACTTTATTGGAAGGACACCTGAGTGTTTCATATGACTCTAGGAAATGCACAAAGAGCAGCTGGGCCTGGGGAAAATGAGAAGTTCAAACTTGAAGATCACCTCAAGTAAGAGCATTTAATCCCTTATTTCTGCACTGATGTGTTGATTTGGATCTCACTACTGCAGACAGACTATCTGCCTCTATAATGCATGGAATATGGCTTCCAAAGCTCTGAACTCTCACATCCCACCTTGTTATCCTTGATTCCAGTTTTGTTGGTTTTTTTAAAAAGGTTTTTCATACATTAAATCTTGATCATGTTTTTCATCTTTCCAATTCCTCTCAGATCCCTCTCATCTCCCTACCCACCCAACTTTATGCTCAATGTTAAAAAATAAACACACAGAGAGAAAGAGAGAGAGAGATCAAAATAAACAATCAAAATACCAATAAGATCAAAAATATCCAAAGAAAAATGAGACAGAAAGTCTACAAAAATACCATTGAGTTTATTTTGTGTTGGCCAACTACTCCTGGGCATAGGGCCTGCCATGACTTGTGGTTAATGTACCCGGAGAGACTCCATTGGAGAAAATTGATTTTTTTTCCTTTGCCAGCAGGTATCAGTTACAGATGACTACTTGGTTAGTTTGGGAGCCCATGTCCATTTCCTCCCCTCATTAGTGGGATTCCATCTAGTTTGGACTTCTACATGCTGCCACAGTCTCTGTGAGTTCATATGTGCAGCTGTCCTGTTGTGTCTGGAATTCACTGTGTCCTTGTAGCCATCTATCACATCTGGCTCTTACAGTCTTTCCATTTCCTCTTCTTCACAGATCCCTGAGCCCTGAGGGGAGGGCTTTGATGATGACATCCCATTTAAGACTGAGTGTTCCATAGTCTCTCACCCTCTGCACACTGTCCAGTTGTGGGTCTCTGTGTTAGTTCCCATTTACTACAAAAAGTTTCTCTGGTGAAGACTGAGCAAGACACTGATCAATGGGTATAGCAATATGCTATTAGGAGTTATTTTATTCCTATGGTTCTTAGGCAGAATAATAGTAGTAGGTTTTTCCCCTAGGCCCATGACCTATCTAGTCTCAAGTTCTTAGCCACTTTAGTAGTGTCAGGTATGGGCTCCATCTCATGGGAGAGGCCTCAAATCTAATTAAAAAGTAGTTGCTCACTGTGGTGGTATTGTGTTCCCGAAAATATTGTGTACCCTAATAAACTTATTTGGGGTCAGAGAACAGGACAGCCACAATATTAAACATGAGGACAGGCAGTGGTAGCACATGCCTTTAATCCTAGCATTCCAGAAACAGAAATACCTCTGGATCTCTGAGTTCAAGGCCACATTAGAAACAGTCAGGCAAGGTGACACACGCCTTTAACCCCAGGGAGTGATGGTAGAAAAAGAAAGGTATATAAGGCATGAAGACCAGAAACTAGAAGCATTTGGTTGGTTAAGCTTTTAGGCTTTGAGCAGCACAGTTCAGCTGAGATTCCTTTGGATGAGGACTCAGAAGCTTGCAGTCTGAGGAAACAAAATCAGCTGAGGAACTGGCGAGGTGAGGAAACTGTGGCTTGTTCTGTGTCTCTGATCTTCCAGCATTCACCCCAAAAACTGGCCTCAGGTTTGATTTTATTAATAAGTACCTTTAAGATTCCTGCTACAGCTCACTCCCGCACCGGTCGTGCTACTGGTGCTGCAGTATATCTTGCAGACAGGTCACTGTTGTAGGTCACAGGTTTGTAACTAGAAGACATTGATAATTATCCTCCAGTATCTTGCATGTACCTTCCAGTACCATGAACTGGAAAGGATGAAGCTTCCAGTTAGGCACCAGCTCAACTGCTCTGTATGCAATGACATATGTAAGTGTTGTCTTCAGAAATAGGACCCTACCATTAGGTTGTGGAGAGTAACCAATGCCTTGATGTTTGGGGTTTCCCATGGAGCCCCTTTGGCCAACAACTCAATGAGACATAATCCATTTCTGACACTGGAGGTTTTACTTGGTAGCATAAGATGTCTAGTTGGTTCCCTATTATTAGATGATTTTGTAGTTAGAGTTTTCCTGCCTGGCCCACAGTCAGAACAAATCTCTCTCACCCACCAGGCCCATAGATGCTCAGACCCAACCAAGTAAACACACAGAAACTTATATTGCTTACAAACTGTATGGCCGTGGCAGGCTTCTTGCTATCTACTTCTTCTATCTTAAATTAACCCGTTTCTGTTAGTCTATAACATAGCTCATGGCTTACCATTAATTAATCTCTTTCTTGTCATGGCGGCGGCTGGCAGTGCCTCTCCTCCCCCAGCTTCCACTTCCCAGAATTCTCTTCTCCCGCCTATACTTCCTGCCTGGCCATTGGCCAAACAGCATTTTATTTATACAGAGCCATATCCATAGCATGATTCCTTTTGATTCCTTTCATATAGGCGTATATTTCAGGAAGCTTCTACAGTAGTAGGTTTCCATATGGTTATTAATTGGCCTTTAGTGTTCGTAGTCCCTCCCCACATTCTCTTCTTAACCTTTCACTTCCATCCCTCCCTATCTAATCCTTCATTCCAGTTTTTTTTAATATTATATTTCTTTTCAATTTCTTTAAATAAATATTTTTCTGAAATGTGTTTTCTAAAATAGTTTGTAATCTGTTTTTATTATTATTTTGGTGGTGGTGGTGGTTGTGAGTTTTGTTTTGTTTGGGGGTGTTGTTTGTTGGTTGGTTTTATTTTGTTTTGTTTTGGTTGATTAGGCTTTGTTTGGTTCCTTTAAAACAGGGTCTCTAGCTTATAGTGGCCTCCAACTTCCTACACAGTTGAGATGGACTTTGAATTTTTGATCTTCTTGCCTCTACCTCCTGAGTGTTAATATTACAGGCATGCACCATCATGCCTGGTGTCATGAAGTACTACAGATCAAACCCAGAGTTTGTGCATGCTAGGCAAGCACTCTTCCAACTAAGATGTATTTCCAGACTTTCGTTTTGTTTGGTTGTTGTTGTTTGTCTTGGTATTTTTGTTTTTGTTTTTGTGAGACAGAGTCTAATATGTCCCAAAATGGCCTCAAACTCATTATGCAGCCAAGGATGACCTTGAACTGCTGCTGCTCATTCTGCCTCTACCTCCTGAGGTGCTGAGATTGCAGATGAGTGTCACTTCCAGTTCAGAGAATTCTTAGTCTAAACTGTATGTCATCTTCTTGGTTAGAATAACAGGTTTGTGAACTTTGGCTTGTTAATTTTGTGTTCCTTCATTTCTGCTCATCTGAGTCTGGTCAAGTTGTACAATGTTCATTGTCATGTTTCCTTATTTCTTCCTCTTGTACATAAGGTTAGAAGACAAGTATAAAAAGACACTGCCTCTTAGCCTCACTAGTAGTATCACTACTGAGATTCTACACCACTCTGTTGAGGCTTTTCCAGTTTTCCCCAGGACCTTCCCCAACTCTCATACCTCACAGGATGAAAAAAATTGGTCTTCTCAGCCAGGCGGTGGTGGCGCATGCCTTTAATCCCAGCACTTGGGAGACAGAGCCAGGCAGATCTCTGTGAGTTCGAGGCCAGCCTGGTCTACAGAGCAAGATCCAGGACAGAAACCAAAGCTACACAGAGAAACCCTGTCTCGGGGAAACAAAAACAAAAACAAAAAACAAAAAACACTTGGGTTTTAGTGAAATTTGCACTGTTTACAATCTAAAGAAGCATCAGCTTTTAGCCTCCTCCATAGATTTAATCCACATTTTATAGACTTTTTGTTTTGTTTTGTTTTGTTTTGTTTTTGTTTTTGTTTTTTGAGACAGGGTTTCTCTGTATAGCTTTGTGCCTTTCTTGGAACTCACTCTGTAGCCCAGGCTGGCCTTGAACTCACAGAGACCCACCTGCCTCTGCTACCCGAGTCCTCGGATTAAAGGCATGCACCACCACCACCACCACCACCACCACCACCACCACCACCATCTGGCTCACATTTTACAGACTTCTAATGAACCATTCCATAATTTAAACTGAGCTACTTCCTAGTTTATGGATTTTTTTTTTTGCATTGAAACAGAATAAAATGCATGTTCATTCTATCTGCTGATTTTGTATTGGTTTCATAACAGGAAATTTGATGGACATCCCTTTCCTTTTCTGAATACCTTCTGAACTCTTAGATTATCTACCATGAAACTTAGAAACTGCTCGCTATCAAATATACCTGGTATGCTAACTATGCACAAGGCACTCCAGCTGCATTGAAGATGCGGCAATGGAGATTAGACCCCATATTCCGAGCACTTATATTGTGATGGAGGATGCAGAACATCCTCAGAAGCAAATGATCACAAAGATAACAGGACAGTGAACACAAGGTGGTAGTTTAAGCAGAGATTAGAACACTCAAGAAGTGAAGATGAGATATTAGTGGAAAATCCCTGATCTTCTTTCCTCAGTTCCAGGAGAGGAAAGTCTTCCTTGAGCTCATTTTCTTCATTTTGTAAAGAGTCATTTAAGTGACCTGCACACCTTGAGTGACTGACTGAAAAATAAGAAATGACCCTGTCTCTGAATGTCACAAGACCTTTCCTGGGTGTCCAACCCAGTAATAACCACATTCACTCTTGGAATGCACCACCTATTAGCCCTCTTGGATTATTCTTGGGATTCAAAGCTAGTAAAACCTATTCAGATAAACTTGGCATGGCCCAGATCAGTGGTTTCTGGCAAGAAGAAGCACAAATGGCACAGAGTTCTCACCAAGTCTGAGTTTAAACCCGTCCAATTGGTCATGAGGAAAAGGAACTCTAGCTCAGAATGGAATTCTCCTGATGCAAGGTTATGCATTGGGAAAATGACTAAATATGTTAATGTAAATCTGTATGAATATGAATGCAAGCTGTGTATTCTACAGCTTGAAAAGGTCACCTGAAACAGTGCATAAGTATCCCTTTGGGTTTTTAGGACCATTTTTCAACAGCAGCAACCTTTCCCAGTATGTAAACTGAATTTACCATGTTCCTGGTTCACTCTCCACAGGGCACACAAGCTTTAATTAACCCTTCTAAGTATCTCCAGGTTCTCACACAGTAAGAAGAGAAATACTGAACTTTCTGTCAATAAAGGCATATGGAACAAATGGTGCTGGCCAAACTGAATGGCTGCATGTAGAAGAATGCAAATAGATCCATACTTACCACCCTGCACAAAACTCAACCCCAATGGACCAGAATACCGTGAACCTGATAAAAGAGAAAGTGGGGTGTAGCCTTGAACTCACCAGCACAGGAAAAGACTTTCTGAACAGAACACCAATAGCACAGGCACTAAGATCAACAATTAATAAATGGGACCTCATGAAACTGAAAAGTTTCTATAAGGCAAAGGCCATCATCAATAGGACAAAACAGCAGCCTACAGGATGGGAAGATTTTTACCAACTACACATTGATAGCGGATTTGTATCCAAAATATATAAAGAACTCAAAAATAGATATCAAAATACAAATACCCAAGTTAAAAATGGGGCACAGATCTAAACAGGGAATTCTCAAAAGAGAAACTCAAATGGCTGAGAAACAAAGAAATGTTCAACAGCCTTAGTCATCAGGGAAATGTATTTCAAAACTACTTTGAGATTTCATTTATTCCCATCAGAATGGCTGAGATCAATAAAACAAATGACAGCACATGCTGTCAAGGATACAGAATAAGGGCAACACTCATCCATTGCTGGTGGGACTGCAAACTTGTACAGCCACCATGGAAATCCATGTGACAGTTCCTCAGGGAGATGGGAATCAATCTACCTCAAGATACAGCTATACCACTCTTGGGCATATACTCAAAGGAAACTTTATCCTACCACAGAGACACTTGCTCAACCATGTTTACTGCTGCTCTACTCATAATAGCCAGAAACTAGGAAAAAAACAAAAACAAAACAAAACTAGATGTCCCTCAACAGATAAATAGATTTTAAAATGTGGTACATCTACACAATGGAATATTACTCTGTGATTTTTTTCTTGTATTTTGAGACAGGGTTTCTCTGTGTAGCTTTGGAGCCTATCCTGGAACTTGCTTTGTAAACCAGGCTGGCCTCAAACTCAAAGAGATTCATCTGGCTCTGCCTCCCGAGTGCCAGGATTAAAGACGTGCACCACCACCGCCCAGCTGCCATTTAAAAACATGAAATCATGAAATTTACAGGTAAATGGATGAAACCAGAAAAAAATCATCCTGAGTGAGGTAACCCAGACCCAGAAAGACAAACATGGCATGTATTTTCTTATATGTGGATATTGGCTGCTAAGTCAATGATAACCAAGCTACAGCCCACAGAAGTACAGAGGTTAGGTATAGAGTAAGAGCCTGGGTGGGAGGTGGAGTGGCAGGAAGGTCGCCCTAAGAAAGGGAGATAGAATAAATAGTTATAGATGGGTGAAGGAATGACCGGAGTGGGAGGCCCAAGTGGAGAGGGAAGAGGAGGACAAGAGAGGGAGGACAGAGAGAAACCGCTCAAAGTGAAGGCCATTTGAGGAGTAGTATGAAAACCTAATATAGTAGAAGGTTTCTAAAATATACAGACATATGAAGGGGATCTAAATGAAACCATCAAATAAATAACAGGGTAGAAAGAGCCCCAACTGGCCATCTCTTGTCACCACATGAAGCTCCCAGTACCAGAATTGGGTTACATCTAATTGAGTTATTGGCCACAGGAGTCCCAAACAACTCAGGCTGTTTCCAAGTGTATTGGTTGCTCTCCACACACTGAAACAAGGCCCCATTGCTTAAAACAACAGCCACACAAATCATTGAACATGGAGAAGGCCAGCTGGTGCCTATACAGAGCCTCCACCACTATGGGCTAATGTCTTTGGTAAAGGATGGTATTCTGCATGCTACCAAAGGAGAAATGTAAACACCAACACCGCCACAAACTCTTTTATATACAATGGTGTCCTGACTGCAAGAAATGCTAGTGCAATGGTGGTACACAGCTGTGGGAGTCACCACCCAATGTCTGATTGGACTTAAGGCCACTCCACTGATGGAACCCTTACCCAATACTGCTTGGGTGACCAAGAATCTGAGACTAGATAGCCCAGGGTCCTAGGGTAAAACCAAATGCTACTGTTCTTTAAAAAAAAAACAAGCTACTTATAATAAAAGGAAAAATGTAGCCAGCAGTGGTGGTGCATGCCTTTAATCCCAGCACTCAGGAGGCAGAGGCAGGAGGATCTCTGTGAGTTTGAGGCCAGCCTGGGCTACCAAGTGAGTTCCAGGAAAAGGCGAAAAGCTACACAGAGAAACCCTGTCTCGAAAAACTAAAAAAAAAAAAAAAAAAAAAGGTATGTAATAGTAATACAATGAATCTAATAATTAAAGATATGATTACACTTGAATTTCTCAAAAAGAGCTATCTAAGCAGGTATGCAAAGGACAATGATAAATTCTCTTCAGAAAAGAAAGAACGGTTTTATGGAAAGTGCGTGGATCTGAGGAAGTTAAGAGTTCCCATGTGGACTATGAAAAGGTACTACAGACTTTAAGGTTTTCAGTAAGACAGAAAGACCAGATCTTTAGGACTCATGAGCTAAAGATGGGAGCTGTACTGTAAGAGCAAGGCAAAGCGAGAAATCAGTTCTGAGTAAGAAGTAGTAGGATCGGGTTCGTGTTTGTAATATGGCCTCAGCTGCAGAATGGAAGCCGGGTAAGCAGGAAGGCTAGTATGGAGACAACTGGGGAGGGGGGAGGGGGGCTCGGGTGGAAGTGAGACGACAGATTGGGTGGAGCTATTCCATGTGTAGCTGCTTCTCTCCTATGAATTGGCAAAGAGGAAAAAGGAAGATTTGGGCACTTGCAGATTAAAAACAGATATAAGCAACTTCATCCCCAACTCCTTCGGGAAGAAAGCAGGCACTCTGGCCTTGAGGCTGCGGCTGGGCCTTCTCTGCTGAGAAGTTCTGGCACCTGGGGATCTGGTGCTACCTCATGTTGCTAGGTTAAGAATTCTGTGCTATTTTGTCAAAACAAATCAAAGTTTTATCCAAGAGATTAAAAGATCTTTAAAGAGAAGAGCTTTCCGTTTGCTTGGCCTTGTGTGACCGGATGTATTCCTCCTAATATCACCTTCAAGCAACTTCAGGAGAAACAAGAGAGAGAAACTTGCAAAAGACTTTTGGAATTGACCGTAGACAGACCTTCACTCAAACACAAAAAAAGGGAGCCTGATTAAAAGCATTCTCAGCTGATGATGGACCTTTTACCATTAACCAGTCACTTGGGTCAAAAACAAAAGATCAATGCTATTCTCCAGGTCTAGTGTTACCATCAAGATGGAGGGAATGATGAAAGTACTGGATTATAGGGGAAATTCAGCGACCAGCCTTTAGGAGAAGAAAGCTGACATTCTGTCCTCACCTCTTCAAAACATATCCCAAGCAGAAAGAGATCTAGGATCAAAGCTATCTTTAAAAGATGGAAAGGTCTCAGAAGCACGCTGCCTGCAGGTGTAAAAATAAAGTGACAAAGACATACGGACAGCCCAAACCTGTGCTCCCCATACTTCCAGTCGGCTGGCCCACTGTGCTGCTTATTAGACTCTGCAAAGTCCTTGAGAGGCACCTCCAGGAGCCCATCTGTGAAAACCCAAGCCAACAGAGGGGACGCCTCGGACGGTAATTAGTGGATTTCAGCAGAGGGAAATAACAAAGTCCTGAGAAGTGACACGCATCACCATCTAATCAGAGCGAAGGTCTGCATGGTGATTCGTAGGCAAAGGTTGAGAAACTTCCAATTTTTAACAAAATACCTCCAATCTGCCTCCCTGGGAGTTATAACCCTCAGCTTTTGTTGTAATTGAGGTTTACCTATGGGGTTAATTTCCCACTGGATGTAAGCCTACAGCTGTCTTTGCACTGTAGGCAGGGGGGAAAAACGGAAGCAAAAGGAAAGGGGATGAGCATGGACGCTTTCTGCATCAGGAAGCAGAGTTTCATAGCTGCATCACAAGCCCTGGGTTCAAATCGCAGTTTAGTAAGTTGTCGAAGCTCTTTCAGCTCCAGTTATCTTGTCTGTAAAACGGGATTAGCATCCCATGTGATTACTGGAAGGATAAGAAGGGAGTGCCCTAAAGCTCCTTGGCTCAGGGGCTGGCACACAGCAGTTACAGAGCCAGGGAGCAGTCTGGTGAAAAATCACGGGCTCTTGCCTTCCTCTTCATTTGTTCTCTGCTGCCTCTGGAGACGTCTTGGCTTTAGAGGCACCTTGTTTAGCCCTAGCTCTACCATCCTGTCTGCTCTGCAGCTCTCCGTCCGTAGTTCTCATCCCTCATGCACTAGGTTTGACTCCCTGCCTGTCCAGTTCTACAAGCTGTGCTAATCCACCCTCCTGTGTGTGGTTCCCCTCCTTGCTCTGGCCTCTTCTTCATGCTGCCATTCATTTTCAGTGTGACAAATCTGGAGTCGAGTCAGATTGTTTCACTTAGTTTGAAGGCTGCCTAACAGGCTTTATTTAACCTACAGTAGCCAGAACCATTACTTACTTCTCACTAACGTCATGAGCCAAGTGGGTAATTACTCTGTACCAACTAGACCCTACAAATAACTATGTGTAATTCCTCCACAATAAGACCCTGCTTTCACAAGCACAGAGGTAGGCTCAAAATGTTGCTTCTAAATAAATACTGTTAAATTCTTTGTTGTTGTTGTTGCTGTTGTTGCTATTGTTGTTTTGTTTATTTGTTTCGAGACAAGGTTTCTCTGTGTAGTTTCGGTGACTGTCCTGGAACTCGTTCTGTAGACCAAGCTTGGCCTTGAACTCACAGAGATCTACCTGGCTCTTCCTCCCGAGTGCTGGGATCAAAAGCATGCACCACCACCACCTGGCGACTGTTAAATTCTTAATCCAATACCGTGTTATTTTTTAAACCTAGGTAGTGAGAAATAAAATTCTCCAAGCTATTTTTAAGAAAAAAAGCTTATATTCATGTTGCGCTAAAATTACGAGAATCTTTTAGTGGGTACCAAATAATTTTACTGCTTCATTACCCTCTGGGTATGTCCTACAGCCTTGACTGAATTAAATGAGTCAAGAGAAGGAATCTGAAATACTAGTAATGAAAAACTAGTTTAATATTTAATGTATGAGTGATTTATAGAAAACAAAGATCAAGGTCAATAAGTAGTCTTTCTATCCCAGAAGTCATTTCACTGGGGTATCTTGATTGAACTCTGCAAATACAATCTATTGAGCCAATATTGGATCTTATAATAGCCATGCATGCTTTTGCTTCTGTAAAGATGACTCTGAGGTCTGCGGGTACAGCTAAGTGGCAGAATGATTGTCTAGCATTTGTAAAGCTTTGAGTCCGATCCCCAGCACCACACACGAAAAATGATTCTCTGATTATGTCTGTAATTCAAAATTTATTCATCCACATTAGTCTCTTCTATAACACACTGCTTAAATTAACAGAAATTTCACTTTTAAGACAAGAAAGCAACAGTATCTATATTCCCAGGTGATAGACTGACCTCTAGTGGAATTTTTTAAATTACTGAACAAGCTTCTTGTTGACTGTTAAAGCTCTGTATAACCTGTAACGTTGTTGAAACAGTTTATTTACAGCACGGAAAACACTGGGCCTGTGGTTCAAGCCTGGAATCCGTGATATCCAGGGGCCGAGGCAAGAGGACTGAAAGGTCAAGGCCTGTCTGAGCTACAGGGTGATTTAAGCCCAGCCTGGGCAACTTCCTGAGACTCTGCCTTAAAATACAAAGTTAAAGGGGTGGCAAGGAGATACACCTTAGTGGTAGAGAGCTCATCTGGTATTCATGAGGCTCTAGATTCAATCCCCAGCACTAAAACAAACAGCATATTGACAACAAACACAAACAACCCATTCACAACAAACACAAACAAACAACTCATTGACAACAAACACAAACAACCCACTGACAACACACACAAACTAACAACCCATTGACAACACACACAAACAACCCATTGACACAAACACAACCCACTGACAACAAACACAAACTAACAACCCATTGACAACAAACACAAACAACCCATTGATAGCAAACACAAACAGCCCATTGACAAGAAACTCAAAAAACAACCCATTGACAACAAATACAAACAACCCATTGACAACAAACACAAACTAACAACCTGTCAACAAACACAAATAACCCACTGACAACAAACACAAACAACTCATTGACAACAAACTTAACCCATTGAAACAAACACAAACAACCCATTGATAACAAATACAAACAAACAAACCATTGATAATTCTTTAAACTCAAACAAGGCAGCACAAAATAGGGTTAAAGAGATTATGGTATGTGGCTTGTCTAGCTGTGTCAGGCAAATGTCCATAAAATGGGAAGACTTGTATGACTGACTTGGTGAAATCCATGTGAAGATCCAATGAGCACAAATATGAAGAGTGTCCTTAACACCATGTGGCACAGAGTTCAGTGACTGGAGAAACTATGGCCAGAGTAAGACAGTCATTTCAGACAGTATGAGAAATAAGAAAAGTCTTTATCAGGATACAGTTCTTCAGAGGTTTAGCTATAGTAACCAGTTCAGTTAGCTTTCCCATTTCCAGAAGTATCTGAGCTACACCTGTGTAACAGAGCAGGGCCTACATTTGAGTGGTGTTTTGTGGAAAACACTGGGAAGTTTATATGTTACTCCAGTATGAGCATGATGAGTATCTCCAGATAATGTCTCCTAAGCCAAAAACAAACTCCCAGCTCTAGCCCTTTCCAGGCTCTGAACACGGTCTGCATCTCATGCTGCCAGTATATCCAGCCAGCACCCATTGCACAGCACAACCTCTCTGGTTCTCTGAATCATGCAACACAGATTTTACTTTTTCCCTACAATTAACTTATTTCTCTGGAGCTTTTTGTTTTGTTTTAGTTTGCAATTCATTTTCAGAATGTCTGTCTGTCTGTCTATCTGTTTGTCTCTTTGGATGTCTGTTTGCTGAAAGGGTTTCTTTTTGTTTGTTTGTTTGTTTTGTTTGTTTGTTTGTTTTGTTTTGTTTTGTTTTGTTTTGTTTGTTTGTTTGTTTGTTTTGTTTTGTTTGTTCGAAACAGGGTTTCCCTGTGTAGCTTTGTGCCTTTCCTGGAACTCACTTGGTAGCCCAGGCTGGCCTTGAACTCACAGAGATCTGCCTGGCTGTGCCTCCCGAGGGCTGGGATCAAAGGCGTGCGCCACCACCACTCAGCAAAAGGGTTTCTTAAAGCCCAGGCTAGCCTCAAATTCTCAATGCTCCTGCCTTCAATGCCCACACATAGGAACGACAGAGTTGCACTACCACACCCAGCACTTTACAATTATTTATCTCTTGCCTGAGCTTATATTACAGGATTTAAACCCTTTTTTATAATGTTCTATTGCTTCTAAGCAATATATCTGATTAATGACCTAAAAACACTTCCCTACAAAGTTAATAATATAATCTTCACCTCTTTTCCCATGGAAAGTCCAAATCAGCGATTATTTTAGGCTGACAAAATGCATATAAAATTGAAAAATGACCTATAATTTCAAGATATTTCTTCACTACAAAATAATTGTCACTTAGAGTAAAACAGGCTGTTTTTACCATAAAACAATATGATCACTCAAATAAAATGAACATAGTTTAGTTCCTTCTGTCACTGTCCTGGGTGCCCTGATTTATTTCACTATTTCAAATTCTTTATTCCAAGCTGAAATTAAAAGTTGCAGTTCAGCTATTCAATATATGCATAAGCCCATTAAAATGAAATGAAAGTTCCTCTCAAATCTTATTCATAACATTTACACATACTCAGTACAAGAGAAGAAAAGGGAGAGATTTATGTAACTGCACTTGTAAATTGTGGATAATATACTAATTTATTAAACTACAACTAAAAAATAATTACAAAATAATTACAATATAGTTAGATAGATTCCAGAGGACATACAGACTACACATAATTCTCCCTGCCATTAAAGGCCACTAACAATTATAACACTACTCAAACATGTATTTCAACATGATAGCAAAAAAGGATTCTGGAAAATTCTTTTATATTTGGAAGTATAAAAAAAACAATAAATCTATTATTGTAGGACTTGGTATTTCACCAAGTGCAGTGCTGTTAAACTACACCCACCAATATTTCCCTAATGCCTATATAGGCACTCTAGTCAGCGGAAGCAGGTCAAATGTGACACCACAGAGGAAAAATAATCTCCTACACATCATTTGCAGTCAGACTTAATCAATGACATGGGGTCATCTTGTTTTTCTTGTACTAAATCAACACTTAGAGCCTATCAGTTGTACAACCTATAACTGGGACATGTAAATGAGTAAGGAAAAGGCAAAGATCTGAGTATTTGCTAGTCTAACTCATTTTTAGAAGCACCTGATAACATATGCCTATAATCCCAGCTACACAAAAGGCTGAAGCAAGAGGACTGCCAGTCTGAGGCAGTTGTCTAAGAAGTTTGGCAAGACCCTTTCTCAAAATAAAAAAGAAATGGCTAGGAATTAGATCACAGATCAAATACTTGCCCAACATGTGGCTGCAACTACCAGTACCACAAAAAGAAAAAGAGAGATCGGAGAGAAAGAGAGACAGAGACAAAGACAGAGAGAGAAGATTCTGCTTCTGGTCAAGAAGAAATAAGGGTAACATTTACATTAATGCTTTAAACTGCTAGAAAGCTGGACAGACACAATACCACAGTTTCAAACTTTACATGACAGGCAACAAGAAGAAAGGGAAAAGAAACGTTCAGAATCCTATCATACCAGCTTAACACCCAGAAGCAGTTTCCTAAATAGGTCTTGGATCCTTTCCCCAGAAGTCTAGCATAGTTGAGGGAAAAGAGCACAGAAACCAAGATCTACAGAAAAGGTCCATATGAGCCTCTAGTTGATGGGCACATGTGTAAGACCAAAATCACGCTAAGTGAAAAAGACTAGGTACAAAAGGCTAAATGCTGTAAGGTTTCAATGATGTAAACTATCTAGAAAAGGCAAATTCATAGGGAAGGAGATGGGCAGCTGCCATAGATGGGGTGCTAGTTCTCTCCTTTCTAACATGTGGGACCCTGGAATCTAACTTGGACTGCCAGGCCTGGCACCTTCACTCACTGAGCTAGCTCACCAAACCAAGTATAAGGATTCTTAAAATGGAAACTAAATAACATTATAGTTGATACAGAAGTCAAAAGCTTTAGGAAAACATTCAAAGTGGCACAGAATTTAATCATGATGACTATCCAGTAACTGGGTCAGATTCTTTCAAAAACAAAGAGGTAGGCAGAGAGACAAAGATGCTTGTTAATACAAGGGAGAGACTGTGAGCAATGGAATTTCCCTCTAAGCTTCCAAAGACAAACACTCAAAACTTATCATAGGAGATCCTTTAGAGATAGGAAATGATGTTGCAAACTCCGAATGACTGTAAGTTGTACCACAATGCAATGAAAAATCAATGCCCAAAACTTACGCAGACTGAACAATCCTGTTAAGCATCAAAATATTTATTAAGTATTAAATTTCACCTCCATCTTAACAGTCAATTCCCGGCTTCCAAATTTTCCTGCCTCGTATACAAATACGTTCCTCTGTATTGGTAGCACTCTACAAATGACTCTGATATCATACTTAACTTCAATTACTTAGCGCCTTTCTCCACCATTATATTTATCATACTCAGTCATTTTTACTCAGTATGGCTCCCCACCTGACTCTTAGGACAATGCATGCTTTAGGTGACCAGTGTTTGTTGGAAGGGAAAACAGTAATGGAAGACAGAGTATAATTTAGTTATATAAATCTGTCAAAACTTAGCAAGTAGACCATGAAGAGTTCCTACCCCAGTCTTCTGAACAAAGTGTAATTTAAAGTCTAAAAAGAGCCCCTATACACAATGAAGTCTAACAGAAGCAAAACTGCTTAAAATAAGGTAATTCAGAAACTGTACATTAATGTGAATTAGCAACAGAGATAGCGGACACCCAACTCTTCTTCCTACCCCATACTCTATCAATAAGCACACAAGGCAAGGAGCTCTGTGAATGTAGCATACAATCTGTGTAGAAGCAGAGGCCACAAAAGAGCAGGAGGAACGGATTGGTTCCATGCCCCAGCTAGGTGGCTAAGCCACACACACTTTAAAAAACATTGCTCCACAGTCAATCTTACTATATTTTCAGAAAAACATGTGGAAAAAAGAAAAATGTTAAATATTTTCAACAGAAAAGTCTTTGTCATATTTCTATTTTGAAATATGATTGAAATGTCCAGGCATAAAGTGAGAAAATCCTCTGCTTGGTATTCACATCAGATACCCAAATTTTTTTAAATCATTATTTCAACATTAAAACTCACAATTTATATTACACAGTATTCATGCTAGAATTTGAAGATCACCCATGAAAGATCAATATCATTTTTAGCAGAGACACAGAATGAAGGAAGGAAGGAATGAACCTGCTTATTCTCTAAGGTCGACAAATATTTCTCTCACTCTCCAATGAACTTGAAAATATTTCTCACATTCTTTAACACCGAGAGCCTGTTACATAGGTGTTCAGGGAAGGTAAACTGATCCATCATAATAATGTTTCAAGCTCTTTGGATGGAAAATAGTAAAGAATTCTAAAGAGGTCTATAAAACTTATATCCTTGTCACTAGGCAATGTCTCCCAGTTTGTGATCACCATATCAAATCAAAACTTTAAAAAATTTTAATGCGGCTATAAGTAGCCCAGACTGGCCACATGTGCCATGTAGCCAAAGATGGCCTTGAGCTCTATCTTCCAGCCTCCATCCCCTGACACCAAATTCTGGGATTACAGGCATCCACCACCATGCCTAGCCATCCATGCCATGCCTAGCCATCCATGCCATGCCTAGCCATCCATGCCATGCCTAGCCATCCATGCCATGCCTAGCCATTGTCTTATGCCTTTAATAGCACTCACACTGAGCACAGGCTCATCGCAGAAAATGGATTTTTTTTCCACTGATTTAGGAAGAGAACCAAAGGTTTAGACAGAACCTTACCACTTAAGAAGGAAGATGCCCTGAAAGAGAGCTCTCTGTCCCTCAAGTCAGGATCCTTATCGAAGAGAAAATAGGAATCTTCCTTGGCTTTATTAATCTAATGGCTTGATAACTTGCATCAATTTAAAGGCATTCGTCTACAGGGAGAAACTGAAAGCTGAATGCACTAAATCTTCTTTCCTGGCCCTAAGTATTTTCTGAACTCTTACTGCTTTCACTTACTGCTTTATTTTAAAATCAGATTGAACCATTTTGTATAACCAGTCGCTCTTCATGAAGATGATTTCATTTTACCTGCACATATATTATCTCTGGTCAGAACTGCAGTGAATTGTGGTGCCATTTAATACACTAATACAGTGCTCTACAATCCAATTAGTAACTGCCTCTGAAAACACAATTTTCAAAAATGACTGGAGTGCCCCCACTTCCTACTCTTGAATATCAAAGGCACTAACTGAATTCTATACTATTTCATTTATAGATCTTCCTGAAATAACCTCTCAGTAAACCAGCAGTTTTCAATTGCTACTCCTATCAGAGCTATTTATGAGCTCTATTTTGAAGACTTAGCAGTGGTGTATTTTTAAGAAAATCAATGTGATCAATAAAATAAAAAGCATTTTCTATGATACTCAGAGGCTCTATAGCCTACCAATATCCCTTTATAACAATAGTAACAGAAGGCAAAGCTAAAAACATAACTCAATTAAAAATGTATATATAGGAACACATGTGCAATGCCAGATGTGGTGCAGGACCAGGGCTGGGCGGCTAGTGCACGCCACGCTCTGTCTCTGTCTCTCTCTCCATCTTTTTGTTTGTTTGTTTGTTTGTTTGTTTGTTTGTTTTTTCGAGACAGGATTTCTTTGTGTAGCTTTGAGCCTTTCCTGGAACTCACTCTGTAGCCCAGACTGGCCTCCAACTCACAGAGATCTGCCTGCCTCTGCCTCCCAAGGGCTGAGATTAAAGGCATGTGCCACCACCGCCCAGCTATCTCTCAATCTTTAATTCCACAGCTGAAGCCTAATTTTTCAATACAGCCACTGAAAACTGGCACCTAGAACTAAATGTCATGTCTACAATCTGATCAACATTTATTTACTCACTAGGCAACAGTCACATGGAAAAGACTCAAACTCAGGAACTCCCTGTTTCCAACATGGCAGGGCTTGATGAGCACTGTGGATAGTGCCAGGAAAATAAAAAATATATAAATCTATACTAGGCAAAGACAACCGTAAGAAACATAGAGGAATGTACTAAGATACAATGTGTCATCATGCTATTAATTGTGAGAATACTAAGATATAACATCATCATGCTATTCAGTGTGAAAGTAGTTAACAACACTTATGCTCTTCTACAACCTAAGTTAAATAACTGTAAAATGTGGCCAAAAAATTCTAAATTTGCAAGAAATTTAGTTATATAAAAAAATTCATTCCTTTAAAATAAGTTGCTTTTGAACTCATCTAAATAATCAACTAAAATAAAAATATTAGATGTAATTAAGGCTTTAGTTTCCCTGAAAAGTCTAGCAATCAGCCATTTTAAACATTCTAGTAATAAAACATCCAATAGAATTTAAGGAAATCCCACTAAAAAACAAATTAGCCTGTAAACTAGTGATAATATGGGACCAAGGAAAGGCTTAGTAATACCTCATTCAGAACTGAATATAATAAATACAGTTATTATAATTTCAATTTTCTGATGCCTCAACTCAAAAAGCTACCATGCTGCTACTCAGTCTGCTCAAGAATCTAGATCTGGGTCAGTACAAGAACTGAATGTTATGTTTCTGAAGACAGAATTATTTTAGGCTGAAAGGAATGTAGATGGAAAAAACAGAGCTACTCGGTGGCAAGACCAGAACATAATATCAAAATGTGGGCCTCTGTCAAGTGTATTTGAACAACTCTTCAAATATTGTATAATAAAATAACCATCTTGCCCTCTCTTCCCATAGCTAACCGATCTCCTTTTAGGAAGGTTCCTTCAGTGACTATTTGGTTTTGAGGCAGGGTCTCACTGTGCAGCCCTGGATGGCCTGGCCCTTCCTATGCAGACCAATCTGGCCTTGAAATTCCCGCTATCCTTTGCCTCTAAGTCCTGGGATTATAGATATGCACAACTATACCTTGCTCCCTCAACAATTCTTAGCATAGTAAGATTCTAGGTCAAACTTCTATGTACGTACCTTCTGGGACTCAAGACAGGTTCTTTCATGTCTGTAGAGTCACCTTGGGCTGTGCCTTGAGGGGATAAACAACTGAATGTATGGACACAGACTGCCCCAATGAGACTGAAAACCAGGCTGCTGGGCCACACCTCAATCCTGAGTCACTCTACCAAGCCTTAGAACAAGGCTCATCATAGGTGAGGGTAGAGAAGGCCAAAGATTACACTGGGCCACCATCCAGGGCAGAGGACAAACCTACAGCTAAGGGGTGTGTTTCCACTGGGCCACAGTCAACCTGACGAGTCTCTTAGTGGCTATGGCCTGAATAAACAAAAGACAGATCCTCTCCAGCACCACTTCCCATGAGTGACAAAAGGTCATGATTCCAAAGGAAATATGCAAGTAAATGCGGACAATGTTAAAGTGGAGGTGTAACATCCAGGAAGTTAAGAAAGCAAAAACTCAAAGGAGCAGACACATGGATAAAATGCTAAAAATAACAGGAAAAATATATCTTTTTCTAGAATAAGAAGCATAAAAAAACAGATAATAACCCCTAAGTACAAATTGCATTTTTGTGTTCTCCATCACAAGGAACTTTCAATTTGAACCCAGCAAAACAGGCTGGCCCTGCTAGCCTAGCTAGTCATCATTTCCCATTATTGTGTCAGTATCAACTTACTCTGAGAAAAAGGGGACATTGCAAATTGCTGGGAAAAAAATGTAAGATGGTACAATGGCTTTGGGATAGGGTTCAACAGTTCCTCCAAAAGTTAAGAGTTCACAGAAGACCAGCAATTCCACTCATACATACAATTCATACCCAAGAGAACTTAAAATACAAGTTCATGCCAACACTTGTACATACACAATAACAGCAGCATCATTCTCAATACTCAAGAAAGAAAACACAAATGACCATTAGTTGATAGTTATAAATGAAGAATGTGTTTGAGGGGAAGTAAGATGGATCATAGCTAAAGGCACATGCTGCCAAGCCTGAAGACCTGAGAGTAGTGGTGGGTAGCTGTTCCAACTTTGACCTTGAAGTACTACCCCTAGTGAGGCTTCTGGTAACTGCCATGCCTTCCTATGATACGCCCTTGGGGTGGGGCCAAGACAGGAGCTCTAAAGACTCGAGATCCAGATGTGCCAGCTCTCTTGGTTCCTGGTGATCCTGGATGATGGGTGGCAGACCAGTCAGAGTTCTCCAGAGAACCCCACTGGACTACACCTCACCACTTCCAGATCCTGTAACCAACCCCTTTACTGGCTGTAAGTTACCCCAAAATAAACCTCCTTTTTAACTACATGGAGTTGCCTTGTGAAATCCCCACATTATCTGGTGCCCAAAGTGGTCTACACCTGAGTTTGATCCCCAGGACCCACATGGCAGAATGAAAGACTGGGTTCTCACAAGTTGTTCTCTGACTTCCACATGCTTGTGTTGTGTAGAACTCAGTTCTAAAGACTCAGAACATTCTGAGGGGAACCTCATTACGACTCAGAGAGTAAACAACTCTAGAGTGGCAGGAGCCCTGTGACTTCTTCAGTGGACAAGGCCTGAAAATAGCAGACCCTGGAGATCCTAACCGAGTTGGCAAGAATCTGTGGACAGTTCACTGCATGATTCTGGGCGTGACTTGTGAGTGTGTGAGTGTGTGAGTGTGTGAGCGTGTGCTACATGCTCTCCCTGCTTTCACTATGTTAGCCACACTGCTGGCCTGAATGAGACACGCTAGGTCATGAAGTTTAATATTACATATTTGCATAACTGTTCTGGAAAGAATGATTTTAACCATAAGAGTTTTAAATAAATGTTTTGTTTTTGTTTTTGTTTTTTTGTTGTTGTTGGTTTTTTGGTTTTTGTTTGTTTGTTTGTTTGTTTGTTTGAGCTGAGGACCGAACCCAGGGTCTTGCGCTTGCTAGGCAAGTGCTCTACCACTGAGCTAAATCTCCGACCAAGAAATGTTGTTAAATAGATGGTATCAAGAGTTAATGGGAACATTCTAGGAACAGGGAATAAAGCAGAATTATAGAAACCTACCATTCTCTCATTTCTAATAACTGTGCCAATATCCTAAGAAGTTAAGAGAGACAGATATAAGATAAATGGTGCCAACTATTAAGAGTAAGTTTCCAAGTTATGTTGAAAAAAACCTAGTATATCCCCAGAGGAGATAGAGCAGTACAAAATGTAAAATGGGTTGTTTCAGCTTTGGCTGGTGAGTTAATCATAAGATTCCAGACTACCAATGTGAATATTAACTACAATAGACAAAACTATCTCTCACCCTGCATGATGCTGTAACCCCATGTGCTGCCAATTGGGCACACTGTTCTACCTTTAGGCATGCCTAATCAGAAAAGTTTCTTTGTAGCTTGCAAAACTGTTTATACTTTTGACTACAGAGATATAGCTCAAAAAGGTAATGGCTACTGGTGGGAGAGTTGGGGAACAGAAAGGGGAAAGAAGCAAAGAACAAACTGGCAATTGTTGTAACCATTCTTAGAAGCTTAGGAAGTAAAAACTGATTGTAAAACTACTCATGCAAACTATTGAAACTGTATTAATAAAGACAACCCAGGCTATTGGGGCCACTTGCTTGAACAACAGGCAGTCATAGTCTCTTCTTGGCACTGACTTCACACATCTCTCCCAAGTCATTGAACCCATCTGGAGCAAGGCTTCCAGCACTAGAGATTCAGGGAATCCCTGAATCTGACCAAGTGCACTAGGCCTCTCCCCACTAAGCAATAAGGACTGCTAAGAAGGCAGACACCACCTGAGCTGCCTGCAAGAGACACTCTCCAATCTGCCCAGTCTCCTGTCAGTCATATAATGAGCTCCATGTTCCAGCTTCTGGGAGCCACCTCCCATGCTAGGGTGGGCTTCTGGTGTTGCAGGTGCTTTTGAATCACCCCTGTTCTCTAGCCCCTCAGCATACTCAAGCTAGTATCCCAATAAAAATTCTTTGGTTCACCAAGTTGGACTCCAATGGTATCCTTACTTTGGTCTGTCATCAGTTCCCCATCTTGAATAAGTAAAGGTTTGGTCCAATTTCCCCGGAATAGTTTCACACAATGCACCATGACACAAGCATGTGCATACACCCATGTGCATGCACATGCATGCACACACACACACACACACACACACACACACACACACACACTAAATAATAAATAATTGTTTTTTAAAAAGGAAGTTTGAGAAGAAAATGAGTTGGACTTCCATGAAAAACATTCAAGAATAAATACAGACTTTCTTCCAAAAATCTCAGGCAGTAAAGATCTGAACCCTTTCTGGATGCAGAACTCAGAGGAAACTGCAACAGAGGTGCTCTGAAATGTTGGATTATCTGGGCCACCTATTCCCATTGAAGATTTTTCAGGGAGTCTTGCTCAATCAAATCTGATTTTCCTTAACACAGAATGAATCCACAGACTCTCATTTCCTATGGAAATAAAAGCAGAACCTCTTCTCCAAAGTAACAAATCTTTTGACTTAAATTTTGACGTTAAGGCATTTTCAAAATATATAGGTTGGATTAATCCACCAACATTCATGATAATCAAATATCTCTTAGCAGCTGTTGCTCCTTCCTCAGCTGTCAAATAATTCAAAGACAACACAATAACATACAGTACTCAGACTCTCTGCATTTTCCATCTTTATGTGGCTTGACTTTTATATTACTTTTACTGTCTCTTTAAACTATTTCTTGACTATACTCCTTTTCCTCTCTCTTCCAAGCGTACATACATTTTTACATACATTGTAACATGTTCAGACTTTTCTGACCTGGAGTGTTTTTAAATTGCTAAGTGGCAGCTTTGGCTACTGGCTCTGCCTAGTTCAGCTTTCCATCATGGTGCAGGTTTGTTTACCGACAGCTCTAAGAGCCATGCATTGCCCCAACTTTAGGAGTAGTGGGTCCATGCTGCCACCAAGTAGCATGCAGCCTACAAACCTTTTTTTTCTGTATGAATAAAAGCTAAATCCACTAAACAGCTGGAGCTGTGAGGCTTGGAGAGCACTCTGTGTACTGCAGCAGGAATCTGCCATGCTGTGCTCAAGCTCAAATGACTCAGCATCTCTGTACCACAGCCCATATGAGAGACACAACTAGCCCTGAAAAGGAGCATGAGACTCTTAATCTCAGATTTTATGTGGATATATGTACCCCATGTTGGTGCCATCTCAGTCTTGCAGATTAGATGAGTTTTCCATGATGCTTTTGTTATGAATCCTTTAATTAATAGGGTCCAAAATTAATATGGGTCCAGATGATCAGCTTCTTTAAATAACGACCAGCTCATATTAAAAATACTGAACCACAAGCAAATGTGAAGACATAGTTCAATATTCTATATTTGGGTACCTATCATAAGCACCCAATAAATATTTGCTTAATAAATGTTTATAATGGTTAATGTTGCATACTAAATAATTCATGTCCAAAAATAAGACAATGGTAACAATTTTTTTTTGAGACCAAAACCTGCTCTGGAGCCCAGGCTGGCCTCAAACTTTTAATCCTGTCTCAGCCTCTAAAGTGTTAGTGAAAGACCCCCCGGCACCCCTATAGTAATGCTATGTTTGCAAGGCTTATAAGGGAACAAAAGACAGTTCCAGGAAATAGAATGGCCCCACCGCAGCCCAGATAGCCGATAGATAAGCAGGATGTCAGGGGCAGACTGCCTGGCGTCAGTGCGGGAGGGCCAGAGCAGCTGGAATTCTAGATAGGGGTTGAGTCAACACACATATCTGGTTACCAAGGGAAAAACCCACAAACCTCCCTGAGCCTGAGTTCACGCTCCATTTGATTTATGCTCATATATTCGCGCCTCACTTTGACAGAGCTTTGTCCAATTAGAACCCTTTGACTATTCGCGCCTCACTTTGAATTGTCCAATCAGAGCTTTGTCCAATTAGAACCCTTTGACTTTTCGCGCCTCACTTTGACAGAGCTTTGTCCAATTAGAACCCTTTGACTATTCGCGCCTCACTTTGAATTGTCCAATCAGAGCTTTGTCCAATTAGAACCCTTTGACTATTCGCGCCTCACTTGAATTGTCCAATCAGAGCTTTGTAACCATTCGCGCCTTGTTTAAATTATCCAATCAGAACCCTTTGACTAATGCTTTCCCGCGCTTCTTGCTATAAAAACCCATCTTACCAACCCAGAGGCGCGCAAGTTTTCCGAGAGACTTGGTTGCCCCAGGTACCTGTGTTTAAATAAACCTCGTGCTGTTGCATCTGATCCGTGGTCGCTGCGTGCTCCTTGAGCCGGGGGTCTCTCCTGAGGGGAGACCTCTCCGGGGGTCTTTCATTAGGATTATCGGTGTGCAGTACCACACCAAACTTGGTTAACAGCATCAAACCTATCTTCAACCCAAAACAACAACAACAACAAAAAACCTTGGTCTTTTTTTTCTTATTTTATTCCAATTTATTATTCATCCTGACTGGAATTCAAAGTGATAACTGTAATGTTTTGTGGTGGTTGTTGGTTTTGTTGGTTTTTCAGTAAGTGTACAAAACACAATGTTTTCCTTCTGATAGTTTCATTTATGTTTACTTTATTTGCCCTCCTTAAGTTCCTTCTCCTCACTCTGCCTCTCATTGGTCTCTCCCCCACCACAATAGTCTTGTCTCTATTTCCATGCCACATACATATGTATATAATCAATAATTATTTTAAAAGGCAATTTTATGTAGTTTACAATACATAGAAAGAATATTTTAATTAGTTATTAAAGTCATTGCCCTCACCTTATAATCCTTTTTAAAAACAACTTCGAGCCAATGAAACCACAGACATTTGGGAGGTGATTTATTTCTTGTGCACTCTACAATTTATTTGTTAATAAATTTAGAGCGGATATATTAATACAGTTTAACAACAATGTGCCCATTATTCAATTCTAGAGCCCTAAAGATAAATCCAAGCAAAACATAATTAGCCTCACTAATATGTAGCAGAATTTGGAAGGGGAGAGAAACACACTCTAAAGTACACCAGAAAGGCAGCAATCAGTTTTGTTACATTGTCCATATTTAAGCTTCTATTTAAAAATGGACATTTCTCAGTATGTAGCAGCTGTGAGTGTATGAAACACTATGAAGGATCATTACACAGATGAGTATAGAAAATGCCTCTGGGATTACATCTTCTCCAGAAGCCACTTCTCAGGGTCTAAAATAAAGAAACAGTTCTACAGGTTTACAGTATCTGGAAGCCACTTCAGAAAGATCCCTCTTCATGCTCCCCTACCCAGCATAGGGAGATGATGACATGAACACCAACCTTTGTAGCATCGTTTTTTAGAATTTTTATGAGAAAGTGCAGTGTTCAACTCTGTGTGTTGGGTGTGGGTGTGGGCAGGTGTGGTGTGTGTGCACATACACAATGTGTGTATGGTGTATGTGCATCTATGGCCTGTTTGCACACTCACAGAGGCCAGGTAAGGGTGTCTGGTGTCCTGCTCCATTGAGCTCTACTTTTTTCCTTTGAGACAGGGTCTGCCCCTGAACCTGGAGCTAGACTAGAAGCTAGCAATGATCCTCCTGTCTCAGCACACATATCCCAACTCTCTGAAGTTACAGACACTCCATTGAATGACTACACCCAGCCTTAGATAGGTGCTAGTATATGAAACCAGGTCATCATGCTTGTACAGAAAGGGCTGTTACTCACTCCACCATCTCCCTAGGCTCTCAGCTTTCTTATGCCCAAAGTCATCACCTCTCGATTTACTTGTGTGGTGATATTTTATCTGTGTAACCCAATGAAGTTTATCTGAGGATCAAAGGAAAAAGCCAGCCACTACTGTAAACACAGAGGTCAGGCAATAGTAGCACACGCCTTTAATCCTATCACTAGAAGGCAGAGATCTGCCTGGATCTCTGAGTTTAAGGCCACACTGGGAACACAGCCAGGCATGGTGGTACATAACTTTAATACCAGCACTAACCATAAAGGTCTGGAGGTCTGTATAGACAGAGAGAGGAAATGAGATATAGGCATGGGTATAGAAGAAGTAGGTCTCTTTGGCTGAGGATCTCCAAGTGGTGAGAACATGGCTGGCTTCTTTCTGCTTTTCTGATCTCTCAGGTTTTAACCCCAATATCTGGCTCCAGGTTTTTTATTACTAAGACCATTTAGCAATTTGTCTACATACTAGTATCACAAAATAACATTTTTTTAAAATATGGTTACATTTTTTAAAGAAAGTGTAAGTTGTTGTCCAGTCTCTGCATAAGGACATTCTAAGTATAAAATCACATAGGAGCCAAGGGATGGTCATGGTACATGGTCTGTACATAGTATGAGGCCCTGAATTCACTCAAGACTCCCCAAAAGCCATTATAAATGAAAAGGTAATTATGGCTTAAAAAAATACCCTGTATGACAAGAAATATTCTTCCTACATCAATAGCTTTCACAAACAAGTGTGTGACAGGCACAATGCCTTCAGCAGCCCTCTTCTTCCACAGATGGATCTGCAATGTTCCTATGGAAAGGCAATGAAACCTCTCCCAGCTCCGAGCCACTCACCCACCAATTATCTCCCTTGGGGCTCTGCCTCCCACCTGGATGTCTCTTTCTTCTCGTCCCTGTTGCACTGAAGGTCCACGTTGTCCAGATTTCAGATTTCACCCAAGACTTAGCTTCTGAAACATCGTCTCTACCTTACTCAGTAGCCTACAGGTAAGTAAGAACCTACCCTGGGCTCGTGACACATTATCTAATTCCTGCCAAAGCCCAGGACACTGGTTACTGCCCTGGCCAAGGAAGACAGAGTAAACAAACAACGGCAAGAAAATACAGACAGGGTGTGGTAAGTAGGTCATGGGTGCAGCTGGATGGGAGGACTAACTTCTAATGTTCTCAGCACAATAGGAGATCTGTAGTCAATAACAATGACTTTAAAACTTCTGGTTTGAAATGATAAATGCCTGAAGTGATAGATATGTCAGTTGCCAAGATCTGATCATCACATGCTATGTGCATACATTCAAATGCCACATTGAACTACATAAATGTATACAATTACTATGTCTAGAAAATCCTTCAAAGAGTTTGTATAGGCAATTCAAATAAAAGAAATTGCTCACAGCAATTGCTTAAACAAATAAACAATAGAGATACAAATTAAAATAAAGAGGAATCATTTTTATCTGTGAAATTGGCCAAGTGCTAGCATGCACATCCTACAGTTGATGATGGGGCTGTTGTCTTTCTAGAGAGCAGAGCAGCCCTATGATTCAAGAACATTACAGCACTCCTGTCCTTTGTAATTCCATTTTTGAGAAATTGATCTTAAGCAACAAGGATATAATGAAAAGATTAAATTATGAAGCCATTCATCACTATATTTGGTACTTAACATATAAATAATAATAATAATAATAATAATAATAATAATAGCTAATAATGCCTTATTTGTAGTGTCATTATGTGGCTAAGAAAATGGCATAAGAGTGGACCCTTACATATTACGGACTAAGCACCATTCACTGTTCCAAGTAGTTCAAAGCAATATGATGTTGAACCTATAGGCAGACTGTGTTAGTGACATGTCTGGCTTCCCATCTGGCTTCCCAGTGAAAAATCTTAGGCACTGAGAAGGTGACTTAATTAAGGTCACACTAAGACAAATTCTAACATTCTAGAATGAAATTCAAACATCCAAAAAGCTATGGAAACAAAATGTTTTCATAACTTTTTGGTAAACTCATTTGTTGTTAAACCTTGCCATGAACTAAGGCCAAACTATGCATCACCTTTACCCAATTAAGATTCAGTTTACTAAAGAGAAGTTAATGCAATTGATGACATTCAGAGTTGTCTTAGTCAGTGTTCTCTTGATGTAAGAGACACCATGACCACAGTAACTTTTATAAAAGAGAACATTTAATTGGGGCTGGCTTACAGTTTCAGAGGTTTAGCACATTATCATGATGTCGCAAAGCATGGCAGAAGCATGGTGGCACACGGGCAGACATGGTACTGGAGAAGTAGCTAAGAGTTCTACATCCAAATCCACAGGCAGCAGGAAGAGAGAGAGAGAGAGAGAGAGAGAGAGAGAGAGAGAGAGAGAGAGAGAGAGAGAGAGACTGGCCTGGCTTGAGCTTTCAAAACCTCAAAGCCCACCCACCAGTGACACACTTTCTCCAACAAGGCCACACCTCTTAATCCCTCAAAAGTAGTACCACTCTTAATGACCAAGCATTCAAATATATAAACCTATAAGGGGCCATTCTTATTCAGACTGCCACAAGGGTACAGTAAACACACCATATCACCTTTCAATAAAACAAAACATCAGGTTTCAGGTATAGAACTGTGACAGAGCTAGAATTAACATGTAAACTATCTGTTTCTGTAGTCTGTGCTTCTAACTCCAGCATGATATTTTCAGACACTACTGAATGCCATGGGAAAATAGTTACAATTCAAGCATTCAATTACTTATTGATGGCACACTGTGTGCCATGCACACACATGCTACTAGAAGAGACAATATTGAGGTGTGTTCCACACAAAGTAATCAAATACAGTTTTCCTGAGGAAACATTTGGCCTCAGAGATCAAGGGTGAGCCAGAGTTAATAAAAAGAAGAGCAATAACAGTGAGAGGAACAAGTATAAAGGTCCTGAAGTGAGACACAAAATCATTATGAGCAACTATGTAGACCCAAGCACAATGGTGCATGCTTGTAATCCCAGCTACTTGGGAGGCTATATAAGGAAGAGTTAGAAGCTATCCACCATGCCCAGCCTAGATTTTTTTTATTTTATTTTATTTTTAGAGGTACTAGAAATCATGTGTGGATATCAGAGGACAATTTGTGGAGTCAGTTCTCTCTCCTTCTATCATGTGGGTCCTGGGGATCAAACTCAGGTCATCTGGTTTGGTGGCAAGCACTTCACCATTTAGCCATTTCTCTGACCCAGCATAATCAATTTACAAATTTTAAATATTGTTCACACTGCAAAGCAGAAAAGCAGGAATGCTTTAAAATGAGATGATGACTTTAGACCAATTAGGAAGTAACTACAAGAGATAAGGTGAGGTAATGGTAGCCTGTTCTTGGGTCATAGAAGAACAGACCAGAGGAAGTGGTTAGATCTGATCTTTGGTATGAAGACAAAAATGAACACAAATTGATGATGATATGGGCATGGGAGAAAGGGAAATGGTACTGATGAGGGCAAGATTCCTGGTTTGGAAACTAAATAGATGTACGGCTCATTAGGGCAAGAACACTGGTGGCTTACACAGCCTAGAATTTTCAGTGTGCACAATCTCTACATATTGCTCACAATTAGAAGCCAATTTAGAGAAGGAGAGAAAGCTTTAGTTCAAAATCTGTTGATTTGCTTTCCACTCCCAGATCCTTCCTCCTCTTTAGGGCTGGCAAGATCCTGGTCTGATGCTGAAGATAGGTGGACAGACCAACAAACAAGGGTCCTACTCAGCTGTGGCCAGGAATGAGGAGTCCCCCGCAATGGACAATTATGCCCTACACTTTAACTTAACCACTCTGTCACTCACTAGTCACTCACAGGGCAATACCACATGCAGGTTCACTTCAGCCCACAAGTGTGTGAGAAATTCTAAGGTGCGTCTAGGGAACAGGAGGTGGTTGAAATTCCCTACCCTCAGAATCAGCAGTTGATAGCTCTTAACATCCTCCTATCTCCTGAGCATCCACTCTGTGCAAGGAAGTGCCCTAAGAAACTGCTACCACATGATGAGGTCCTGCTAGGTGTCAGGCTCTTAGGAAATTAAAATCAAACCCTTACAACTCCAGTTTTTTAGGATTTTTCCCCCCACACACTTACCCTTAGTGAGGTCACATAAAACTTTCAAAAATGTTTCCCATAGTGAAAGTGGGATGGAGGTGAGGAGCTGTGGATGGACAGCGATGGTCGTAATCAGCGACCACCCCAAACACCAGACCTGGGGGAAATGAGATCCCAACTGCTTAGGCCCCGGGAAGCTCCTGAAGGGTCTGTGGTCATCGCCAGGTCCCTCCTCAGTGCTGGCTGTCTGGAAGACCGGCAGCTGGAGGCCGAGGCCGGTTTACCCGCGGTTGCCATAGCAACGGCACTCCGCAGCCTAACCCTCCTGCCCACCCTTTCCCTCTGGGCAGCACGGCTGCGCCCCGGCAGGCGACCCTGGGGGGCACTCACCGCGGGCAGGCGGGCTGCCACTGACCAAGGAGCACACTCGACACGGGTGGTCGCCCAGCCCCGAACGCCACACCTAAAGACGCTTAACTTTTCTCAGGCCGGCTGAGGCGACCCAGGAGCTGGACGGGGTCCTCACCGGGACAAAGTGCAAAGCCCCTGCTTGCCGCGTGCGTGGAGCCTGTAAGGGGAGCGCGGGCCACGCAACGGCGCCCACGTGCCCCAGAGCCTGGTCCCCACCGGCTGCACTCCAGGAACCCAGCAGGAGAGCCTGCCTTGGGCACAGGGCAACGCGGGGTCAGTAAAACGCCTTTGAACGCACTGTCGCTATCATGACGAGATGTCCAGACATACTCTCAGAGGGCAGAACACGACAGGAACGCGGTTCGAAAGTCTCTGCTGAGAGGCGGGTGTGTGTCCCCAAAGAAAGGCTGAAGCGGCCCGTGACGAGTCACAGAACATATCTCTAGATGTGTCCCAAGCCTCTGTGGCCCCATCTCAATGCAAGTCGCAAGCAACCGAGACTTGAAAAGCTGGCTCCAGCTGTATGCTAATGTTCTATTGACTTGAACCAGGAATGGCTTCAGTGGGCGGGGTCCTGCTCTCCAGCAGCTGCGGGGAGGAAGTTCAACTCTACTTGGACTAGCATAATTATTCAAGGCAGATGTCTGCTAAAATTAAGGTGATTGGTAGCCAGTAACAGTACAGCAGAGCAATTAATTTTATTGCTTACAGGTGTACATTTGGCAACTACTTAGTTCATCCTGTTCCCTTCATAGGAATAATAATAAAAAAAAAAAAAAAAAAAACACCCAAATGGTCATGAGTACTTGGTAACTTCGTTTTGAAAACCATTTTCAAGCACAAATACTCCCCACCATGTACTATATTATAGAACTTTGGGATCTTGGCCAAGAAATGTTCTGGAAAATTACAGAACTTTGTCTAACAAGTCTGGAAGAGATGTGAGGATTTTTACTCCGTATGTTCGTTCTCCTTGCACCTATGAGATGGCATGACTGTGCATCCAAGCAGAAGAACAAGCCGGAGTGCCCTACCACAATATCCAGAAAAGGAAACAAACTCCACCATCTGCTTCATTTGACTGTGGCGTGTATGGATCCGCCTTTGAAAAACCACTGAGGCCTTTTACACTCCAGACCCTCCCAAAAAGTAACTCCAAACTATCTGCCTCTCATTTCACAAAGCCTGGTTAAGGGAAGACACTGGCAGGAAGACTTGTTGGAAAGGCATGCAGAAGAGTCCTCCGATGCACAGCCTGTGTGTCACTGGTTCCCAGACTTGCTAAACATCGGAGACATCTCTAGGGAGTGGCTTTAATTTCGCTTTCTTGTGCATTTAAATGTAGATTCGCAAGCCATTCACTCCGAGACTCTGGCTAAACACATCTCAGTTTCTGCTTTTGTTTCCTAGCACTGATTGGAAACCAGTGGGCTAGGTTTAGTTCTGAGTTGGGTCAGCCCATCAAAAAGCACTGTGTTTGTAGTCTGGGGAGAGAGTTCAGTTGGTAAAATACTTACTGTCCAAGCATGAGTACCTGAGTTTGATTAAAAGCCAGGCAGCACCGGGGAGGCAGAGCCAGGAGGATCTCTGTGAGTTCAAGGCCAGCCTGGGCTACAGAGTGAGATCCAGGAAAAGCTCCAAAGCTACACAGAGAAACCTTGTCTCAAAAAACAAACAAACAAACAAATAAATAAATAATGAGTGAATGAATGAAAATAAATTCAAAAGAAAACTGGGCATGGGGGTACATGCTTAGAATCCCAGCACTAACGAGGTAGAGACAAGAGACTCACTGGGGCTTGTTGGCCAGCTATCATAGACTGATAAGTTTAGGCTAGTGAGCAGTGAAAAACCCTGGATCAAAAACAAAGGTAGACAGTTCCTAAGAACAACACCTGAAGCTGACTTCTGGCCTAAACACACACACATATGTGTGCTGATATCCAAAGTAGAAAGAGGCATCAGATCCCTCTGGAGCTAGAGTTACAGCAGCTATGAGTCACCCCATGTCACTGCTGGGCACCGAACTCGGTCCTCTGGGAGAGCAGCAAGTGCTCGTAACCACTGAGGCATCTCTCCAGCCCCTCCTTTTTGTCTGTCTATTGCTGATATCCACCAACTAAATGGCTTTTGATCAGGGGCAGCAGCTCGTGTCTGTAACCCCAGTGCTGGGTGCAGAAACAGGTAGATCCCCGAGCTCACAGACCAGTCAGCCTAGATGAAGTGACAAGTTGCTGACCAGAGAGTCTTGATCTCAAAAACAAAAACAGAAACAAAAACAAAAACAAACAAACAAAAAAACCCTATCTGAGTCAATCTCTGAAATCAACAGTTATATACATTTCAATTGGCCTTGAAAGCTATAAATTTACAAACTCAAGTTCCACTTGGTCTCAGGACACCATCTTACAAGGTCTCTAATTTGCAGTAAAACTCGTTAAGGAAGGGAATGGCTCAGTTGCCTTTAACCTACTGGCTATGGGTAGATTAAGACTTCTGTTGGTCTTTTCTGTGTCGAACACACAGATTGCAAGCCCAGCACCATTTGGAGATCTTTGGCAACAGTCAACTCTGCAGCTCTCACACAATTGAGCCTATATGATAATGAGTATTCGGAGACGGGTAATTCCTGGGGGGCACTCACCAACCTAAGACAGAACACCTGTGTGTCCTGGACAGGTGTCTCCACGACAAGTAGGGTGACCTGCTGATGTCCCATGCAAGCTAAGTAAGAAGCTCATTTTTTAGTAAAAGGAGGGGACCTATAGGTCCCTGGCCCCCATTTTGGGTAACTGTTGCCTTGCTTGCTGACCTTGACCTTGATATCCTCCCTATGCTAATTCCCTGTGAGATTCCACCCTCCTGAATGCTTAAGGGAAGCTCCTCATCTGTGAATCCAGCATATTGGGCATTAACTGCTTAGATGCAAGATTGTAAAACATCAGGAGCTGGGGTGCGGATTTAGCCCAATGGTAGAGCACTTGCCTAGCAAGCGCAAGGCCCAGGGTTCGATCCTCAGCTCAAAAAAAAAAAAAAAAATCAGAAGCGAACTTCTGCCAACCGGGGTTCCCCCATTGTGCTGTAAGTCTGTATTTAAGACCTCCTCCCTCCTTCAATAAATGACATTCGACATTCAAAAAAAAAAAGAAAAAAGAAAAAAGAAGAGGGGGTCAAGATCATGATGGGGAAACCCACAGAGACATCTGACCAGTGCTAGTTGTAGCTCACTGACTCTGGACTGACAGCTGGGGAACCTGCATGGGACCAAACTAGGCCTGCTGAATGTGGGTGACAGCTATGTGACTTGATCTCTTTGTGGGGTCCCTGGCAGCAGGACCAGGACTTATCCCAGATGCATGAACTGGCTTTTTGGAGCCCATTCCCTGCAGTGGGATACATTGCTCAGCCTTGATACAATGGAGAGCTGCTAGGCTGTCCTTCAACTTGGTATGCCAGACTTTGTTGACTACCATGGGAGGCCTTATTCACTCTGAGGAGTGGATGGGGGCAGATTGGGAGGGAGGTGAGGAGGCAGGAGAAAGGGAGGGAGGGGGAACTGGGGTTGGTATGGAAAATGGAAAAAAAGTTTTAATAAATAAACATATTTAATGAAAAAGAAAAACCTACCTAAGTCAATCTCTGGCCTCATGCACAGGTGAGCTCACTTTCCCATATTTACACACACACATACACACACACACACACACACACACACACTACATATATACACAACACAGAGGGGAGGGTGGAGAGGAAGGAGAGAGATTTTGGGGTCATGGGATAAGCTGCAAGCTCCATTTTAAAATCAGTATAAGATGAGCATGGTAGTGTATATCTTTAATCCCAGCTCTTAGGAGGCAGAGGCAGGCAGATCTCTGTGAGTTCAAGACCAGCTTGGTCTACATAGTGAGTTCCAGGCCAGCCAGGGCTATACAGTGAGGCCCTGTCTCTAAATAAATACATAAATAAAATTATATATATATAATATCAATGAATAAAATCAGCAGAATAAAGCTGTGGAGTGCATGGTAGCACATGCCTGTATCCCAGCATTGGGATGTGGAGGCAGGAGGATGAGCAGTTCAAGGCCAGCCTCAGTCATACAGTAAGTTCCAAGCCAGACAGAGCTTCACAAAACCAACATGCTACATGAGATGCTGTCTCAAACAACATTTTAAAACCCAGTAGTATAAGCAGATATTTCTGGACACTAACCCTGTTGTCTCAGACCATCAAGCTTCCTGGCTGTGGGTGACTGTTCCAATACTATGCCAAGACAGTGGCATCCCTTTCCCAGAAATTCGAAATAGCAGCTGAGAGATTAGATTAGATTAGATTAGAGATTAGGCAAATGGCATAGTTAATATTTAAAAATTAGGAGCCGGTGCACAATCACTGGAGAAGTGGAGGCAGGAGAAGGGTGAGCTGAAGGCCAGCCTGGCCTATGCAGTCAGAGCCTGAAGAAAGAGAGGTGGGAAGGAAGGAGGGAGCAGAGGAGCTGTCCACAAACGTGCTTTTCTACCACAGGGGCTGAAAAAAACATGGAGAAAACCAGATTTCCGAGAAAACGGAAAGAGAGCATAAAGAAAAGGGGTGTGCAGACAGAGACAGCGCCAGCCTGTCCCAGCATTCTCTTGGGTCGGTTGCATCTGTGCCTTCAAATCCAATGTATTATTTCCAGATCTTGAGAATGAAGTGTCCTTCTCTTTAAAGATTTACTTGCTTTTAATTATGTGCATGTGTGCTGTAGGAATGGACGTGCATATTTGAATGCAGGTGCCCTCAGAGGCCAGAGGAGGATGCCAGATCCCCTGGAGCTGGAGTCACAGACAGTTTGTGGACTGTGCTGAAAACTGAACCCGGGTCCTGGGCATGGGCAGTGCATGTTTGCTGCTTTGGTCTGTGTTGCGTTTCTTCAACTCTTGTTTTGCTGATGCACTGCTTCCTGTAGTGGAATATTGTTGGAAGGTGTGTTACTTTTGTCTGTGTTGCGTTTCTTCAACTCTTGTTCTGCTGATTCACTGCTTCCTGAAGTGGAATATTGTTGGAAGGTGTGTTACTTTTGTCTGTGTTGCATGTGTTTAACTCTTGTTTTGCTGATGCACTGCTTCCTGAAGTGGAATATTGTTGGAAGGTGTGTTACTTTTGTCTGTGTTGCATTTGTTTAGCTCTGTGAAGCTGTGTTAGTGCACCTGTCTAAAACACCTGATGGTCTCATGAAGAACTGAATGGCCAGTGGCAAGGCAGGAGAAAGGATAGGCAGGGCTGGCAGGCAGAGAGAATATACAGAAGGAGAAAACTGGGAAGAAGAGAAAGAAGTAGCCAGAGAAGGAGGGGGACTCCAGGGGCCAGCCACCCAGCTACACAGCCAGCCACGCAGTAAGAGTAAGATTTACAGAAGTAAGAGAATAGGAAAAGCTCAGAGGAAAAAGATAGATGGGCTAATTTAAAGTTAAGGAGAACTGGCAAGAAACAAGCCAAGCTAAGCCTGGGCATTCATAATAAGAATAAATCTCCATGTGTGATTTATTTGGGAGCTGGGTGGTGGGGCCCCCCAAAAGAGTAAAAAACAAAAAACAAAAAATAACCACTGAGCAATCTCTCCAGCCCCTTTTTCTTGACTAGCTAATGAGGTGACTTTCTGTTATTGTGACCAATATCATGTTATCATTTTCTATAACTACCATAACAAATTCCTATAACTCAGTGACAACACATTTATGATCTTGCAATTCTATAGGCCAGAAGTCCACCCAGTGTCACTGAGCTATAGCCCCTGTCAGCAAGGATGTACTACTTTCCAGAGCTCTCAGAGAACTTCTTTTTCTTTGTTCTACCCAGTTCTAGAGACCTCCCAGTCTCTGCCTCCCAGTTCTCCCCCATCTTCAAAGCCAGAAACATTTTGATCATGCTTCAGAGATTTTGTTGGCCTCTAATTCCATCTGGGGAGGGGTCTAGGCTCTGCAGGACCCATGTAAGGGCTGAGGATAATAACTCAACAATAGAGGACCTGCCTAGCATGTGTAAGGCCCTGGGTTCAGTCCCAGGACTACAAAACAAATAAACAACCCATGTGATTAGACTAGGTCCACCCCAAAGCTCACAATAATCCCCTACTTCTACACAGAAATAACTATGGGTGGAGAGTCCTTGCCACACTTAATACAATCACTCTATGCCCCACATAGGAAGGTCAATGAAAGAAACTTTCAGTTCTGTTAGGAAAAAAGATATACCTTATCCTATGAAGAGGGAAAACCATGAAATCAATCTCATTTCCCCTTTTACCATGGCTTCCAGGAAGACAGGGCTCAAATTTGCAGCTCAGTTTTCATAACTTGATTCAACTTCGCAGCTCACATGCCTACATTACAACTCTTTCATTTTCTTCCATGTTTCCCTCATTCTTTAATTTTTTATTGTCTATTGTATTGATTTTTATTTTAAACTACTTAAAACACTTTTCACTTGCTGTTTGTTCTGCCTCTCATGCTCTGCTCCCATAGCTCCCCAAGGCTGCTTTCTCATAATTCAGACAGTTCAGTTGCCTCCTCCTCAGAAAGCCCTCCAAGATCTCATCTCTAAAGGGTTCCCACCCCGCAGTCACCTTGCCCCATTTCATAGTCTTCCAGCACAAACACTATCTGGAGTGGTAGAACCTAACAGAAATCAAAACCAAGTCTCATTAGGAAAAAGTTAAATTTTGAATTACATAATTTTTTAAAAGATTTATTTATTTATTATGTATACAGTGTTCTGACTGCATATATGGCTGCAGGCCAGAAGAGGACACCAGATCTCATTACATATGGTTATTAGCCACCATGTGGTTGCTGGGAATTGAACTCAAAACCTCTGGAAGAACAGTCAGTGCTCTTAATCTCTGAGCCATCTCTCCAGCACCTTGAATTACATAATTTTTAAACAAATTCCCATTCAAAAAAATCTTAATACAACATAATATAAACACCTCTGAGTTTGTCTTAGAGAATAGAAAAACTGAGTGATGTGTGTATGTGTGTGTGTGTGTGTGTGTGTGTGTGTGTGTGTGTGTGTGTGTGTGATATAGAGTCTTTTAACTTTATTTTGTTGTTCAAAGCTGCAGGCATTTAGAACTTTGTTAAAATATTTTGAATAACAGATAGAATTTAATGTCTAATCAAGTGGGCCTGATGGCACAGGTTTCTAATCTGCACTTGGGAGGATGAGGCAGGAGGATCGGGAGTTCAAGGCCAGCATCAATTACAAAGCCTCTCTGGCTTTTGCCTCTTTCAGTGCCTTGCAGAGCCTAGCCTAGCTATAAAAACAAACACACAAACACTAATGCCTTAGTAATGGAAGGAAGAGAGAAAGGAAGGACTATTTGTATAGGGTGTGGTGAAATATAGATGGATAGGTAAGTACGTGGAGCGAAAGCCTGATAAATAGACAAATATTCATTTCCAATGTGCAAATGTCACTAACATTTATAGAGAGAAACCAGCGAAGCGACACAGGAAACTGATGCAAAATACAGACAGAGACACTGGACCTTCTTAGGAAACCCTTGATGTTATGCCAGACAAAAACATTTTTCCGAGTATTCATGTAGCTAAAGGCAGCCACATGAAATATTGTGGCTAGTTTCCAGAGCTGAGGTCCTCAGTTCTCAGGGAGGTGAAGCATTACAACTCCATGACCATGAACACAACAAACTCTAGACACCGCCAAGGACCTCACTCAAGTCCAGGAGTCACTTCAACACCACAGTGTGCTGTCCTCCTGTTCTGTAGTTATTAATGTAACCACTGGCAGCAAGTGTTGTTTGCTGTTTACTTAAACACTTCAGGGTAATGTTAGGTACCACAGAGTATCAAATTGCTGGCATTTAGGGGAGAGGAGTCAGAATTGAAGTGTGTCGACATAAAAAAAATAAAACACAGAAGCAACGGGCACAGCTTGTTCCAGCCTTTGTTGACCCTGTTGATAAAAGCACCAGAGTTTGGGTGTTGTCTTAGGGTTTCCATTGCTGTGACGAAACACCATGACTAAAAAGCAAGTCAGGGAGGAAAGGGTTCATTCAGCTTATGCTTCCACATTGCTGTTCATTTTAAAGGAAGTCAACACAGGAACTCAAAACAGGGCAGGATCCTGGGGGCAGGATCTGATGCAGAGGCCATGGAGGGGTGCTGCTTACTGGCTTGCTCACCCTGCTTTCTTACAGAACCGAGGCCCACCAGCCCAGGGATGGTGCCGCCCACCAGCCCAGGGATGGTGCCACCCACCATGGGCTGGACCCTCCTCCATTGATCACTAATTGAGAAAATGCCTTGCAGCTGGATCTTATGGAGGCATTTCCTCAACTGAGGCTCTTTCCTTTCTGATGACTCTAGCTTTTGTCAAGTTGACACACAAAACTAGGTAATACAGAGAGGTAGATTTCTGTTTGTTGTTCTGTTAAGAAACGGTCGATTTGTGTTATTGTTTTAGAAGTGTGTATGAGAGTATGTGAGTGTGTATGTGTGTGTATGTAGTTTTTGCTCTTGTTTTATTTGAGATGGGACCTCCTGTAGCCCAGACTGATCTCACACTATGAAGTTGTCCTTGAACTCCTGACCCTCCAGTTTCAGCTATCTAAGTGCTGAGCCTCTAAAGCCATGCCACCAAGCCCAGCTGATTTATGCATTAATTAATTAAATTTTTATCTTTTCCTCAAAATATTTTAGCACAGTGCTAACGTACTTTTCTACCCCCAGCACTGCACAAATACAAAACAAAACAACAAAAGATACTTGAGCCTATATCACAAATCACTCAATTTTTCTGTTGCAACAAATTCAGAGAGGTTTAGATTATTTTATGTCCTACTAAGATTTTTTAATGGGACTTGTATTTGGAAAATGTGTAACTCAAAATGTAATTTTTCCTAATGAAAGTTTTTCTTATTTCTAGGAGGCTCTTCAGTCTATGTGAGTCTGTCCACTTTTATTTTATAAATAGAATAGTACCTTATCCTCGAAGCTCAAAGTGAAATAAATATTTGTCCATAAACTCTCTCTCTCTGGTCAGTTTTGAATGTCTGGCCCAGCCTTCTTCATCAGATTAAACCAATGAGATTCAGGTTGGTGCACACTGAGTCCTTGGGATGGTGTTGTGTGATTAAGATGACAATGCTCCCCCGGAGAGCCACAAAGACAACACACTGCTAGCTAGCTACATTTTAGTCTCTTTTGTTGAAATTGACATCTGATCCTAAAATCCATATGAAAATGAAATGAGACCAGGCAATCAGAAGAAGAGGAAGAGGAGAAACAGGAGGAGGAAGAGAAAGAGGAGGAGGGAGAGGAAGAGGAGGAGGAGGAGGAGGTAGAGGAGGAGGAGAAAGAAGAGGAGGGGAAAGAAGGAGGAGGAAGAGGAGGAGAGAGGGAGAGGAAGGAGAGGAGGAGGAGAAATAGGAGGAGGGGGGGCGGGAGAGGAGGGAGAGGAGGGAGAGGAGAAAGAGGAGGAGGACGCGGGGGGGGGGGGGAGAGGCAGCAGCAAGCTGGAGGGTTCACACTTCTCAAATTCACAACTAACTGTAAAGCTACAGTAATCAGGACTGAGTCGTGTTGGCACAAAGCCAGACATACAGGTCAGTGAGCAAGAACCTAGAGGTAAATTTGTGCATTTGTTGTCGACTGATCAAGGTGCAAAGACAATGGAGGAAAGAATCCTTTTTTTCATCAGTTGACCCAATAACATCCTTTAGTAATTTTCCTCCTCCATCACGGGACCCAGTCTGGAGTCAGATATTGCATTTAGTTGATATATTAATTTGCCTTCTATTGCTGTGATGAAACACTGACCAAAACCAATTTGAGGAGAAAAGGGTTTGTTTGGCTTGCATTTCCCTGTCACAGTCTGTCACTGAGAAGAGTCAGGGAAGGCGCCAATGCAGAGACTATGGAGGAATGCCATTTACTCTCTTGCCCTCCATTGCTTACTCAACTTGATTTCTTATATAACCCAGGACCATCTGCCCGGGGGTGGCATCACCCACAGTGAGCTGAACCCTCCCACATCAATCATTAATCAAGAAAATACCCAGCACTCAGGCCAATCTGATAAAGGCAATTCTGAGGGTCCATTTTCCCTGGGTGACTATAGTTTGTGTCAAATTGACAAAAACTAACAACAGTCATCATGTCTCTCTATCCTCCATTAGGCTTCAACATTTTTACAATTTTCTCTGTCCCAAACAACAGGGATAATTTGACTAAAAGAAATTACTCTAGCCGGGTGGTGGTGGCGCACACCTGTAATCCCAGCACTGGGGAGGCAGAGGCAGGTGGATCTTTGTGAGTTCGAGGCCAGCCTGGTCTACAGAGCTAGTCCAGAAAAGGATCCAAAGTCTCCAAAGCTACAGAGAAACCCTGTCTTGAAAAACCAAAAAAGAAGAAGAAGAAGAAGAAGAAGAAGAAGAAGAAGAAGAAGAAGAAGAAGAAGAAGAAAGAAAGAAAGAAAGAAAGAAAGAAAGAAAGAAAGAAAGAAAGAAAGACAGAAAGAAAGAAAGAAAGAAAGAAATGACTCTGTAGTTAAGAGCATGTTCTGCACTTTCAGAGAACCTGAGTTCATGTCTCAGCCTGTAACTGCAGCTCCAGGGAGATCCAAGGCCTCTGGCCTCCTCCAGCATGTGTACACACATTCACATACCCACACTTGGACGGACGGACGGACACACACACACACACACACACACACACACACACACGCACACAAACAAACAATTAAAAATAGTAAGAGCCAGGCAGTGGTGGTACACAACTTTAATCCCATCACTCAGGAGGCAGAGGCAGGCAGATCTCTGTGAGTTCAAGGCCAGCCTGGGCTACAGAGTGAGTTCCAGGACAGGCCCCTATCTTCTGCATTCATTTAATACAGCGTTTGTTTTCCTGATGGTACTCTGTTGTCAAATTCAGGCTGTTCATTCTCAGCCACAAGCCTGTGAAGGGAACATTACATATTCCTGAGGGTATCACCTGGTCCTGATTGGTAATGCAATTTTGATCACACAGTCAGAGCTTTACCTGGTTTATCCACTCTGTAATTTTTCCTCCCTCAAAACTAATAAACAGTCGTGGGAAGCCAATTTAAGACTATGCAAATGCCCTGCTGCTCATTAGTTTCTCCCTAGAATTACCAAGCAGTACTTGCCTTCCGGGGGATGGAAGAAAAGCGCCGTGGGCGCCATCTACGGTGCTGTCATCACACTGCAACAGGACAACAAACCATGAACTTTGTCATACCTGCCTGTTGTCCGATGCTCAGGAACAATTTCCGTCTCAGACATTTTGAAAGAAGAGCCTACAAGAATCTTGTGTCATGAGGCTGGGTTCTAGTCCAACACTACCATTAACTTATGAAGGCACCTTGAACAAGTCCTCATGACTTTCGAGTGTCCAGTGCCACCAGAGGTTGGATGACAAGAATGGAGTTACACATTTACACATTACTTCATTCCAATATTTGTTGAGCAACTCTAGACACCCATGAGGGGTGATCTACATTTAAAAAAAATTTGATGACCCCTCTGGGCAAGCAGTTAAGATTTTGAAAGGTAGGGACTGGATAATGGCTCAGCACTATTGCCAAGTCTGACCACCTGGGCTCAACTCCTGGGACCCACATGGAAGAAGGAGAGAACCAACTCCTGAAAGTTGTCTTCTGACCTTCACACACATCACAACATTTGTATGTGCATGTACGTGCACATATGCATATACAATAAAAGTAATAAATGCCCTGTTTGGAAAGGTAGACTATAGAGCAAAGAAAACCATCTTTGAATGAGCAGCGTCCCTCACAGCTCATGGGTTTGAACACTCGGTCCCCAGTTGGTGGTACTGTTTGGGGAGGTTATGGATCCTTCAGGAGGTGCAGCCTTGCTGGCAGAAGTGTGTCACTGGGGACAGGTTTTAAGAGTTCATAACCTTCCAGTTCCGGTTGCATGCTCTGTTTTCTCTGTGTGGTTGAAGATTAATTTCTCAGCTTTCTGCCCCCACTGTCTGCTGCCATGGCTCTCCCTCCATGACAGACTCTTAATTCTTTGCAGCTATAAGCCAAATAAGCTCTTCCTTAAGTTGATATTGGTCATGGCATTTATCACAACAAAAAAGACCCAATACCAAGGCCCGGGAAATAGCTCAGTGGTTAAGAGCAGTTGCTGGTGTTACAGAGGACTAGAGTTTGGTTCCAATCATGATGACCCACAACCTTTCATAACTCCAGTTCCAAGAGATCTGATACCCTATTCTGACCTCTGAGAGTCCCAGGCATGCGCATAGTGCACACACATACATGCAGGCAGAATACATATACACATAAAATATAAAGACCATTTTAAGAAACTAATATAACATTCCACACAGTATAGAGAAGGAAGAAATGGATGGTACTCGGGAGCCACTGGCTAGGGTGCTTCAGAAGTCCAGCCAGATCAGTTTCAAAAGCTCCCAGTGTGTGTCCGGAATCTTCATTATTGGAAGACCCCAGTCCCTGAGAATATGTTCACTGGCCACTTAGCCCTTGGTTCTATCTTCTAAGAGGCTCTTCCTTCCTCAGTGCCCCAGCTAATAATGAGGGTAAAGGAATGAGCTGCTTTGGGGCACGGGGCCATTTCCCCAGTCCTTTGTGGTCATCAGGAGCCACCTGAAGTCTTAAACAGTTACTGCTCCATTAGTCTCAGGTCAGCTCTCCTCTGGAAGAAAAACACTCCTCAAAACAAAAACCCATCCATCTTCTACCTTCTACCCAGACAGCATGCATGCCAAAAGCTATGGCACACCTCTTTCCCTTTCTTCTTTCTAGTCCCCAGGCTTTGGTGGGAAAGCCATATCCATCTAAAAGATTTAGTGGGCACTATGCTCTGATTTTACATTTTCCCTGATGTGCTTAAAACCACTCAATGCTTCAGCAAAGGATTGTATGTCCACACTCATCTCAAGGCTGAATTTTAACAGACCTTTACTACTCAAAGACTTCTTCAATTTTATCTTTCAGTCTTTGGGGTCAAAGGCAATTCCATTCTCAAACTCTATTTTCTCTCAGTTCTGCATGAAGGCAAGATAATCCTTTTCTGAACCCATGTCTTAATAAACAGAATATTGGGTAACATAGTTCAATTTTCCCAGTTCTGTCCCAGTGTTCAAACTCATTGAATATAACTGTCTTTCAAGTTAGCACAGGCCACAGTTTTACCAAATGTTTCACCGCTGCATAACCTTAGCCACCATCTTTCTAGTCACCAACAACTAATTTGCTACACACCAAAGCCAATACCTTGGATCTTAGAGTGTTGTTATTGGTTTTCCCCGCCCCTAAAGAAAGTCAAATTGCCTGTGCTGTAGGTTAGTTTGTGCAATACTAATGGATACCCCTCAATTCTCACAAACTTAACAGAAGTCTGCACTATGCAAAATCTGCTAGAGATATAGGCAATACTCCACAGTACATAGTCTCCACATACAGCCCAGCATAGCAGACTGCCCAAACTTTATGCACTGATGTATCAATATGCACTTTCATAAATTATCCCAACTGGGAAAGAGAAAATAAATGAAAACTCAGAAATCAAATATTCTCATCCTATAAATGTATATCTGGGGCCAAGTCTCATAAACACATCTAAAATAAAGGCTACAAAGCAGTGCAAACCCAGGCTCTTGGAAGAGGGGAAAATGCTCGAATGTTGAAAAGTCCATGTCTTCCCCTCTGCTGCACGACAGAGCTTTTTCCTTCTGCCTTTTGCACTCTGTGATTTCAGTGCTGTGTTGTTTGCTATGCTTTTTAGTCACTGTGTTGTATTCTCCAGCTTAGACCTTGCACTCCTGCAAAGTTCTCAGACATGCTCTTCAGCGTTCCTCTCCCCACTTCAACAGAAATGTACACACTAAAAGAGCCTTGTTCAACCTTCTGTATTGCTTCACTCCTTATTTTGTGTCCCAGTCCTCATTGGCGCTCCAGTCTGAGCTTTGCTGTTGCTTATGATTATTGCTCAGACTGAGACTCTCCATGTTAACTTTTTGTCAATTCATTTTTTGTTGAGATTAAAATATGGGAAATCATGCAGAGCCTTGGTGGCACACACCTTTAATCCCAGGGCTTGGAAGTCAGAGGCAGGGCTACACAGAGAAACTCTGTCCAAAAAAAGAAAAAAAAAAAAAAGCACACACACACACACACACACACACACACACACACACGGGAAATCTGAGTGTTGTCACATACACATGGTGGGGGGCATTCATTTCTGTCAAGACATTGTGTGTCACAGTGCTCAAGTGACTGAATGTCTTTGGAGTCCAGACCTGGTATAGAAGTCTCAGAGCAGCTGGGCAGTGGTAGCACACACCTTTAATTCCAGCTCTCAGGAGGCAGAGACAGGTGGATCTCTGTGAATTCAAGCCCAGCCTGGTCTACAGAGCTAGTTCCAGGACCACTTGGGCTATTACATAGAAATCCTGTCTCGAACAAAAAGAAGAAAAGAAGGAGGAGGAGGAGGAGGAGGAGGAGGAAGGAGGAGGAGGAAGGAGGAGGAGGAGGAGGAGGAGGAGGAGAAGGAGGAGGAGAGGAGGAGAGAAGAAGAAGAAGAAGAAGAAGAAGAAGAAGAAGAAGAAGAAGAAGAAGAAGAAGAAGAAGAAGGAGAAGAAGAAGGAGGAGAAGGAGGAGAAGGAGAAGAAGCAGAAGAAAGCTATGTATCTGGGGCTGGAGAGATGGCAGAGTGGTTAAGAGCACTGACTGCTCTTCCAGAGGACCCAGGTTCAATTCCCAGCATCCACATGGCAGTTTACACATGTCTGTAACTCCAAGACCTGACACCCTCACACAGACATACATGCAGGAAGATATATATGCATATAAAACAAGAAAGGAAGGAAGGAAGAAGTCTCAAAGCAAGCATGATTGAGACTATATGACCAGTAGAATTACAGTGGTCTTGTCTGAAGGATGGGTAAGAGGGGCCTGAAGGACAGGAAGTTTCACATAAAACACATCCTAGAGTGGATACCTCATTGCTGCTCATAATCAACTGGCTAAAACTTACTCAAAAGACACTATCCAGTCATAGAGGTGTGTAGCTAGAGTTTTCTCCAGTCCTGCTCAGGCCCACAGCCACTCAGACCCAAGTAAACACACCAAGACTTATATTACTTATAAACTGTATGGCAGTGGCAGGCTTCTTGTTAACTAGATCTTACATCTTAAATAAACCTATTTCTATAAATCTATACCTTGCCATGTGGCTTGTGACTTACCAGTATCTGTATATCTTGCTTCTCATCACCATGGCTGGCAGCGTCTCCTAACTCAGTCTTTCACTTCCCAGCATTCTCCTCTCTGCTTATCCTGCCTATACTATACTTCCTGCATGGCATTTTATTTATCAATCAATCATAGCAACACATTCACAGCATACAGAAAGACATCCTCAGCAGAGGTGGAGAATCTGAGGGGAAGAGTTATGACTAAAATTAAGAAGATATAGCCAGGAGTGGTGGTGCACACCTTTCATCCCAGTACTTAGGAGGCAGAGACAGAGGCAGATAGATCTCTATGAATTCCAAGCTAGCCTGGTCTACATAGTGAGTCCCAGGCCAGCCAAAGCTACATAGTGAGATCCTCAGTAAAAAAAAAAAAAAAAAAAATTAAGATGATGGTGTTGGTGATGATGATGATGTTAGTGGTAATGGCAGTAGTGATGATGATGGTAATAATGATGATGGTGATAGTACTGATGATGATAGTGGTGATGGCAGTAGTAATGATGATGGTGATGGTACTGATGATGATGGTGATGGTAGTGGTGATGATGGTATTAGTAGTGGTGATGGTAGCATTGGTGCTGCTGCTGCTGGTTATGGTGATGGTAGTGGTGATAATGATAATGATGTGGTGGTGCTGGTGGTAATAGTGATGTAGCAGTGATGGAGTGGTGATGATGGTGGTGGTAATGATGATGGTAGTGGTAGCAGTGATGGTAGTGGTGATAACGATGGTGGTGGTGGTGGCGGTGGCGGCGGTAATGATGATGATGATGGATACTGGCATTAATTAGCAAGCAGCCTCTGCTACAACTGGAAGGCAGCCACTAGAGAACAGTTACATGCTGTCAGTTCTTACTCCAAGAGGCTCTAAAACATACATAAAAAAATGAAAATGTACTTATAGCCAGTAGTAATTGGTTTTTATTTCAAACATGTAAGGCTTTTTTAATTTTGTGCTTTAATTTGGCCAGAAGTAATTCAATTTACACTGGGTTGGGTTTCTTAATAATTTGTTTTTTGTTGTTTTTTGAGATGGGATCTCTCTACATAGCTCTGGCTGTCCTGGAGCTCATTATGTAGACCTAGAACTAATTATGTAGAGATATACCTGTGTCTGCCTTCCTGGTGTTGGGATTAAAAGCATTTTCCACCACCTCCAGCCTTAACAATTAATGTGTTTAGTGTAATTGTGTAGCTTACAGACATATAATTACACCTTTTTGAAATTTTTTGAGAGAGACAGGATCTTACTATGTAGCTCTGGCTGGCCTGTAACTCACTATTAGGTCAAGGCTGGCCTTAGACTCACAGAAATCCCCTCCTGCCTCTGCTTTCTGAATGCTGGGAATACAGGCATGTACCACCACTCTGGGTTTAATAAGGCATTTCTTTATGTTTTTCCATTTTTAATAACATTCATAGCCGAGTTGTGGTGGCGCATGCCTTTAATCCCAGCACTCAGGGGGCAGAGGAAGGCAGATCTCTGAGAGTTCCAGGCCAGCCTGGTCAACAGAGTGGGTTCTAGGACAGCCACTAAAACTACACAGAGAAACAGTCTCAAAATCAAAAACAAAAACAAACAATAAAAATCATTCAGTGTGTGTGTGTGTGTGTGTGTGTGTGTGTGTGTGTGTGTCTGTCTGTCTGTCTGTCTGTCTGGGTTGGTGCATGCTTGTCAGAGCATGCATGAAGAAGTCAGAGGACAGCTTTAGGAGCAGTTCTTTCTACCATTTGAGTCCAGAGAACTGAACTCAGAACAAGTGCTTTTGTCCACAGAGCCATCTCACTGGCCCTTGTCTACTTTTATTGTTTCTCAGAACTTTTTATGGTCCTTGACAAGCTCTATCTTGCTTAGATACTATGCTCATTACATAAATAATCCATAGCCCAGGTGCGGAGGCAGAGGGCAACATGCTGCAGGCCTGTGTACTGGGGCAGGAGCAGCTATAGCTAGAAGCTTGCCATGGAACCAAGTATCAGCGAGCAAAAGGCTCAGTGTCCCAGGAACCTAGAGAACAGCAATGCTGAAATGAGTTCGAACAAAACACAGACAGCAGCACAGGGAAGGAAGCAGTGCCAGGCTCTTGCACAGCTGGGAGAGGGAGGGCTGAGATCTCCAGGCCTCACTTGGTACCTTAAAAGCCATGAGGTTTTGTGACCCACCTGATAGCACACTCCTACCTGCCTCCCCTTGCCTGGCTGCTGTGGCAAGATGAGAGGAAGAATGTGCTAAAAGGGAGGGCTAGTGTACCAGGTGACATCAGATGACATTGGGACATTCAAGTGAGTGTCTGGCTATCATGGGATGTGTGGGTCTGGAGCTCAGAAGAGTGGGTCCATGACTTTTTATCAGACTCTCAGGATTCCTGCACCAGGGCAATTAGGAAGGCACAGAAGCCAATTATTACTAATTTAACCGAAAGTGGAGTTATTAAAAGGGCTTTCTAGGTAGTTCACAGGTCAAGAGGGCCAGAGAGTTAAGCCTGGAGTTCCGCCAAGCCCAGGAACAGTTGCTGGAGTCATGCATAGAGCTGGTCTGCTGAAGGACCCATCACCACCACCAGCACCCAGTGAGTGCTTCATCTGCTACTGTGCCATACAAAAACCCCACCTCCCCATAGCCACATCACCAACCTAGAGGTTGTGAGCAGCTGAATGTGAGTGCTGGGTACTGGGACTCAGTCCTATGGAAGAGCAATACAAGATCTTAACCATGGGACCACGTTTCCAGATCCTTATTTACTTCTTGAATCATGATCAGAAGCTTGAAGAGAAGCTTGGAAATCAAGATCCTGAGGTGTTTCATGCTTGTTCTTTCCCTCTCTCCCACTCCTCTGTGTATGTTTGCATGTATGTGTTCATGTGGGTAGGTGTGTGGAGACTGGACAGGTCAACAGCTGGTGTCCTCCTCAATCACGCTCCACTTTTTTAAATTTCTTTTTCCAGAGACAGTGTCTCTCTTTGAACCTGGCCAGTAAGCTCCAAGAATCCTCTTGTATCCACCCTGGCCACTCTCAGCATGGAGATAACACATACAGTCCACCATGCCCAGCTTTTACATGGGCGCTGGGATTCAAACTTAGTTCCCTGTGCTTACACAGCAAGCACTGTACCAAGTGAGACACCTTCCAGTCCCTCTGGTTAGCTTCTACAGTGAAGGGTAAGCTGTGCCATTCAAGATTCCCGGGTGGGCAGGCGGGTGGGGATCCACCAAAATAGGAAAGGAGTTGCCTTAATTTGCTTTCTGTTGCTGTGATCAAAGACTTACCAAAGCCACCCTAAGGAGGGAAGGGATTCCTTGGCTTATGTTTTCCCTGTCACAGTCCATCACCAAGGAGAGGCAGGGCAGGAACTCAAGGAGGAGTAGAGGTAGGAATCCTGGAGGAACGCTGCTTACTGGATTCTTCAACCTGGCTTGTTCAGCCTGTCTTCTTAGACAAACCAGGACCACTTGCCCAGAAGTGGCCCTGCCCACATTGGGCCAGGTCCCTCCCAAGTCAATCTTTAATCAAGAATATGGCCCACAGACATGTCCAGAGGACAATCTGATGGAAAAATTCCTCATTTCAGGTTCTTCTTCCCAAGTGACTCTAGTTTGTGTCAAATTGACAAAAATTAATTAGCACAGGGGTTGAGAGTTCACCACAAACTATCCCCAGCAAACTGCTGGCAACTGAATGCAGTGTGAGCAGAGAAGACAGTGAGGAATGTCACTCTATCAAGAAGCTGTGTTGTTCCTGTTACATATTCAGTTTGGAGGGCTGCTTGGTTTGGGGGACGTTGTTTGGTTTAGTGTTTGTTTTGAGACAAGATCTCACTATGTAGCCCAAGCTGGCCTAGAAGAGCCAATCCTCCTGCCTCAGCTTCCGTGGTGCTGGAATTAACGGTGTGCACCACTACACCAGACACAAAAACTTTCTTGAAGTGTTTTTGCCTAGCAGTGAGAAGTAGGTTCTCTTGACTATGTTTTCCCTAACTCTTCCCTCAGGCCTACTGCCTGCGTTTGGAAGAGGAGCCTGTATTCATGCGGTAAGAGCAGCTGTTCTCTCCTGCTTCTAGAAGGCTTTCTTCAGTCCATGCTCTTACTGCTGTTGGAATCCAGGATCCAAAAGGATGTGAAGCACTAGACACCACTCTAGGACAGAACTGCTGGTAAAGGAAAGTGCTATTTTTTATTTGATTTTTGAATGTGTGGGTCCATTTAAAATGAACTATGCTACCCTTAAATCCCTCCCTTGTGCCCCTAGCCACTTTGGATCAAATGACCATGTCTAGGAAGGACCTAGGAGGAACGTGTCCAGACACCCGAGAAGTGTACAGCTTGAGGTGTGGGCATACGGCTCTAGAAGCGGCACCACCAATGAAGAGTTTCTTCGAAGCAGTGCAGTTTGGCCTGCAGAGTTTGTTGTCCTGCTTGGTTGGGACTCTAGCTGTTTCCCCACCCCCAGAGATCCCCTGTTCCTCTGTGGCCTGGGCATCAGAGTTGGAATCACAGTTGTTCTCTTTAGAGCTGTAGAATCTGAGAGATCTCTAACTTTACAGATGAGGGAACTGTACACCCAAGGTCACACCACTCATCACTGACAATGCCAAAATTGAGATCCTCAAACTCTCAAGTCAGATGTCCTTCTACAATACCTCCAAGAGGGCAGCAACTATCTGCCTCCAGCTCCAGTAACATTTGAAGTAAGCAGATGAAGGATGATCAACACAGATGAGAAAGACCCACAGGAGGGGTCTAGGTGAGCTAGGTTCAGCTCAAGTGAGAAACCACAACACTCCCCAGTCTTCCCTCCCTCAGAAGGTCATTGTGACAGACCCCCACCTTGCCAGGACTCTCCTGGCTGCATCATTGAATCATGCATGGAAGCATGCCTTCCCATGATCCATGGCTCCCTGCTGACTGAGGCAGGTTCCAACTGATACGGATCATACTGGTGAGCTGTCCACCAGCGTGGGAACTCAGTTGAGTCAGATGGCAGATTGCATGCTACAAAATCCAACCCTCACTTAGGCTGACCGAGATGGGAGCTCTTAACCCATGGGCTGTCTCTCTGTTCTCCAGGGAGCAACAGAGAGAAGGATTCACAGATGCAGAAAACTCTGCAGGTGCTCATGAACAAGATCGCCAGAGGAGAAGCAAACCCAGGAAGAAGGGACTGAAACAGAGAGGAAGATGTGGGAACAGCTGTGATTCTTCTTGCTTACCCAGACTCTGGAAGAGGAAATGACGACACCCAGGCACATCCCTCGGTCTAGGTTTCAAATAAGCTCAGCCTTTGGGGCTGAGATAGAGATAATGTAGCAACCTGGAATATCCTAAAAGCTGAGTGAAGGGAGTGCTCATGAGGGGAAAGGTGGGGGAGTGAGTGCTGTGCAGAGTTTGAGACTGTTGAGAAATGAAAGGCATTCATTTCATTTGGCAACTGGGTGGTCACTAGTGCCTCTTATGAAAATCTACAGAGGACTGAAGGCGAAGAAGAATCAAAGTAAAATATTCTTTCTGTTGTCTGTTTTTTAAATCAGGGTCTCACTATGTAGCCCTGGCTGGCCTGGAACTCACTCTGTAGACCAGGCTAGCCTTGAACTCCCAGAAATCCTCCAGTCTCTGCCTCCCACATGCTGGGATTAAAGATGTGTGCCACCATGCCCAGCCAAATAGTCTATTTTAAAAGAAAAATGATGAACAGGGAAAAAGGTCTATGACACAGATATGACAGTTTTGTTTTAATCTCGAGATAACTTTGGTAGGCTGTGTAGAGGTAAGCAATGGAGAGAGCCTGCAGAGCCCAGGAAGGGAAAAACAGAGCCTTGGAGGACATATCAGGGCTCAGAAAATATAGAACTAGAAGCACAAGGAAGTAAGTGAGGCAGGACACACAACCTGGTCAATTGGAAGAAGTGCAGAGGAAGGAAGCCCTTGCCTAAGGAGTGTTCTTCAATAAAGCAGATGGTAGGTTAAGTCACTGGCTAACAGCAAAGATGAAGGACATGTATCAGAAAGTAGAGTAATACACCAAGTTCAAGAATTTCCAATCAATACTGAGGCTGTGGCTCTTAGAAGCCAAAAAGGAACAGAAAGCAGGCTGATGTAAAAAATGGAGAAAGTGGAAGGTGAGGAGGTTAGGAAAGTTCAAGATGCTAATAAGAACCTATATGCTAGGCCCTAGGTTCATGCTGGGAAGAGGAGGAAATCCTGGAGAAGAATGAAGGTCTGGGAGAGGGATGCGGTCACGGATCTGGACAAAGGGAATGGGAATGTGCACAGCAGTGAATGGGGCTGGAGAAGAAGGGGCACAGGAGCAAAGAACTTTACTAAGTGAACAATGCAGTAAAAGCAGGGGTGCAGCGGAGACCAGCTGCAAAGAGGGCCCTAGATGTCAAGAGGCACAAAGACCTGTGCAAAACTAGGGAGAGAAAGCTGACATTCACTGTGTTTCCAACAATGTCACACACGGAGCAGGGTCCAAGGAGGGCCTGGTGGCTGCCATTCAGCAAGGTTCCTACAGCAGGCATGTACCTGTTGCTAGAATTCGGGAGGATCACCCTACCCAAGTTCTGTGAAAGAATGCTTTCCAAGTCCATGCTGTACCGATTCCCGCACTAAAATCCCCTTGTGCTATGGGAGTCATCCCACTAGCACATTTCTCAGCATGCAAAAGGAAGTTCCTTGTCTTCTAGGGCTGCACACTGAAGTAGAACAACCAGAACTCTCTGCATTGCCATTGCATGACTTTGTCCGGGACCAAAAAGCTGAACTGACCTTATGATGGGACCATGTGGAAATGAGTCAATGCAGGATTTGATAAAAATGCTGAAGAACCAAAGCACAAAACTTAACTTAGTGAACAAGTATTTGGTTTTGTTTTAAATTTCTTGAACTTCCAGTTCTGTTTTTTGTTTTGTTTTGTTTGTTTTGTTTTGTTTGTGCATGCAAAGAAAAAAATTAAGATGACTTTAAAAACTTGGTTCCAGGAAAAATTCCATGAGCTAGTGAGTGTAGGGAAGGAATGATGGCTCAGGGCCTTACATCCTTGAAGGAAAGGGCATCCCTCTTTCCTCTCTGCCCTGCTCACATGCCCAGAGGGAGCCTCTCAGCACAGAGGGGCTCTATAGTGGAAAGGGAACAGAGGACTGCCTACCACATTTCCGAGATCTCTGGGCCCAGAAGCTGATCCTTGTTCCAACTGGACACACTCTAGCTACATGCTATATCAAGAAAGGGGAAGCAAGGCTTTGAACCAGGCGTTTCCACATCATAGGCACAGTCTCCAGCTGGTCCAGGAAAGGCTGTGTCAGGTTTCAGGCTATCATAGTGTTCAGTGGCTTTCCAGGGCCAAACACCATGAAGTATGGACTATGAGCCACAAAAGGAAAGATGCCCAAAGCAGAATTAGGAAGGTACAAACAGAAGGACCCTCACCAGACCAATCAGAGAAAAAGATGCAAAAATCAAAGTAGAAACAGCCAGGGCCACAACCAAAAAAGCAAAAAGCTTTGTGAACCTAAGGAGCAAAGCCTGTTTTCAAAGGTTCCTGGACTAGAAATGAACTGAAGATTCAGCTGCCTGGGACTAGACTGCAGGGTATGGAAACACATGTACTAAAGAGAGCTTGGCAGTGCTGCTGAACTGCAAGGTGGTGGGCGGGGCTTCCAAGTGAAGCAGCTCCTTCAGTCCAATGCAGAAGGGACTGAGTGTTGTTGCTGACTCACAGGGAGAGAAGAAAAGTTTTCTGGTAAAAAGAAAATTGCTTCCCAGCAAATGCCCTGTGAATAATCACTTCTTTAAACTGCACCTCTTCAAAAAAACAAAGCCATGGCCTGAGAGTCCCCTGAAATCAACCACGCCATGCCTCAGGAACAGGCCACTGAGATGCCATCTCCACCAGCAATATACTCAATAGGTCTTTCCTCAAACAAGCCTTTGCTTAGGAAGAAGCCTGTCCCTGTATATGTCTCAGAGGCTTCCTCCCAAACACCCTGCCTACACTGTGGAGATCCATCTACAATGTGACCTGCAGCTTTCTATTACACAGCTCTATTCCCATGGCTTCCAGAATGCCTTTCCGCATTCTGTAAGAACTACAACCCTAGAGTTACCAGGGTCACTCAAGGACACTGGCTTCTCACTTCTCAATTTTCCCCTTCTCTGCCCTTAGCCCAGATTAGACTCCTATGGGTCACCACTGCCTTCTCCGAGCTCCAACAAAAAGGGTGACAGCGTGTTGGCTGCTTCCGGGCTGTAAGCAGCATGGCCACAATTCTGATCTTTGGTTGTATGAAAAAGTAGAGAACTAGAATCTTGGGCAGGAGAAGAGGCCCAGCACACTGCATTAACCTGTGGGCTGTTCTTGCCAGGGAATTCTGTACCTGCAACAGACACCACCTCACACTTCTCCCAAGTAAAACTCAAGATGCAGATGTCTGAATAGAGATGATCAAGGAAGAGCCATTGACACACATAATAGTCACTTCCGAGAAGGTAGGTTCTGAAGTGCTATCAGCCCAGAGTTAGGAAGCTGGCATCTTCTGGATGTGAGTGCAGTCTGGTCTTTACACTGCTACCTAGCTCAGGCAAGAGTGCCAAACCACACACAGCATTTCACAGTGACCGCCTAAGTCCTACTCAGGAAAGGGGGCGTAAACAGCAAATACCCTGAAAACCGTTAGAACCCAAATAGGCACCAATTGAGACCTAGGGCCTCGAGAAGCCTCCATTATTCTGCCAGTGGCAGATGCCTCTGTCCCAACAGGACGAGCAAAGGCAAACAGTGACCATCTTTGGCTGTGCTGGGACAGGGACCACAGGCCTGTCATGTATCCAAACCTCGCTTTCTTCCTTGGACCCACTTCTAAGACACACACAGTGCTCCTGAGCCCTGGCTGCTGAGAGGTGAGCAAAGTCTGCTCTCCCCATCTGAAAGAGCTCATAAGGAAGCCAGGTCCTTCTGAGCCTCATGGCATGGAACCTGTATGTCGGTTACTCTAGCAGCGAGGAACACCCTGTCTGCCCTGTTTTACTGAAATCTTCTTTATGGTGGGTGCACTATGGCTCCGAATAAACGCTAGAGACGTAAACGATGAGAAGGTGCGATCCGCGGACGAGACTCATGTCACAGCCACACTCGGAAGAGAACAAGCTGAAGTATGGGGGGATGGCCGAGAGGGCGGGACATCAGCCGCCAGCGTGCCCCGTCTCCTTCTGGGTCTCACACCTGCGAGATGCTGGTGGACAGACGGAATGACATTCTCTTTGTCTTTTCATTCTCCTGAGATAAAAGAAAAAAATCGGAATACTCAAATTTGGATTTATTAAACCAAAGGGGACCAGGGTCAGGACTGGGGTTCCCTAGAGCTGATGTATTCTATCCTGAAATGGAAGAGCGGCGCCCACTAAGGGCCCCATATACTATGCACCAAGTGTTGTAAATAACCAGCAGTTTCTGGAGAGACCTTGGCACATAGGTGGCCAGCAGCACATTTCAATGGAATTTAACAGAATGGCTGCATGTAGTGGCACATGCCTGCAATCCTAGCACTTGGGAGGAAGAAGTAGGACTGTCCCAAGTTTAAGGCCAGTCTGGTCTCTCTAGTTAGTTCCAATCCAGCCTGGCTATAGAGTAAACCCTATTTCAAAAAGGAAAGATGGAAAGAGGGATTGAAAGAAGTAGAGAGGGAAGGAAGGAGAGGGCAGGGGGAGGGGGGACGCCACAAGGAGGGAGGGAAGGAGACTGATCTTTCATGTCTACACAGATGAGAGAGCCAGAGGTCTTAGGAGTCTCTCTGTTGCAAGCAAGCCCTCTGCTTCCTTCCTATAGCCAGGAGCTTAAAGGGTCCCTTCTTTTCTCCCTCTAGCCCAGGGGGACTCAGGCACTAATGTCAGAGAGCTCTCTTTCTATGGGCATGACAGCCACTGTGTAGTGTAACCAGTATTGAGCCAGGGGGCAGGACACCTCTTCCTCACCCTAGGTCCATGACCTTGCCAGAGGACCCTGGGCAGGAACACGGACCCCTCTGAATTGCAGGCTTCACTAATCACTGGAGTTGGTGATCTCCATACCACCCTACCTTTCTCTTATGCTAAGGGGTTGAGAGTTCACCAACACAACTCCATCTTGTACTCTTCGCATGCTGCTCAGATGCCCCTTGCCAGTACCACCACCCACCCGCCTTGCCCGCTGGCTGGCATCAGCTCTTTACCATATGTCGCCGCCGCCTCTTGGGCTGGATGCCTTCCTGCATGTAGGGAGGCCACGGGAAGCCCTGAGGGGTGGGACAGCCACTCTCGCCAGATACGTCCTCAGAGTCTGAGTCCTCTTGCTGGGGCTGGGCAAAGCTTTTGTCTGGGTAGATCTCCTTTAGCCAGCCCTCAAAGAATACTTCCAGGCAGCGACCAGCCTCTGCAACCTCCGAGTCAGGCTGAGGAGAGGAGAGAGCGGTGGCCCAGCCTGTTCTACCAGACCATCTCCTCTATGCCCCTCCATCAGAAGGGATACAGGGAGCACACACCTGACTGGCCCATCTTGGAATCTCATCCTGAGAGACCTGGAGCTTGGTACATTCTCCTAGGACTCAAGATAACCCACTTGGTAACCGTTCTTAAAGAGAAGTAATCTTGGTAGATACCCACAGTTGGCCAGTTACTAGTACCTCCCCCATCCTTCTGAGTCCATGCTTAGGGCCACGTTTGAGAGAGGGCTTTTAAGCCATAGCAAACCCCAGGACTCTGCTCCCAGACTCTCTTGCCCACATCTGCCCCCAGCCATGACAATCTTAGTAGGGTCACTATGAAATAGAGAAAACAAACCCAACATACGTAATTGAACTTAGCACAGTTCCAGAACATGAGGCGCACGTCTGATACCACTTCCTCTGGAGTAGTATAGTGAGCTGGGTCCTTCTTTTGCAGCTTCCTCCGGATAATCGATAGGTCCATGGGCCTCTTGATAATCTGGTAATAATGCCTGGCCTTGGGGAGGAAGAGAAGGGGAGGAGGAGATGAAGAGGAGAAAATTAGTGTAGGGCTCGTTGAGAAACAGGAGGAAATGGAGAGTGAGAATGTAAGGGAAAGGGTGGGAGAAAGGAGGACTGAAGGTATGGGAAGAGGAAGAGGTGTCGCTTGCTAAGTCAATGCAGTAGCAGCTGTGAGGGAGAGGAAGAGGCAGGAATGGCCTTGACCCCTAGGCATTCCCTCAGCAGAAAGGAGAGCAGCAGGCAGGGCAGAAGCACAGGCCTCCTTACCAGGGGGCTGACTGGTTCGTGGAAGGAAGGGCAGAAGCACGGGGCCTCCTTACCAGGGGGCTGACTGGTTCGTGGAAGGGCAGGCTGAGGCTGTTGCAGCACAGGGACAGGACCAGCTTCTCACACTTCTGCAGAAATCACAAGTGGCAAGTGGCACACAGTTCTGACTCCACCTCAATGAGAACTAGAGATGGTGACCCTGGAGCTGTCTGGTTCTGACCTTCAAGGCGCCAGCCACCCTAAGAAGGCAGCTTGGGCTCCCAGGCCAGAGGAAAACTGCTGGGGTAAGGACAATAACATAAAGTCCCACAGGCCACGTCATCAGGCATGGCCCAGGACACAGCCTTAAATGTCCCCCATCCCTCTCCCTCCCTGAAGCTCGAGGACTGAGAGCTGGGCCCCAGGGCAGCAGTGCAGAGGCAGGGCCTTCAGAAGCTGACTTAACCAGGAAGGTTCCAGCCTTGCACAGGGATCAATCCACTTCCGGACTGTGGGGAGCTGGTGAGACTTTTGAGGGGTGGTAGCGAGCAGGAGGAAGTGGGTCATCTGGATCACATCTTTGCAGGGTATATTTTGTCCCTGGAGCCCCCTTCTCTCTGAACTCTGCTCTCCCACATGCTCCCCACTGTAGTGTCTCTGCCTCACCACAGACCTGGGGACAATGAAGCCAAGTGACCATGGAATGAAACCATGAGTCAAAATAACCTGTTCTGCTTGAAGTTGATTTTCTCAGTCATTTTGTCACAGGAATGCCACAAAGCCCACCCCCTAAAAAGGCTCACCATCCCCCTGGGGGAAAAACTCAACCTCTGTAGGCACAAAGGGTTGCCTCACATAGAAAACTCTGCTCCCCAAACCCTTCCCTACCTTCTGGTCATTCATGCTCAGGCCGGGAGGTGCCCGCACTCCGGGCTGATTGTAGCGGGCATTCTCACAATCGTACTCCATCTCAGGCTGCATCAGGCTGCGGCACAGGGTGCACACCCACTCTCCCCTGCACAGCAGGTGAGGTCATTAGAATTCAGCATCCTTCCCTGACCCTCTGCCCAAGACAGGCACAGAAAAGGGGGTGATGAAGTAAGAAACTCTGTCCCCAGCCCTGCCTCAGTGAAGGGAATGGCCTGCTAGCCACAGGCTTGAAAGAAATAAGATAAACCAAGATGCCCTGAAGACAAGGGGGAAACAAAACGGTAGTTGGGGAGGAGCTAGGGCTAGGTACGGGACAAGGCACACAATTACAGGGCCCACCAACCCACAGGACCAGACTTGGTGCCGGCCCAGGTAAGCCCACCCTGGGAGCACTGTGGCCTTCTGACCCTGAGGATGACTCACCCTGGGAAGCTGAGCAGGGCTGGCACATGGCAGGAAAGGTGATACACTTTGGGGCAGCGGTCACAGCACAGCAGCTCCCCACCATTGAGGCACACAGCACAGAAGTCCTCGTTCTCTATGGGGGCTGGGGTGCACTTCTTGGCTCCCAGAGCTCGGGGAATGAGTCTGTGTTCTTCAGAAGATGCACTGTCCATCTCTGGCAGCCGCTGCCCAGTCGGAGAGGTGACAGTGACCTTCCTTCCCCCCAGACCTGGGCCTTGGGTGGCATCAGGCAGGCTGTTCTGGCTGACCTTGGAGAAGAAGTGAGTCTGAGCAGTTGGAGCACAGAATTGGCAAATGGTGGCAGGGGTGAGGTGGGGGGTGGAGAACTGACAGAGACTAAGCACTTACTATGAGGACCTCCTACTCCAGGACCACAAGCCAGCCAAGTTCCAGCTCAACCCTGCTGTATCTCCCAGATCCCATGCAGCAGAGGACGAGGCTAGCTACAGTCCCACTGAGGTTCACATAAGGCCCTAAAGCAAGTATTCTAGCAGCAACAAAGGAAAACAAGAGGCTCCTAGCCTGGACCAAGCAGAACCAAGTAGTACCTTAATGGACATGCTAGAGGACTCAGTGCCACACTCGATCACCAGCAGGAAGCTCCCGTCCTGGCTGTTATTCTGGGGCTTCAGCTTAAACACAGGCATCTCTCCTGATGAGGCAGCACAGATCTTGAGCCTCTCCAGTCGCACATAGGGAATCTTGGGCTCACTACTGAGGGCTCTGTGATAAGAGAGACACCCTGGATCTCATCAGGAGCCCCGGATAACCTCGATCTCCAAGTTAGGCTCATTCATGATCCCACAAATGAACAGCCTCCTCAGTTAACCCTTTACAGGTCCACATCCTTTCTCATGTCAAGCTCAGCCCAGCCAACCCTGTCAAACACTGGAAAGATCTTTGGTACCACCTGTAGCCAAAGGAAGGCTCCCTGAAGAGGAAGGACTGTTACACACAGAGTGTAACACCTGACAACGCCTGGAACTCTCCCATAACTATTGTAGGCACCCAACCCGTGGACCCCACTTGAGGCTCAGCAGGTGGTGATGGCAGGTAAAGATAAATTTCTGCTTCTAGTTCTTATATAGGATTACTTCCTGTGCCAACCTCTCAGGACAGGAAGTTGATTGCAAGACGGTCGGCCAAGAGTCATTACCTGATGCTTGAATTCTCCTTTGTATCCAGCTCTAAGGCTTCTTGTTCAAAATGCTCATATTCTAAGACAAAAGACAAATTAAATAGCTATGACATACATTTGTGGCAACAAATATCATTTAGACCTTTCACTTATTTCTGTTATTTGGACTTTTGGTCATACACCTGCCACATAATTGTTACCAAGTGTGTTCATTCATGGTGGGGACAACCCTACAATAGGTCTCCTTCCTGAGAGAGGATGAAAGCCATCATCTTTTTGGCAAATGTTAGCACAGATAATAACACTCAGAGGCTGCTGAGGGGTAAGCGCTGGGTCAGGCACTGAGAGCCATCTTCTAAGAGATTATAAATAACCTGTTTCCAATACACTGGTGTGACCTTCTGTCATTCTCTGCAGCCTCACCAGTGTGGAGATTCCAGCACCACCCCTGGGGACCAGATCCTCTGCACAGCACAGACCACACAGATGGGCAGGGAACGGTGGTGAGGCGCACACAGGAACGCCCATTTACTAACACTGCCCTATGTACTTTCCTTGGGCAAAGCTGGGTCTAAAATTTTGATTTAGTTGCATAAAATATAAGGTAATATTACTTATGTAATAAGGAGCAATATTTTTTTCAGTTGGTCTATCAGTATAAAGAAAATAAAAGAGAAAAATAGTTCATTTGGTGGTATCATTGTTCTTTTATGTATTAAGTGCCTACGAAATAGACTGCTCCATTTCAAAATAAGCAATAACACCACACATGAAAAAAAAAAGGTTAATTGGTCAGTATTTGACTCTAACTTCTTGACTAGCCCTTATCAGATGAAACAAACCACAAATCACCTTAAGAAGGGATATTGGTGGGCTGGTGAGTCAGCTCAGTGGGTATATGTGCTCGCTGCCAAGTCTGACGGCCTGAATTCGATCTACAGCATCCATGTGGTGGAAGGAAAAAAACCAACTCCCTAAGAAGAAACTCAGAGCTTATCTCCAGTGGTCCAAATTCCCTTTATTAACGAGGCACTGCACAAATCCACGTGACTGCTGAGTACATGGGAAATTCTTGCTGTTACAGAGTAAATGGCTAAGGGATTTCTCTGTAGTTGTTTGCCCCCTACCCTATGCAGCAGTTTGGTGAGTCCCCTTTGCTGAGGCAGGCGGAAGTTACCCATTTCACAAAGGACAGAGTTGATGTCCTAACTAGATCCAATGGACGCACCTTTTCATTCATTTTACCAAGGCTAGCTCTTTTGGAGTGATTTCTTCACGTGGGCCTATATACAAAGCCAGACTCCCCAGGATGTGTTCTATGAGGAAGATTAGAAGGAGGCCACACAGATCAGTGCTGCCCATGGTTAGGGAAGCAGAATCATGTACATCACTTCCAAAGGACAGAAGCAAATTCAACCTTATAAGATGCATCTCCCAGGCTGAGCCCATCTACCTGCCTCCACCTCACTTGGAGGTGCTGAGAGGCCTGCTCAAGTCTATGGCCAACAGGAAAAGCAGCCACTTACTCAAGTCTCACCTTTTGGGTGCTTGTACTGTTGTAGAGCAATAGATGTGTTGGTCATCGGTGCTAGAGAAGGTCTTTTCACAGAGAGGTTAATTGGTTCCTCCAGTTCTGAGGGAATAGCCAAATCTTTGGGAACATCCAGACTGGAGGCTGTGGAGCCTTGTCCCACTGAGTCTGTGAAGCGAGTGCACTCCTCACTTTCCATCTGTCAAAGGTGAACAGTCAACAAGAATCAAATCAGACATTCTGGCCATCAGCAAAACTGCTAAGATAAGGCTGCCAATGGCCAACTTCTTACTTCACAATAAACAAAAGTTGAATGCCACTTTCCCGAGACTTACCTTACACAGGGCATTCCCCAGGGAGGATTCAGACCCATCCTTGGGGCCCAGGCTCTCTGCAATTTGGCCAGAGCCAGGACTGGAAGTAGATCTAGTCTCCAAATGTATGTCAGAAACTGAAGGCATACCCTGCAGAGGGCAAGTGGCCAGACTTGGCACAGCCTGGGTGTGCCCAGACACTAGGCTGGACCCAGCCTGTGAGTGGTTGCTTGCCAGGCTGGTAATGGCCTGGGAGCAATCACCCCTAAGGTTGGGCATAGACTGGAATGTGCCACGCACAAGGTTTGGCACAGGCTGCAGGTGACTGGCTGAGCTGGGCACGGCATGGCTTGAAACACTCATCAGGTTGGACACAGTTTGTGGTGGGCCACTCAGCAGGCTTGGAATTGTGTGGGTGGGACCAGCTGTCAGGCTGCTCATTCTGTGCATCTGTGGCTCTATGGTCCTCGCCAGCCTGGTAGATGACAACTCCATCTCCAGAGTGTTGGAAAAGCCCATGATGCTCACTGAGGTGGAGTGCTGCAGAAAAAGGCATGGATAGAGTTGGGCTGTCAACTGGGAATGTAGGAAGAGGGGCGAGACCCAGCCCACAAGAGCACTGAAATTCCATTCGCCTGCATTTAGGGGCTGCCACTGGGAGCTAAGGCAGCTCATGAAGTCCTGTCCCAGTTCCCACCACCAAGGAAGCTACCAGATTATGACATAGGTTATGACATAGAGGGAGGTGCAAGCTAAGGGGTGTGTGTGTGTGTGTGTGTGTGTGTGTGTGTGTGTGTGTGTGCAAGAAAGACAGAACGAGAAAAGGAGAGAATCTACCACCTGACCTGAGGTCCATGCATGCCTCATGGGGCTCTATCCCCCAACCATAGTCCTCTACTTAAGCAGAGGGTTAATAGGGACTTTCTAATTTCACATTTCCAGTCTTGACTAATACTGCCTGTGGCTTCCCATCCTTCCCTTTAAGGGATCTTGTGAGATATTTTCCCACATAAAACTGGCTAGAAGTTATGAAAAATTCGAACTGTGATCTGCTTCCGAGCTGCTCCCTCCAAAGCATGGCAAGGTTCCAGGGGGTCTCATTCTGTCCGAGGGAACCCAGCTCAATTCCAGAGCCTGCAGCAAGCTTGCAGCTTGTACTAGCATTGAATGGTGCCTTTCATCAAGGTAGTGGATGGTCTTTTCTAGTGCTGGTATACCTGCCAACATCACTCCAAACCACCGGAAGGGGGCTTCAGAGCAACTCCTAACATGGCCCCAGCTGTGCAGCCCTCAGCAGGGGTGAGGCTGTTCCCAGCAGAACTCTGACTACCCAGGTCCCTCAGAAGAAAGACTTAACACATCACTGAAAAGGAGTTGAAGACATGGGTGATTTGGGTCACTGATTGTGTATAGTTTTTCAGGTTGAAGAAACAGATCTGATGGGGATGAGAAGGAAGGAGATCAGTTTTAAATGTAATTTTTATGAATTTAGAACTTAATAAGCCTGTTCTTGAAAAAAAGAAAGACTGAATATATACCAATTTGTCTACTTTCGAAAATCAAAGGGCAAACACTAGAGGATGCACCTCTAAACTTTCAAGATCAGTGTCCCAAATGTGCCATTCTTTCCCCAATGTGTGAAGTGTTCAAATTTCCTGAGGGCAGTAAACACTTCATTACATTCTCAGGTTTCAATATAAGGGTAATAAAGCTATTCCCTAGTAAGAAAGATGGCCTTCCTCACTGTGAATATCATTACTGGTGGCTCAGCTTTGTAAGACAGACACTAGAGGGAGCATCATAGGGCATCCCTCCTTGCTCCCCAGCTAACACCAGGCCCTGTAATTTAAATATACCCATTATTCCCTCTCTACAGACAGTGACAAAGCATAACCTACTATCTCCCTAGACAACAGGAGTGGTCTCCTCAGTGCAGACAGTTGGAAACACACATCAGACCACAGCATGCCTTTTCATTAAACCCTGCAGAGTGTGCTCCACTTTCCTCAGGATGAATACAAAAATCCTGAAGAGACTCCCAAGACCCAGGTGACCTGTGCCCTCATCCTTAGCAGCCACAAATCAAAGAACAACCCCCTCCCTATTCTCTGTAATCCAGGCCTTCAGACACTGTCTTTAGTTCCTGAAACAAGTCAGATGCCCCTGGCAGCCCTCATCCCCTCCAGAGAGTCTGCCTTCTCTGTACAGAATATTTTCCTTACTCTATCCCTGTTCCATTTGCCCTTCAGAGCTCAGCTCCCCACTGCCAGTGTGTGTGTGTGTGTGTGTGTGTGTGTGTGTGTGCGTGTGAGACAAAGGTTCTTTCATCCTCTAGTGCAGACCATATCCCCATCCACTTGATGCTCCCAGAACACTGGTCCTTTCAACCTCAAGGCACATCCATGATACAATGACCAGATGTTGTTCCCTATGAAACTAAACTCCATCAAAGCATAAACTTTGGTCTATTTTGTTTACCCACTTTATTCCTTTATTCCTGGACCCAAGAGCAATGTCTGGGTGAATCCAGGAAATAGTGAGCTAATTGAGATCTCAAAGCTGTGCTGTGAGACTGTAGATTCTACAAATGCTGGGCTGAGTAAACAGCAGCTGGGTTCCACTCATGACTGGTTTCGAGTTTTCCCTAAAATCATGACAGGCTTTGGAGAGCTGAAGTTTAGTAAGAATTTATTACATACAAAGCAGTTTGCTAGGGTTCTACACATACTGCCTCAGTTCATCCTCACAGTAACCATTAAGAGGTTACTGTGAAGGTTAGAAGACAATCTGTGTGAACACTTAGAATGTCTGGTACGCTACTGCAGCCCTTGTAAACCTTGGTTGTCCACTGTAGTATTGTGTTGCAGAGGCCTTTGTTATAAACAAATTTCAAGTTTTTAATGTTTCCATAAAACATGATCTTTAATGTTTTCCATTTCTCTTTTTTATTGTACATAGAAATACAATTGATTGTGTCGATCTTGTACCCTGATTCTAGACTCACTTTGGATTTTCTGTGCACATGCTAGGTGATGTATTATAAGTAGTACCATTTCTTTCTCTTCTTTTGCATGTTTCCGGCTTCTTGCCAATAGCTGGCCCTTCTAGATGACTTTGTATAGTCATCCTGCTACCGAGGACCCTTTCAATGATTTACCCTGACACTGGAGGGGGCTCTTCCTAGATGTGAGTCCAGATCTGGCCTTCAGATCACGCTCAGGGGGGGCCTGAATCCACCCGACTCCTCTTCCCTACATCCCACCCTCTGCACATCAATTTCTTCATCCTTCCCTCTCTGCTATCCCTCGTTCTGTCTCTTATGACCTTCACCTTTTTCTTTTCTCTGGTGTTAACCAGGGTTTTTCTCCTTTCTCCCTACCCTATTCCTTAGTAGTTATCAGCTTTTAAAGTTTGTGTTTCCTTAGTCTTCTCAGTTTTAAAAATATGATTTAAGCACTTTTTATTTATCTTTCCACGAAAAAGAGTACTTTTTGTGTGTGTTGCTTGGTGGTTTGGTCTTTAGTAAAAACTTTCTAACTTGCTAAGTAGTCTATAGAGCAAGGATGAATGGATGAATTCATTCAACCTAAGTGAATTAGGCATACAGCCCAACAAGAAGGATCAAGGCCAGAATCCAGCGGCTTTCTGCCTGGTGACTGAGTGTGGCTGAGTTCTCCAGTGTGTCCGCCAGGCTCTATCTTGGCCCTCCTTTTCTCTGCTACTGCCAGAATACTCACTTTGGGGTCTTTTGTGAGCCTCTCAGTGAGTCTACAGCTAGCCTTGTCCTGTGCTGTGAGGGATCCATGAGACACTGCAGGGGCGAGCTGTCTCTTAGTTGTCCTGGTGATACACTGCCAGAGCTCTCTCATAACCTGTATTTTCTTATCTACAGACAGAATATCTGATGATTAATGCCTTGCACTTTGTAATATAGAAGAAACAAATCCTTTCAACTGTATTATTCCTCCTTTCCCCCACATGACATAGTTAACCTAGTTCTGATGTTCGTTTGGTCTGCCCATAACAGATATTACATAAATACATAGCTGAGGGTGACTGTGGACTTCTGGTCCTTCTGCCTCCTCCTCTCAAGTATTGGGATTAAAGACATATGCCATTAGGCCCAATTTTATAAGGTAGTTAAGGATTGAACTTGGGGCTCTGTGCATGCTCCAGCAAGTTCTTGGTGAGATCCTTGATGCTAAACCAGGATCTGTTTAGACCATCCACCTAACTGTTTGAGTTGGGCATAAAGCCAAATCTCAACGAACATACCCTATTTGAGGACATCAAGTCCCTCGCTCCATGCAATGACACGAGTTCAAACAATGACAGACTAGGAAGAGAACAGGCAGACTGAACCACAGTTAGCACGGAAGCAAGTCTGCCGGTGATGGGCTGCCATAACTCGCCAGGAGGACACCAGTGCTAGCAGGAGTGAGTGCTGCTTGTGGTCACATGGGAGACGCCCACAGAGAAGGAACTCAAAAGCACTGTCAGAGCAGTCTCGCACTGACCCCATTTCTATAGGCTGAAAACACAATGACAGGGCTGGAGGGCTGGCTCAGTGGCTAAGGGCACTACTGGCTGCTCTCCCATAGGACCTGGGTTTGAACCCTAGCACCCACATGGCAGCTCACACATATCTGTAACTCCAGTCCCAGGGGATCTGATGCCCTCTTCTGGCCTCTATGAGCACCAGGCATGTACATGGTACACAGACATACATACAACCAAAACACCTGTACACATAACTCTTAAAACATGGGCAAGTGTGTGTGTGTGCACACATGAATTTATACACACCATGTCAATTATTTTTGATACTTTTCTGGCTCTGTGGAATGTAGTGCCACCAACCACTAAACTAAAGAATACTTATTTCATGTGCAGGAAGAAAGTAGAGAATCATGAAGCTTTCATGGTACTCTGCTGCCAGTACCCCAAGTGAGAGGAGGCTGGAGCAGGTTCTCAAGGAAAGGAGAGCCAGGGAGGAGGAAAGGGCTTCTAAAGAGCACACTAGGGTTAGAGAAGGGCTGGGGAGTGTGGCCACATTGTCTGGTGGCCAGTGCCTCACTCACTGCCAGGGGAGAAGAGAGTGCCTGCCCTCTGCAGCAGGTGGTGTGGTTCAGAGGTCAAATGAGAGAGCCAAAGTGCATTACCTGCCCTAAAGCCTCACAGAATCATGACTACTATCTGAACTGCTAACAGGTAACTGATATCTCAACTTCATCACACATAAAACCTTCAGACTTCATAAAGTATGTATTCTGAAATTTGCAAGTGAAAGTAAACTATTTTCAAGTTCAGAAAGGAAGAGTCAAAATATCAAAAACCATTTACTGAATGTTTTTTGAACTCAGGTCTCTAGAGGATGAGGGGAAACTGCCCTGAGCCTAAGAACCCATTCTTAACACACTTAATTAGCATGGCCTCACTTGCTCCTAATTGCCCCCCTCCTCCACACTTCTGTCCCTTTCTTCCTCTTTGCCTTTCTTATTTCAATCTATTGTTTGTTGAGACTGGCTCTTGCTATGTAGCTGAAGATGATTTTGAACCTCTGATCTTCCTGCCTCCACCTCTCAAGTGTCATACGGCTATACCAGTTCTATGAGGCACTAAGGATAGAACTCTGGGTGCTGTGCATGCTAAACAGGCAACTGAGCTCCAGCCCAGCTCTCTCTCCTTCTCTTTCTCTGCTGCCTGTCTGCCTGTGTGAGCCACTCACCTTTTTATCTGTCCTTACCACCTGACTTGCCATCCTGCCTGAGACCTCTCTAACTTCTGCCTCTTCTGTCGGTCACCCATGCAGCCCTTTACCCAGCTAGTCTGACTTCTATTTGGACTGTAACCTGCTTCCCACCCTCTCCCCACGTCACCACTTACATCTCCTTCTGGAGTTCAATGTATGGACATTACTCTTGTAGTGTGTGCCACAAGGTGTTCTCAAAATCCAGAGAAAGCATTGCTCCTATCACTTTAACAGGAAGGTAAACTGAGACACAGAGTGATTACCCAGACTTCTTAAGTCTTTCTTAGGCCCAAGACTAGGAATTGTGGTCTGGCCTGGTAAATATGCTGTCTGGACTTAATTTTGTGCCATTGGCTAAAAATCTTGTGTCTTTGTAGGAAGTACTTGTGAAATAATAAACAGACACATAATGCACATGTCCTGAGTTTATTATGTCTGTGGTTCTTCCAGCAAGGTAGATGGCGTGATGTTTCTCATCAACTTATTCCCAGATAGCTGAAACATACTTTTTCCAACAACAAAGTGAATTGGTTTAAGAACATTATTTTGGAAGGGATGAGTATAAACTTAACTAAAACATGGTCTCCTCAAGCAGAACTAATGAGCCTAACATATAAATGAATGGCTGAAACGAGCAGCTAGAGTCCAGTGATGGTCTCAGAGGCTTTTAAGAGTAGAGGGCGTGACTTGTCGCCTCAGCAATCTCCCGTGGTGGCCTTTCTCCAGGCGAAGTCGCTGTCTTCTGTCTTGTGAGATTCCGTTATAGAAGTCCTAACTCCCCACTTCTAATCTGCTTATTCTTTGAATGTTGAAAATAAGCAACTTCTTAAGCTGGGCATTGTGGCACATACCTTTGATCCCAGCACTCAAGAAGCAAAGGCAGGAGAATCCCTGAGCCCTGAGTTTGAGGCCAGCTTGGTCTACAGAGGGAGTTCCAGGACAGCCAGGGCTGTTACACAAAGAAACCCTGTCTCCAAAGAAAGAGAGAGAGAGAAAGAGAGAGAGAGAGAGAGAGAGAGAGAGAAAGAAAGAAAGAAAGAAAGAAAGAAAGGAAGAAAGGAAGAAAGGAAGAAAGAAAGAAAGAAAGAAAGAAAGAAAGAAAGAAAGAAAGAAAGAAAGAAAGAAATAGCGAGCCAGGCAGTGGTGGAACACTCCTTTAATCCCAGCACTAGGGAGGCAGAGGCAGGTGGATCTCTGTGAGTTTGAGGCCAGCCTAGGCTACAGAGTGAGATCAGGACAGGAACCAAAACTACTACAGAGAAACCCTGTTCCGGAAAAACCAAAAAAAAAAAAAAAAAAAAAAAAAAAAGGAAAGAAACAAAGAAAAAAAAGGAAATGGGCAACTTATAAAGAAAACCATGTCTCTAAACTTGCTTGATCAAGTATGCTAATTATATCCTGTGTCTGGGTTTATGATCTCATACATGATATAATGCCCTGGGTTTGTGACATCTGTTTCTGTTGTTGCTCCAAGGCTATGCCTGCTGACTTCTGGTTTCAAGTTGTTTCACCGTGGTTGAAAATCACCAAAGAGCAGGGGTTGATGTACGGTAGGAAAGGGGACCAATGACTTGGGAGTTGCATCTTAGACATTCACTGAAAACTCTCACTCTAGCTGAGGATGCAGGTAAGGAGAGGTAATTTACCTTACAGAGGTAAACTGACGTATGAACTAAATGCTCAGGATATCCGCATGCTTCAATGGCTTCAGATAGGCAGGCTGATTCAACAGTAGATCGCAAAACAGCCCAACAGGGCAGGGAAGGAAGCAACTAACCTGTCTGGTAACTGGCGTCACCTAGTGGGTTTTTTATTGTGTTTTGTTTGTTTGGGGGCTTTTGTTTTGTTTTGTTGGTTTTTGAGACAGGGTTTCTCTGTATAGCCCTGGCTGTCCGGGAATTTGCTCTGTAGACCAGGCTGGCCTTGAACTTACTTCTGCCTCCTGTGTGCGCCACCACACATAGTGGTTTTTACAAGTTGGTTTTTAATAGTAGTATTGTTGCTCTGGTTGTCAGTGAGAGCTCATCCATCTCAAGAGGCTCCCGTATTAATTAAGGCTACTCTGATGGGTACACAGACATCCTGCTGACCAGAGCCAAACAGGATCATAGGAGATAAAGAGAAAAGAATTGAAAAGTACCCAGTGCCCTGATGATCTGAGAGAAACAAAGAGGCACAGAGGATCCTAGAGGTTGAGGTGGGAGGATGAGGAAGGGTGCAGTGGAATTCTAGAAGTCTGGAGTGAGAGCCAGCTAAGGGAAACTTACAAAACCTTGGGAGGCTGGGGAGAGATGGTCAGAGGGATTTCCCCGGGATACTGGAGGACACCCTCAGGCTATTGATAAGTGCCAGTTTCCTCATGGACCAGGAGATATGGGCAAGGGTCTCAGTTTTAGTCTGTGAAGGAAACCATCAGAGAACTAAAGAGAGAGCTTCTTTAAGGGGATCAATTCAGAGGCGACTGAAGAGTATTTGACTTGCCTCCTAAGCAGGAGAACAGATCCTTGCACAGTCCAGCAGGTGCTGACTGGGACACAGGACATGCCCTAAGAAGGCTTCATCACCCTGGGAACATTCTGGCTACTTTCAGGGCCATGTTATATGACTATAAGATCATAGCTGAGGTTGAGGATCCAGGATCTGGTCTGCAACCCTGTATTTGGGGACTGTGAAGGCAAGATGTACTTTCTCACACATGGCAGGGTTACAGTAAGAATTTAAATGAGTCATTTCTCATCTCTGGGCTGGAATTTCCTCCTCCACAGGCTGACAGAAAACTCATGAAGCCGTTAAAGAGTTAAATCAGGAGTTTAAGTGTCAAAGTGCTTTGATACTGGTATAACTGCTTTCCACCTCAGCCATTATTATCCTTTGTTTATCTGCATCTTCCTTAATAATATGGGTCACAGGAATGCCTAGTGCTTCTGCATCCTTTGGTGAAAATACATCCCAGACTCCTCTTAAGCCATGAGCACCCCTTGTGTGGCAGAGAGCTCTCTTGCAGGTTATGAGGGACTCAGCTGGGCTCTCTTTCACAAGTACAAAAAGTAGCCATTAAAAATGTCTTCCAGATTCACCAGGAATGTAAGGATGTGTTGTGGAGTTCTGACCATGGTGCTTTTCAGAGTAGCTAAATCAAGATTAGGAAGTTTGGTCAACAGCCAGTGCCAGGTGGTTAAAGTCAGAACATCCTGCTGGCTGCATGGAAGGTGGCAGGACAAATGGGAGTGCCGGTGATCCTTCTAGAAAATTCATCTTCATCTGCAATGTCTTCACCATAACGTCATTTAGCGGCAACAGGTGCTCTGTTCTAATCAAAGCCCTTCTAGTGGCAACAGAGTTGGCATGGAATGCCCACAAAAGAGCCTGGTGCCACAGAGTCCACTTCACTTCCCTGGCACCCATGGACCAGAGTGGCTGCAGACCCAAACACTTCTAACAAAGACAACAAAGGTCAAAGGAAGCTGGGTCCTAAGGACTCTCCCCAGCTACTTCCAAGACAAAATCCAGTAGGTGAGAGGCCAAAATGGAGCCCTCTTCCTCCCCATGCAGTACACAGAGAGGCCATTGAACCCAGTCACTGAAGACAGGTTGAGTCAGGAGCCTGTGTTCTGGTCCTAACATTGCCCATAGGTAGCTGTATAACTCTTAGGTGGGTCACTTAATCTGTGTCTCAGTTTCCATATCTTTCAAAGGGGAATAAGAAAGTGGCTTCCTCATAGTATTGCTAGGATAAACAAAGACACAAAGTGGAATCATCATGTAAAAACCTGTGGAAATTTGTTTCATTTTAATTCATACAAAATATTCTTTAGTAATGAGGTGTTAAAAATATTTGATATCCCTCAAACTTCATACCTTTTATTCTGCCCAACTGCAGCTTAAAAGTAATGATACTCCTTCAAAATGGAAGCACCTTTCCTTAGGGCAGCAGCCTCTCTACAACCCAAAGCTCCCTGTGGCCCACAGTAACAGGCCCTTTTCCGGGAGCCTCAGACACAATGCCTTAGAAACACATCTTTGAAAATGCTAGACCATCCTCCCGACCCTTGCCCCAAACCTCAACATGGGCCCCAAGTCATGATGACCAAGTCATGACAGTTCAGAATAACAATAAGTTACAGTTCCCAGAGCCTTCAGTAAACCTTTGCCAACCTGTGGCCACCCAGAATGATCCCAGTGTCCCCTTGTTACTCAGAGAGCCCTAAAGCCACTCACACAGGCAACATAGTCTCTGTGCTTGAATGTAGCTTCCTCCCTCCCTCCATACTATGTATAAGAACACGGCTGCACCCACACCAAGTGAGAAGCAGTGCTTCCTGTTAAACTCTGGACACTGAAAATGGCTGCCTTGAGTCATCTTCTAATGTGGTTTCCATGGGAGAGCATCAGCAATTCAAAACAACATCCCCTCTCCCTTCCAGTACGTTCTTTATCCTATATTCCCATTCCCAGGACCAAGACAGACCTGAGCCAAAAGACTTTCTCTGTCTCACCTCCTGTAATCAAACAGATACTGAATTCAAAGCTCTTGTCATCTGATAGCCCTTGAAATCTTGGCTTCCTCTTCCTTCCATGGCAACTTACCTCATTCAACTCCTCTGTACTAGTCTGGTCTCTCTTACCACTGATCTCTAGTTGAAGTGACCTTTCAAATTTAATTCAAGCCATAACCCTCCTAGCTGAAAAATCCTTCCGTCAACTCCCCCGCGCCAATCCTGAATCCCAATTCCAAGCATAATAGGCGAGGCCTTCCAATCACACCCATTCCCGGGTGTACTCCTGTTCCTGTCAAGACAATTCATCTGAAACCCGGAAGAAAGCCCCGGGCTGTCTCTCAACTTCGACCTTCCAAGACTGCCATTCCTTCCACTACATCCTTTCTCCTTCAACTAGCCCAACTTCTTCACATCTTGGTGTAAAATAAACTTCCAAGAGGTGTCCTGGGAGCAGCCTCCTCTCCCAGAAGTAAGTGCTCCAGGAGGGCACACCTCAATGACTGCTGTAGTGTTCCATCGTAACTTACTGTTGGTGAATGTTTGTCTCTCACCAGACAGCAGCTCTACAGTGAGGTGGATGACCTTACACACCAGTATGTGTTGAGCACCTACAACATTTGAAATTCTAGGACATATGTGTGCATTTGTGCAAATATGTATAAAATGTTAACATCAAATGAATAAATAAATGTATGAATTCGATGGCCCATATATAAGTAGCTAAACAACTAAGATCTAAAAAGGGCTTATTTATGGCACCTGTAGACCAAACCATTTTCAACAGGGTAGGTAGGACAGAACAGGACAGGCACAGACAAAAGACTACTAGTATCAGAGGTCTTCCCAGTCTGAGCGTCACCAGAAGCTTCCAGTCAGCATTTCATTTCTGCCACTGCTTCCTTTTCTAAACTCTTCTCAAGGACAGTGAGACAGCTTGTCTAAGCAGCAGTGCTGGAGAAATGAGAGGCTGTACCTGGAGCAACTAGCAGAACCAGGCTGCAAGCCAAGGGATGCCGAGGGGCCGGTGGGCAAGCTTGGAGTTGTAGACTCTGCCAGAGGGATACCATGGGGCCGGTGGGCAAGCTTGGAGTTGTAGACTCCAAGACTAGGGCTTTAGAGTCAGAACTTGGGGAAGGACCAGGAAGACAGGCAGGCAATCAAAGGAACAGGGCCCTGGGGTGGAAGAGATGGCGCAATGCTGAGAGTCCAGGTAGAAGGAAGACAGTGGAGAGGAAAAGAAGACAGGAGGTAGCCAGCTTGCGAGTTGTGTGGGGCCCCTAGCAAATGAGAAGGTGACCAAAACAAGAGGACTCTGATAGATAGCTCATCTTCAAAGGATCTCCATATCTGTGGTGCTCAACTGCCTCTGCAAGGACATCTCTGCAGACCATGTACCTAGGCAATTCCACTGGATCTAATTCTAAAGCCAATAACTTCGAGTAGTGGGGAGCCACATAAAATATCTTCCCCCATTTACATTGAAAAAGGATAAAAGCTGTGCACTGGGTTCTTAAGTAAAGCTCAGCTCTTCTGGCAGCCATAGGGCCCTAGGCTTCATTTTCCTTAGCTACTTGGAAGTGATGCCCACCTTAGACAGCCATTAGGAAGGCGAAGTTAGATCACAGTCATGAAGTACCATATACCATTCTGACCACAGTAAACTCCTTCCCATCCCCTGCCCTCTCCACTCGAAAGGAAGGCCAGCAGGCCCATGTGGGAGTGCAAAAGATGAGGAAAGACCTACGCTGCTGACTCAGGAGGGAAAAGGCATGAGTCAGGGCTGGGTAGCATCCAGGGATGGACTAGCATCCAGGGGTAGACCATCAGGGGTGGAACAGGGACACACCTCCCTGCCCCCATCACCCTCATCCAGGTGCCTGGTGTCTGGGCTGACACAAGCCTCATGCTAGGCTGTGTTAGTACCTTTCTCACCACATTTGGAGAGGAGTGCTGGGAGGTGCTGTCCACTGGGGGGACACTGTGAGGAGTTTCTTCCCCAGATGTCTGGGGCAAGGCAGCAGCAGAATTCTTGTCAAGAGGTAGAGCTGGCTTTGGGCCCTCAGATGCTGGTGGCTCCTCTGTAACCTAGAAAAGAAATAAGGACCTTGGATGGGTTTCCCCACAGAGAGCAGCAGCAGGGGCTAAGGCCCACTGAGCCTTGCCCATGTTACTGTTTATACACCATAACAGATTAAGTTTTTCTCAAGAAGAAAAATAATCTGGCCGGGCAGTGGTGGCACACACCTTTAATCCCAGCACTCGGGAGGCAGAGCCAGGCGGATCTCTGTGAGTTCGAGGCCAGCCTGGGCTACCAAGTGAGTTCCAGGAAAGGTGCAAAGCTACACAGAGAAACCCTGTCTCAAAAAAAAAAAAAAAAAAAAAAAAAATCTGGGTTGGGGAATGGCACAGTCGGCAGGGTGCCTGGCACACAAGCCGAAGACCTGAGTTCCGAGTCCCAGCATGCACATAGAACTTGGGGATGAAGCACGGTCTACAGTCCCCAGAGCCAAGGCAGTGGGCAGAGAAGGGCTCACTGGCCAGCCACCCTCGCCAATCTGTGAGCTCTCAGTTTAATGGGAGAGCCTGTCTTAAAGACTAAGGCAGAGCATTAACAAGGCAGCTTGCCTCTATGCACACATGCACACAAATGCATGTGCACCCTCATGTTACCCCCCAGACATCTATTTACCCACACAAACGTGTGCATACAATACACACACACACACACACACACACACACACACACACACACACACACACACACATCTAAACTCTTCCTGAAACTGTATCTTAATACCATAGTCTTAGGATAGAAGCCAAACCAAGACTTCTGAGCAAACTCTGTGATATTCACTTTAACAATTATAACACGTGGTTTTTGTTTGGTTGGCTGGTTGGGTAGCTGGTTGGTTAGTTTGGCTTTGATCTGAGTTTATTTCATTAGTGCTATTGTTACAGTGATAGGAATTAAACCAAGGGTCTTGTGCATGGTAGGAAGCACTCAGCCTACCACTGAGACACCCTCAAATCTCTAACAGTTTATACTAATACTTAGCTGTGGTCCTCTATGAACACTGGATTCTGTTCTGCCATCATGGGGACTACTTTACATCTCTTCAAAGGAACTGAGCCTCAGGAGATGATGCCTGAAGTATTACCTAAAGTCATCCGTGACGACCCATGAATGTGAAGCCTTATATTTTATAATAAAAGTCTCTGGAGACTCTTTGAAGATGTGTAATCATAGATTTAAAGGAGACACCACTGTGGGAAACGTGAGAAGGGATGGGGAAATAAGCTGGGACAAAAGATCTAGAAAAAAGGAAAATCAGGAACTATGAATTAAGATGTGGAACAGCAAAGATCCCAAAGATGCAAATGCACTCAATCATCTTAAATGAGAAAAGAGAGGACCAGCATTCAATACTCCAATATTCCCTAAGCCGAGATCAAAGCCTCTTCTGTGGCATTCTAGACAAATCATCAGACCTGGGCCCTGCCTGGTCTTAGCTCCTCTTCTCAACACTGTATGGTCTCTAGGCAAACTGCTTGCCTCCAGCAACCCCACTGCACCTACCACCTACAGATGGCACCCCCTACAGAACACACTGTTGGCATGATACTCTGTATGTAGCTGTGCAGACATAAAGTTGAAATCCTCCCTGGAGGGTTGTAAAAGTGCCAACAGCGAAGTCTAATGCCACCTTCACTCTACCCCTTGAACCCTCCCATTCGCCTACCAGTCCAGGGAGTTTGGCAGGCTGCACAGATAGGAGAGACGGCCTGCCTTATCCTGGCCCTGGAAGGGGTCTAGCAACACTCTGATGGTACCATCTATTGGGCCTGAGTAACACTAATGCTCTCTGTGAATACATGAGAACCTGAGTTCAATCCTCCAGAATCCACACAAAAAAAGCCAAGAATATCAGTGGGTGTCTATAATCCCAGTGCTTGGAATGTGGAGACAGGTGGATCCCTGGGGCTTGCTGGCCAGCCAGCGGAGCCAAATTGGCTAGCTCCAACTTCAGAAAGAGACTCTGCCCGTCCCTCCCCCCCTTCCCTCCCCCCCCCCCCCCCCGCCAAAAAAAGGTGGAAAGCAACAGAGGAAGATGCCCAACATCAACCTCTAGCTTCTATGTGGATTGACTCACTCTCCTCTCTCTCTTCTCCTCTCCTCTCTACTCCCCCAGTACCTTTATGTTTTCAAAGGTACTATCTATGGACAAAATGCCCAATGGACCCCCGGGCATAGGGCTAAGCTAGGCAACTCTAGAGAACACTGAGCCCAAATAACTATAGAGCCCATGTACTATATCCCCCACAGCTTTGCTGAGCGTGGAGGTCAGGGGTAACGTGCAGGCTAAGCTGAAGCCCACACTAAGATGAAGGAACGGATGTTGTATACCCTGAGAAGTCCTGGGATGACAGCTCACCTGCAGGGTATCCTCCTGGCTCTGGGTCTGGACAGGTGCTGGCTGCCTCACGATGTAGTTGATCTGCCCCACGATGGTTTGCTGAAGATGCTGAGGAGACTTGGTCTGACTCAGCTGCAGGCTGGGCTGCTGAGCCTGCAGGAGAAGTTCCAAGTCCTTCTGCATCTCCTCCAGCTCAAACTTGTGGTGCATAATGTCCACGTTCTGTGAACAGGCAGGCCCAGGAGGGCTCTCATGCTGACTGGAAGCTAGGTGCTGAGATGGAGGCAAGGGTGGGGGTGCATGCTGGGTGGGTGGAGGGGGTGGAGGAGGGGGTGGTGGCTGCTGCTGTGGCTGCTGCTGAAAGTGGCTGAGCTTCAGCTTCTGGTGGTGGCCCAGCTGAACTTGGATGGAGGGTGTCTGTATGGTGGGCTGGGCATGAGCTCCCGACTGAACGTCTTGTGGAGGGACTATGCATACAGGCTGGGAAACCAGCTGCTGTCCTGGCCGCTGGGATGTACTCTCCTGTTCTGCGGGAGGTGGTGGTGGTTCTAGCCAGGGCTGCAGCAGCTTTGGTGGATGAGGACTGCAGGCTAGCTCTTTCTCCCTGGGCAGTAGGGTAGAACACTGCAGGGACCCCAGCTGGTGGGACACCATTTCAGAGGGCTGCCGGAAACTGTGAGCTGGGTGCATACTGGGTGGGGCGACCTGGCCTTTGAGGGAAGGTGAGACTGGGGAGCAGTGGGAACAGCAGACAGTCGAGGAGCACAGTGCTGGAGGCTGGAACTTGTGTGAGGGGTGGCTGAGAGACTCCTGCTGGGCCATGGGGGCCTGGTGGCTCTGATAAAAGGAGGATGCCCCCTGTAAGTTCCCATAAGCAGCCGCAGCATCTGCCCGGGATAGCTGTCCACCCTCAGTGGTTATGCAGCCTGGAGATCGAGAGCAGAGAGATTCCCAAAGGTAAGATGCAGCTGCTCCCCTTTGGTACTACCATTCAGCAAACCCAGTCAGCCATGGAGACAAAAAACTTCCAACCCTGACCTCCAAGACTGTCTAGAACGCTACCAGGAACAACACCTCCAGGAGCTTGCTCTAGGGGCCATGGGTATTTGAGGGATTGGGTCAGCTTTTACTAAATGACCAGCCTTTCTACCTGACTGGGAAATCTACCTGCTCTGTACACTCCTGTTAGTCTAACAGCCCAGTGGAGACTCACTAAAAGAATGCACACGGGGTTGGGGAGGGAGGGCTTTGGAAAATAGCAAAGGGTACACAATGAGCCTCTAGGTACATATCTGGGAACCGTTGGGCAGTGTGATGGAAGATCCCATGCCAGGTTGGTGCCAGACACCAGCACTGCCCTGGGGTTTCTGAGCCCTTCGGTGAGAACACCATACTGAGTGCTGTCTACTGCTCCTTCACACATTGTTCTGACGAAGCTGGCTTAGGAGACTGAGCTCCTTGAAGACAGAGGATGTATCTGATTCACCTTTGGACCTTTCGTACTCAGCACCAGGACTCACCCAGGGCAACTGCTGAATTAAATCAAACAGGAGGGAGCAGCAAAAACTCAATCTGGGACTGGGGATATTGTCATTTTGGTAGAGTGCTGGCCTAGCATATGCAAAGTCCTGGGTTCGATTCCCCAGAACCATGAACTGTGCACCTGCAAGCCTAGCACTCAAAAGTGGAGGTGGAGTCAATAGAACGAGAAGCCCAAGGCCCTCTGTTATTTTTTTTTTTAAGATTTATTTATTTATTATGTACACAGAAGAGGGCACCAGATCTCACTACAGATGGTTGTGAGCCACCATGTGGTTGCTGGGAATTGAACTCAGGACCTCTGGAAGAGCAGTCCTTAACCTCTTAACCTCTAAGCTATCTCTCCAGCCCGCCCTCTGTTATTTAGTGAATTGGAAGCCAGCCTAAGCTACATGACACCTGTCCAAGCAAATGAGCAAAAACACATCTGGTGTCACTGATTTGCCAAGTTCAACGTTTTTTCAATGCGATTAACAGGCTAGAATCAAAGTGGCAGTGGGGAGTTAGTTCAACAAGCCCATTATGGTGTCAACACAGCACATCTTCGTGTTGTCTACACTGCATAGAGACTGACTGGCAGAAATTACACAAGAGAAGAAAAGATGCACAAGGCCATTAATCTTCCGTCTGCACCTCAGCCCCAGAGGAGGAGTGGGTAGCTTGTACCCACACATGTATGCCCCATGTCACCACACAGACATGTTCACCTGAACTGCCATACAGTATTCAGAAGAGGAGGGTCACTGTCTCGTCACCTCTCCAGCAATGAAGCTGAGTAAAAGGAGCAACATTCATGCAGAACAGGGAGCTGTTTCAGATGGCATTGAGTCCCACCCTGCCATTTTAGCCCATCCTCCCACTTGTACTCAAGAGGTTTGATGGCTGATTCCATGATCACTGGCAGTCTCTGAGAACACTTTCTCTTGGGAATATGCTGGCCCATCTAGAAAGCACAGCAGATTACCTATACTTATTCTTAGTTGACAGGCCAAAGGTCATAGCTCACCAAGGGAAGCCAGCTGCTTAGTCCAGAAGTTGGGCTCCCAGGTGAATCTGATACTCCAAGGAGAGCCAGGATCGGTGTTACAACTCGTCTCCAGCAGCCGCTGCATCTGGAACACAATCTGACAACAGTACCATTTATTTGGGCATCTGCCTGCGTGATAAGTCCTACTACTTTCTAGTGCTTTGGGCAGGTTAAAGGGCCCCAAGTTGTGTCCCTCTGGCCTTTGGTCATCCTCCATAGTCTCAGTTCCCTGTTCCCTTCCAGTCTTCCCAGCCAATGAGCTTCCTCTTCCCTGGGCTCTGGAACCCCTACATCTGTAACTCTTCCAGGCCTCAAGTGAGCCCCAGTCATCCTACCATCACCTCCTTTAAAAGCTGTGCAGACCTCAGACCTGGCCAATGCTCTGCTCCTGACAGCATGTAAAGCCCCTTCCATCCTTCCCAGATGCCATCTTCCTCTGCCAGGGCTCTCATCTACTGCCTTTCACCACACTCCCATCACTTGGGGCTTTGCCAAGATTCCAATCACACCCTGCCATCATCTGGTTCTAGATAACTAATGGCCCAATTGACATCTTGGCCTCTTAAAGTCCTTGATTTTTTTTTTTCAGTTTGTTTTGTTTTGGAGACAGGGTCTCACATATTCCAGATGTTATTCAAATCTATTACATATCCAAGGATGACCTTGAACTTCTCATCTCCGGCATGCACCACTACATCTGGTTTATGGAGTACTAGGAATCAAACCCAGGGCTTTGCACATACGAGGTAAATACTCTACAACTGAGCTACATCCCCAATTCCCAATTTTTATTCCTTTTGGTTTTTTTTAGATTATATTTTAATTACAAGATTTCTCCCTTCCCTTTTCTCCCTCCAAATTCTCCCATATACTCCTCCCTGCTCTCCTTCAAATTCTTCTTTTTTTCATCGTTATTGCATGCATACATATATATTCCCAAATACAACCTATTAAGTCCATATAATGTTACTTACACCATTCTTGATTTCTTTAATGTCAATCAACTTCCACCTGTTTTCAGCTCAGTTCCTACACCTACATCCCATTCATCATCTGGACTCATTCTACCCATGAGGCCATAAACTCCAACAACCTAATTCTTGATTATAAGGTGCTCCTACTCCCCTGGGACATGCTCTTCAGTATCACTGAACTGTTCAAGTGCCACTCCAGCGGCTCCCATCATCTTCGGGTCCCAGGTCCCTAGTGGCCTAAGTTTCTCCCCACCACCAATTCCTGACTTCAGGTTAATCCTGCTATGCTAAAGCCTTGTTATTCAGCTCTGTTCTCTAAGGCTGTGTAAGTGAACGCTCAGCCTCCCTTTTAGTTACTCCCTTTATCACCCTCCTCTTCCACTGCTTGGTCTCCCCCTCTGCCATTTCACCCAAACTAACCCTCTTATTGTCTATGACTTGTAGTTTGCAGAGGATAAGAGACCACAAAAAGCAAATGCTCTAGGAACTGAAGATGTAGCTCAGTTAATAGTGTTTTCCTGGTATACAGGAAGCCCTAGGTCCAACACCCAGCACTGCATAAACCTAGCATGTGGTGCGTGCCTGTAATACCGGCATTTAGGGGAATCAAGTCATCCTGGGCTGCATAGTGAGTTTGAGGCCAGGCTGGATCCTGTCTTAGAAATGACAAAAATCCAAACTCTGCAAACACAGATTCCCTTCACTCTGTACACTGAGCTATATGCACCGCCCTTGTCCAAGGCCAGGCGGCACCCTCTGGATCTCACTCTTCCAGCTTTTCCAGGGTGCTCACTCCACCCACCCTCTCTATTTTACTGTCAACCTCTCTCCCATATGGAAGTGCAAATGTCTGCCAGACCTAGAAAGAAAAAAAGTCTCCTCCAGCTCTGCCTCCTTCCCAATTACTGGTCCCTTCTCACACCTACCTCTGTCCTCACCTCCGTGCTCACACTCATCTGGCTTCTATCCTCCTGCTTCACTGGCACTTCCTTATAAGGTCACCAGGGACCTGTGGATGGCTGGGCTTATCCATCCTGTCTCGCCTCTGTGGTACAGTCAGCACAGACTTCAATTTGAACTCCGCTGGCATGTGCGCACTCTACTTCCTGGCCTCCCCCTACACTCTAGCTGTGCGCCTCAGTCGGCATCATCTTCTCCCCTCTGGAGAAATAATGGCATTCCCTGGTTGCAGATTTGCTCTTCTCTCTCCACAGTGCTCCCATGGTGACTGTCCCAGTAATGCTACCTCTTAATCTCCAGCTCTGACTCTTCTGACGTCCAGACCCATCTATCAAACTAGCTTTTTGGACATCTCTTTCCAGATGTCCTCCAGGCACCTCAGAGTCAATACAACCGTCTCTCAAAACCCACGCTCCTCCAGCCCAGTGTGTTGCACACAGGGGAAAGAGACAGGAAGGTCTCAAGTTTGAGGCCTGCATGAGCTACCTAGCAAGATCCTGTCAGAAAATAAAACCAACACTTCCTTCTAGGCATCAACCATCCTCACAAGCCCAAAACATCAAAATCTTCTTCAACCCCTGTTTTTCTCTGGCTCCCCCACTTGGTGCCCAGTAACTAACTTTCTGTGAGATCTCTGAACACTGCCTGGGCCCAGGACAATATGTGAATACATGGAAACAACAGGCCTTCCTGGTTGGGTTAGCAAGATCATTTCTGCAGCTGGGTCCCTTGTGCTATAGGTTTTTGTACTAACCTAAAACCATGGCTGGGTCTGAAGAACTCAGGACCTGCTATCTTACTCCTCTTCCCACCTAAAAACATGCACTTCTGAGGACAGCCTCTCCCCTTGTGATACAGACTCTGTTCTGATCTGTTTTCAGACTAGCTGAAGGGACCAGCTTCCTCTTACCAGTTCTTTGCTGAAAAGGAAAGGGACGCTGGTTTTGCTGCAGACAGCCCAGTTGATGAAGTTCTGCACATGCTCAAACTGACGGTTGAGAACCATGATGCTCTGTAACTGCTGCTCCAGCTTCCGCTTTCTCTCATTAGTAATGCCCTGGTGCACAGAGAAAAGACAGAGTCCCTGGTGCTGTTCATGAACCTATCTGGGAAGTCTAGTGGCCATTGTGTATCAGTATGAACACTGATGGCATCAGATAAGAGAACTTCTGAAAACAGCCTTGAGCTGTTTGCTGATAGACAAAGAAAGGGAGAAAAGAGGGTGAGAGACTTTACAGTACAAATGTGGAATGGTGATAAATGGAAAAACATGAATGAATGAATGAATGAATGAATGAATGAATGTCTACATCTCTTGCATACAACTTTCTGAAGAAGGTGCAATTAGACTCTTCCTTGACATAGTTAAGGATGGCAGCTACCTGAGAGACATTGCATCAGCGAGAGGTTGAACTGGTTTTCCAGCCCTTAACAAGCCACTCTCCCAAAATTAGACTAGAAATTTTGAAAGACGGCATGCAACAAAATGCTACAAAGATTGTGTATCTGAATCCTAGCTCTGGCTTCTGACCCAGGAAAGCATCCCCGGTCCATCTGCACACACATACCTCAAGTTCCTCTATGAGTCCATTGGCCTGTTTGTTCAGCTCATTCATGAGGACCATCTTGGCCATTTTGATCTGGTTTTCCACCTTCCTATGCTGATGTTTTACTTCAAAAATCCTGGAAACAGGATGGGACAAACACAGTGATTTGGCAAACAGAAAGGCTGACAACTTGGAAGTTGCCTTGAGATCAGGGCCAAGCAGGCATCAAAGAAAAAGAGGCCTTTCTCAGCCCCATTCAGTGTCCCTCCCAGACCCCTTGATCTAACTGGGCTTCCTCTAGGAAACCTCAAGTCCACAGCCAGGTCCACCCAGTAGCTCACCAGGTGGCACAGTACCGTGGGATATATGGATATGATTGCATATGGTATATTGTCCAAAAGGAAGATGCTCCAAGAAGAGGGAAAGAGAGTGTGGGTACAGAGACTAGTGGCTTGTGAGGACTGAGGAGCGTGGGAAGTGGAGGGAAGTGATCAATAACATATATGGGTTTCATCACTTTTAGAGGTGATGAAAATGTTAAATTGCACAGTTCTGTAAAATGCCAAAAACCAATTAATTATATATTTTTAAAGGCTTTATTTTATTATATCTCATTAAAAATATTTAAAAGAGAAAGGTGATGGGCTTTGAAGTCACCACAGCCCTAGCTTCCAATTTGATTAGCCATATTAGTACAGATAAGTCACCTAACCTCTCTGAACCTCTGCCTCCTCATCAGTAAAATAGAGATAAGCCTTGACTGAAGGAATTATAGTAACTGAACAAAATAGTATATGTTTCCCAACCCACCAGGTCCCAGTTCCTAACTCCTGCTATACAAAGTGCCAGTGATACCATGCCACTTAACTTATTTATATAGGAAACAAGAATAGACAGATTATGACTAATTTGTTGCTATCCCACAATAAACAGCATTTTCCTCTCTGGAAGCTACTTACTATGTACCCTTGTTCTCGGGTACCCACTTCTGGATAATTCATAAAGCACAGAACTTTGGCCCAGACTCACTCTGATCATCCTATAGTAGCCTGGCCCTAGTTATCAACTGATACCCCAAAGACACCTCACTGGCACTGCAACCTCTGAGGAATGGACACACGTGCTTATCTGCCTAACCGCATCCCCCTCCATGGACCCACTAGGGGCTGGTACCCGAGCCCAGGAGGTGAGAGAGGAGAGCATTTTCAGCACTAGCAAGATCTACCCTAGGCTACCTGTCCTCGATTTGCTTCGCAGATGTCTGCAGGCTGGACTTCTTATGTGCCACCTGCGTGGTCACGCTCTCTAGAAGCATCCTTTGGTTTTGTAGAACTTCTTCAACATGTCTGCACCTAAAGGAGGAAACAAAGCAAGAGCTGAGGAGTGATGGTGCTCAGGAATCTCCATGGTGCACTGTCTCAGCCTCAGAGGCAAGGATTACACACTGAGAGACAAAGGCACTCAAGTCTTTTGGTCCACAGAGAAGAGAAACACCTCTGTCCAGCAGCTGCAGGTTGGCTTGGGCAGGGAGAGGGTTCTTTTTTTTTTTTTTTCTTGAGACAGCATCACTATGTAAGCAAGTTATCCTCTGATTCATTATGTAGCCTGGGCTGTTCCCTAAACTCACCCATCATCCTACCTCAGCCTCCCAACTGTTGGGATTACAATTGATTACCTCCATACCCTGCTTCAGAGAGGCCAGAGCTCTCACAAAAAACAATGCAGAGCCTCCCAAGCCCACTCAGACAGTCCACCAGTCCCACCTGTGCTCTTTGTGTTCCACCATTAGGCAGCTGTGGCATGTGAGCACATCACAAGTCTCGCAGAAAAGCTTGAGCACTTCCTGTGTGTGCAGAGGGCAGTACAAGGCGAAGTCCCCAGAGCCAACATTCACCCCTGCCAGAGAAGACAGAAGATGTGGGCTTCTGTTCATGCAGACATTTCTGTTCAGCTTTGCTGAGCAGCCCTCAGCCCTCGAGGGACATGACACAGACCCAGAGCTTGGGGGAAGAGATTCGAACAGGAGAGGTCTCTCTTGGGAACAGTGAAACTCAGGGCACGGGGAAAAATTCAAGCTTAGCCTGGCTAGATTCGCTCAGCTGTCCAGAAACCTCACACCCTCAAGCCCTAGTATCCCAGCACCTGCTAGGGGTGAAGAAGGCACTGGTACCTGCTCCAGGTAGATCTCTGGCACAGTGGGAAACCCTCCCAAATGAACCCAAGCCTCTTCACTAACCAGGATTCTGTGTTGATGGGGCTAAAACCAGCTACTCAGCTTTGCTGGGCTCCAGACTAGTTTACATCTAGTTCATGGGATGATAAACATATCAACACACACACACACACACACACACACACACACACACACACACACACACAGAGTCACCGGCCCCAGAAGATTTTCTAAAAGACTGCTGCTTAAAACAGATGGTGCAGGATGGACAAAAGGGCAAGAGTGGACCAGACTGCTAAGTCTCTGCATGGGAGACATATTGCTCTAAATAGGAGTGGAAGGTGGGAGCTCAGCTGGCTTCCATGATTCAAGATCATGCTCCCAGCACCGGCTCACCCACACTCACCCGCCCCCAGCCCAACAGTGAAAGGCTGGAGTGAGTCACCCCTCTGACTCTGAGAGAGACATTCTTCCTTTGCAAGACTCAGAAGCCATCCCCACTGTCTCCCTTGGCTAAGAAACAAGGTCAGAAAGCTATTCTCCAGGCACCTGAGGGTTCAGCACAGAAGAAAGGTGGGGGGAGGGGCTGGTACCTGAGGATCCCTTCTGTGCCCGTGCAAAGAGTGGCCCCCCCGGGGCTGGGACGTGCCGGTGTTCCTCTGTGCAAGAGCTGCACAGCCAGCGATTGCAGTAGGTGCAGAGAATATGTGCTGCCCTCTTCTCCTTGCACTCAGAGCAGTTCTGGAAGCAAAGAGGCCAAAATTGGTGACCCTATTGTCACTGAGGCTTAGAGCTACAAGCAGCAAATGCTCTAGGGACTAGGGTGCTGATGGAATGTTTCCCCAGGACCAAGGAGTAGAATCTACTGGAGGGCTGCCTGGCAAGGTTTGTGCAGGAAAGTACCCTCTGTGACAGAAGGAACAGTGGCTATCCTGCACTAAAGGTAAGGAAACCCAGTAAGCCGAGGCTCCCCCAATCAAGGCACATACAGTATGACAGGGTGACACCCTTTAAAGGGTAATGCCGTGGTAAAAACACATGGCAAGTGCAAAGGACACACGCCAAGGGAAGTTCCCAAGAACTAGGCCTAAGAGTGATGGGGACTTTTTCATCAATAGGAAATGTCTACGTTAACACTGAATGGCAAGTAGGTAGATGGAGGGGACATTACAACAGAGGACAAACTCAAGCAAAAGCCAAGCATTTAATTTCTTCAAAGGGAGAAAGGCTAAGATGTCAGAGCACCCTAAGAGATGAGTACATCCATCCAGGAGAGAGGCCAGCCTCAGATCCGTGCCGCCACCTAAAGTCTGACCAGCTAACATCCCCTCCTCACCTCCAAAAGTTTGGTCATCTCATCAGCAGATATAAGGGTCCGATGGGAACCATCATGAAATGAGGAGGTGTGGAAAAACCATCTATCTGTTCCATGCCTAACTCATGCAAGCCACTAAACTACTATGGGCTCAGCAGGCTTTATGAATTTCCCCATGAATGTCTTAGATGTAGAACACACGAGTCTGTCTGCTTAGCACTGGTAAGTCCCAGGAGGTAACAGACATTCAGTAAGGATTAGACACAGGAAAAAGGAAATAAACCAGGAAGTTAATGAAAAGCAGTGACAAGGACATGCCGTAGAGAAGCAGAAGGCACAGTCAGTAAGTAATGCGAGATCAGAAACTTGGGGAAACGGTTGAGAGCTGTTCCAGACGAGATTAAAGAGCCCATTAAATCAAAGCTGGTGTGTAAATCTTCAACTCAGGGGGAAGATAAAGGGGAAGAAAAGCCTAATGCTGATATTTTCTGTAAGAGCCATGGTGGGGGGGGGGCACTGAAATAAAGTAACGCTTAATGTACCTTAAGATACCTTCCCTTTCCACTCAAAGCATGTAATTTTCACCTAGTAGAAAACTATGCTGTTTTTCCTAATTCAAACATTTTTTATTTCCTCCTGGGTGGATGGCTGAATGGATACGTGGGTGGATGGGTGGATAGATGGGTGGATGGATGGGTAGGTAGATGAGTGGAAGGATGGGTGGATGGGAAAACTGATGGTGGAGTTACAAGTCAGTGATAGATGCCTAGACCTACAGACAGTGGTCTCATCAATTTCTGTAAGCCACCACCTGCCTATTCCCTTGTCCTGACTTACCCTGGCCATTGTGGGTTGCCCAGAAGGAAAGCACTGAAGAAAAATATGTTCAGTTACATCTCTGGTAAGATACACTCGCTGACATGCAGGACAGGAGATGAGCTCTAGAAGGGAAAGACAGAGAACAGAATTATTATACATAAGGCCTAGAAGGAGGCTTTCAAATACCCAGCACCAACATATGGGCTGTAGTGGGGTAGCCATCCCAGCATTGGCCTGGAAGTTCCAACCCCCACTGAGGCTTCGGTAATGGTCACGCCCACAAGGCGGGGGAGAGGAGGAAGCAGAAGACCAAGGATCGGGAAGAGCTCTGTCTCTTGGTTCCCGGACTCTGGACGCTGGAGGTAGACGGAGCAGAGTTCTCCAGAGAACACCGCCGGACTGCGCTATACCCTTGCCAGACCCTGTAACCTACCCCTTCATTTGTAAGTTACCCCACAAAATAAACCTCCCCTTTAACTACGTGGAGTGGCCTTAATAATTTAACCAATAATGGGCAATACCCACTCCTAGCCAAAGTGATCCCTGTTCAGTAACACAGCCTACAGTTAGCGTGAACATGACCATCCCACCAGAGGTCAGCCCTATAGACCATCAATCTAGTCTCCTCCCATCCCTGTCTTTACTTAATCTACTTTCCTCTCTTCCCCAGGAACCAGGCCTCTGCCTTCTGCTGCTCCAGTTCTTCGTTCTACAGCCCTGAGGTCCCAGTTCCTGGGCTTAGGAGGGTTAGTGTAGCCCAGAGGACAGCATTAGTCACTAAGGTTACCATATTACCCAGATTACTTCAGAGATCTCAAAGCTAGAGCTTCCAGGAGTTCTCTAGCAAGAGGAAGAACAGCCTTGCCCACTGCCTGCTCACATAGGAGGTACTTTTCTACTGGTTTAACTAATACTAATAAGTCTGCTCCTAGGACTCAGACACCTGTTGCTGGGTTATTTCCACCTAGAGTCCTAGACCATGTTAGGTACACTACATACCTCACCTGTGAACAGCTTAACTCGCTCCCTCTCCCAGAAGAATGCAACAGTTTCCAACACATTCCTTAGCATAGTGGGCATCTAAATTACATAACCAGCAGGAGACTGCCACCCTGGAGACAACAGTGACTCTTCAGACAACTCTAAAAACAGTCAAACCTCTGGGAATGAGTCTCCTGAGGAGGGCAGGGACCTGTGTCCATGGATAAGACTGGTGTGAAAAGGAACTGGTGGTAACAGGGCTTGAGGCAATATTGTCACAGTCTTCTCTGCCTCATTCATCAATGCAGTAACAAATGCTACAGTCAATGCTCTACAGTGCACTCAGAAGAATGCAAGCCCAAACACCAGCTTTGCTACCCAGTGACCTTGGGCAGGTTGCTTTGTCTCAACTGACTATTTCATTATATGTAAAATAGGAAGGGAAAATGAGAGTTGCTTTGATAGACAGACATGGTGGCACACATCTCTAATCGCCAGCACCTGGGAATCTGGGGCAGAAGGCATCACAAGTTCAAAGACAGTGGGGGCTACATAGCAGGACCCTGTCGCAAAAAGATAGGCTGGTAAGCTAACTCAGCAGGTAAAGGTGCTTGCTGCCAAGCCTGAAGACCTAAGTTCTGTCCTCTGAGTCCACAGGCGGAAGGAAAGAATCAATTCTTTCAAGTTGTCCTCTGACCTCTCCATGTGTGCTTTAGCACATGCAAATGCACACATGGACACACACCCCACACACAATAGGGCTGCTGTGAGAATTAAATTAGCTAATATTTGAGAAAGCACAGTTCTCCTTGAATGCTGACTTTGAATTCAAAACATTTCTCACATCCTATCCATGGTATGATGAAAAGCAGATAAAGAGTGGTACACTGAGAAACTAGCCATAAACTCTTCCTCTCTCGAATCCTTGTGATCTCTTTTGGGTTTTTGTTTTGTTTTTGGTTTTGTTTTTTTTTTTTCTTTCTTTCTTTCTTTTTTTTTTTTTTTTTTTTTTGGTTTTTGAGACAGGGTTTCTCTGTGTAGCTTTGTGCCTTTCCTGGACTCACTCTGTAGTCCAGGTTGGCCTCGAACTCACAGAGATCCACCTGCTTCTGCCTTCCAAGTGCTGGGATTAAAGGCATGTGCCACCACCGCCCAGCTCTAAATAAAAGTCTGAGGCATTTGCTACTTTTTTTTTTTTTTTTTTTTTTTTTTTTTGCCAGAGCTGAGGACCGAACCCAGGGCCTTGTGCTTGCTAGGCAAGTGCTCTACCACTGAGATAAATCTCCAACTCCCCCTTTTGTTTTTTAAAGACAAGCTTCCATTATATAGCCCTGGCTGGCCTGGAACTCACTATGTAGCCAAGGCTGGGCTTGCGCTCACAGAGCTCCACCTGCCTGTTCCTCCCAAGCACTGGACTGAAGACGTTTACCATTGCACCCAGCCTCTCTTGTGATCCTACCAATAAAAGGGATTCTTGGGGATGGGGAGATGGCTCAACAGGAAGAAGCAGGGGCAGGACAGATAAGTTCCTGGAGCTCTCTACCCAGCCAGCCTGACCAAACTGGGTTAGCTCCAGGTTCAGTGAGGTATTCTGTCTCAAACCATACGATAGAGAGCAACTGAGATGGACACCTGATGTTGACCTGTGATCTTCACATGTGCATGATACCCACACATACATGAACACTGCACACACACATGAAAGAGAGAGAGAGAGAGAGAAAGGAAGGAAGAAGGGAAGGGAAAAGAGAGAAGAGGAGGAGGAGAGGAGAGGAGAGGGCCAGAGGATTCTCTAACTCCACCCATTGAATCTAGGACTAGACCTCAGGGGCCTGTGCAATTCTGCTCTCGCTCCTAGAATTCTCCAGCTGCTCTATGAAAAGTTGAACCTGGGACTCAAATTGCTAGAAGACATCAGACCTTGAGGAAAGAGACCTTAGTTGTTTCAAACATTCTCCATAAGGCCACCCTAAACCAGCCAGACCAAGTGACCCACCAATCTAATGCAGGCATGGGGGTATAGCCAGGATCAGGCAAACTCAGCACCAATCTAATGCAGGCATGGAGTATAGCCAGGATCAGGCAAACTCAGCACAGACTACCCCGAGAATTCCAGTCCAGATCACCAACCTGGAAAGCCACACAACAAAGAAAGTTGGTTTAATCACTAAGCTTTGGGGTGGACAATTGTGCAGCAAAGTTCAATCAGTATCATCCGCAGAACCCACAAAATCACAAAAAACAATAGCCCTTGCAGAGCCACGAATTTGAATGACAGAGCTGCATTGGACCCCCTGGGTAATTTTCCTACTGATCAACACTCTCCACAGGTGACTGTCAGGTGACTGTCTCTCCCATCTACTAGGTGCATACACCTTCACAACAGTGATCTGAGTATTGAAAGTTACTTCCACAAGACTCCTGACTCCTGGTACCAAGTGCTCAAACATTAAAAACACTAACATAACAGAGTGGGAAAGGAGGATGATCCGGATGGTTCAAATAAGGCCTCATGGCACATCATCTGCCTTTCTTGGCCTTAAAGACAAAACCCCTGTTGGGCATTCAATTTCACCTTGACCTTACCTCCCTCCAGCCCCATCTCTAGCTTCAGCTGCCAGACGCCTATGTCTTTGGCATGCCAAGTATCTCGGCTGTCTTTGGAACAGCCAAACTTTTGCATGGCTGTCTGGAAAAGTGCTGTTCCTTCTTGAAATACTTTTCCTTGCTTCTGTCCTTTTCAGATAAACTCCTATGCATCCTTTCAAACCTGAAATGTTCCACCTTTGAGAAACAGGGCTGATTTCCCCTAGGATCAGTTAATTAGTGCTTCCAGTGTAAGAAACACCAGACTGCATTTTAACTACCTGTTCATATGTCTACATGCAGAAATTATCCACAGTTAGCATCAAAGGACGGTGCATGGTTTTTAGAAGATTGGATAATTGCATTTCGTTAGATGGAGTACTCCATGTGTATTCCTTGAACTCGTGGCCACTTGGAAGAAGCCACTTGGTGGTTGGGGGGAAGCCATTCTGAGATGACAGTCACATGGTGTGTAGACAAGGCTCTGCTGCTACCATCTGTCACCCTAGGTGAGCACCCCCTTTTCCTGAAGTTGTTAAGATGAGGAGACTAGGCATAGCAGGAGAGGGCTGACTACACTGACCTCTCCATGTGCCCTTAGCAGTCAAGCTTCAGGAAAACTCCCTGAGGCAGAACAAGAGGCAACAGTCGACCAAATGGCAACGGAGCTATATCTGTCATCCTTGTCAGAAAGTCAGGTGGGCACACACCTGTAATCCCAGCCCAGGAGAGATCAAGGCAGGAGGATTGCCAGTTCTGATTCCAGCCTCAGCTACACAGTGAGAAACTGTGTCAAACAAACACAACAAAAACCAGAGTTGAATGACAGGCTGTGGCTGAGGGGAGGCTGGAGGCAGGGGATCAGCCCTGAGAAGAGGCTGCTAACTAGCAGAGCCAGAGAATAACTGCACTGCTCAAAAGACTCACTACTTACATATTTAAATTGTGCCATAAGTAAGATGTCGTTTATATAGAATGCTTATTTTGGAGGGAAGGGCTTTTTCTGAGACAAGGTTTCATGTAGCCCAAGCTGGTCTCAAACTCAAAATGGACCCAAGAATGACCTTGAACTCCTAGGGAGGTAGAGTTACAGGTGTTTGACACCATGCCTGACTTCTGTTTGCAGTGCTGAGGATTCAATCCAGGGTGTCGTGCATGCTGGGAAAACACTCTACCAACGGAACTTCATTACATGAGGGATGTGGATGTAGCCTTGGCCTTCCTAGTCTACATAGACCAGGCTGGTCTTGAACTTGACAGCAATTCTCCTGCCACAGCCTCCCCAGGGCTAGGACTACAGGTATGCATCAGCAAGCCCACCTATTTTACTGTTTGTTTCAGAACCAGAAACTTCATTCTTAAGACACAAGGGACCATGACACAAAGACCACCAAGGAGGTGGGGCTTCTGTTTCCACAATGAGAAAGGCAACAGAGTCTCCCTGTGGCACCCTTGTGGCCTGGGAGAACAGCTCTGGGAGCCAAAGTCACTCCTTCCATCTATTAAGAGAGTGAAAACTGAGACGGACGGATGGACGGTCGGACGGGGCTATGATGCAAGGCTGTAATTCTAGCACTCAGGATACTGAGGCAGGGGAATCTCAAGTTCAAGATCATACTAGGCTACACAGAGAGTTCCAGGATAGCCTGTCTCAGACACAAAATAAATACATGTCTTGTCCCTAGGAGGTGTGATATAAATTGACATTTACTTAGCACTGCTTTGGGAACTGGCACCACACATGTGTTATCTCATTCAATCACCAGTCATCTCTTAAGAAGAGGCCTTATCTCCATTTTATTGTGGAGACTAAGACTCCAAGAAGTTAAATTAGAAGAGCCTGTGGCAACCTGAGACCTGAGTCTGTTTACCTTTAAAACTGCGTCCTCGGGCCAGGGAGATGGTTGAGCAGAGCACCAGCCACACAAGCACCAGAGCCTACTTCACATTCTCTGAACTCACGGGACACCGGCTATGGCAGGCATTTGTGATCTCAGAACAACTATAGGCTGACAGACAGATGGACGGTGGAGACAACAGCATCTCCAGAAGCCCACGGGCCAGACAACCAGGACTATGCAGCACAGCCACAGACAACAGAAAGAGCCTGCCTCAAACAAGCTGGAAAATGAAGGCCGATATACACAAAGTTGTTTTCTGACCTCCATACATGTGCCACAGCATTCATGTGCAACACACATACACACAGAGATAAAACCATGTTCCTGTCATCATGCTATATTCTTTCCTAATGCAATAATCAATAAATGATATATTTTTACTGTAATTAACTAGACAGTTTCACCATATACAAAATATTTCATAATAATGATAAGACCACAGTTATTACCCAACTATATTAATAGCTCATACCCAGCTCTGAAATCTGGAATTCTCCAGCTGTGTTTGTAAGAAATATAATATTTGCTGTTGGGCAGCGCACACCTTTAATCCTGGGACTTGGGAGGAATGGCAGGAGGTCTCATTGAGTTTGAGGCCAGCATGGTCTACAAAGTGAGTTCCAGGACAGCCAGAGAAACTCTGTCTTGAAACCCCGCCCCCCCCCCCAGAAAAATACAATATTTGAGGAAAGCAAATGGAATGAAGCTTTTGTGCCTAAAGAAAACAAATGTAGAGACAGTGCATTCTTTGTTACAAATTTGAACTATAAGGGGACTTTTAACCATCCTGATATGGGATAGAGGTGTGGCTCATAGATTTTCAGGAGGTGGAGTCCAGGCATCAGAATTCAAAACTAATTCTTCAGAAGATTACAATGCATAGCTCTTTGACAACCAGCACCCTGGACAGTATTCTTCCTCTGAGAGCTGTGTCTTCTGGGTCATGAAGCTAAGAGAGGCAGAAAGTCCAGAAAACTCTCCATGTAGCTGTGACGGAGTTCCCCTCTGACAGACATAAGGATAGATTCCCAACACACAGAAGTAAGTCCTGGTCCCCAGGCACCCAATGGGTTGGCACTGAGTTGGAGGCTACATTGACTCACAACTCAACTAAAAGACCAAGATGTAATCTGTGACCTGCTACTGAAGCTGGAATGCATGCTGAGCCCAGAAAGGGAAAGGAGGCATAGTCTGGGTAACTAGCCCTCGGCATGAACAACACAGCCAAGGCAGAATGTGCATCAGATGAAGAGAATGGGAAAGACACCCCAAGGAGGTCCCAAAAATCAGGCATGGGTCAGCTCAGGCCACCCGTGAGCATGGCCACCTTGAGCCCAGCTTGGACCTAGTGCTAAGCAATCTTCACGGGTTGGGAAGCCTTTCACTCTTCAGCGCTCATCCAGGGCTCCATGAAACTGCTGCTGGAGGCCCAGATCTCTCTGACCAGCAGTGGGATCCACTGAGGCAGCTTCAAGTATCTCTGCCAGTGTCCAAAGCTGGACAGACCTCCTCTGTTCCCAATTCCCAATCACATGGAGGATGACATGATGGCCTCAAGAGAAACAGAGACATGCTTCAAAACTGCATTGCCCTTATAAAACCTCAAACCACTGAGCAGCCTTGAGCAGCCTCTGTATCCACAGGTTAAGACAAGCTGCCTCACTCTGCCTCTGCCAGACACTAAGCAAGGAAATAAGCACCCATATCTCAGGCAGGCTGGCCAGCCTCACTAATCATTCATACCCTCCCACCCTCAGCAGCCTCAGGATGCTGAGCACCAAGTAAGGCCCCCACTGAAGCCTTCAAAACCTTCCACTGCCCCCATGGCTCAGAGCAACGTTGCCTTCAACAAACAGGTTGCACCCACTCTTCAGATGTCAGTACCTGTTAGAAAGACAGATTTTGATTCAAGACACACCTAGGTTGGCTGCCGATATTGCCCCTGGCTGCCAGCAGGCTTACCTGTCACCCTGTTGCCCTGTAATTAGAGCAACACCTGGGAGAGAAGTCAGAGGAAGAGCGACAGGTGAGACCACCACCAGTCCTGGAGGATGGTGCTCCCCAGGAGCCCAGGAGCACCCACCCCGCATGCAGCAAGCCAGCTGGGCCACAGGGCCTAAGGCTCGGGGAGCTGGGTTCTGGGTGGGGTTTGGGGAGCAGTCTGGAGCCTCTCCTTGTTGTGATGCATCCTCAGCCACAGCTGCTGTTTCTCTAGCTCACCTGAGATGCTCCTGCAAGAAAGAGCGAGGTTGACTCCTCCTGTTCCTGTTTATCTCCAAGTCTCTGCAGCAATTTTCCCAAACTGAACAGCAAGAGGGAGACCTCAAAGAGGCGACTCTCTTCCTAGCTGCATCTCCTTCCTAATCCTCTGGGTGCCTCTGAATAGAAGCTCAGAAGGAAGAAAACGAGATTTTCAACTTTCAGGAACTAGCTCTGTCGCCCTCTGCACAGCTCACAGCTCGGGAGGCCGTCACTCTCAGGCTTTTAGGACTCGATCCACAAAAATCCTTCAGCCCTCCATGTTCCCCAAAATGACAGTGCTCATGTGTGGCTGGAACCTGCCCCAATCCGGCAGCTCATTTAAATAGAGCTCATCACAACAACAGTGTTGGTGGAGAAGTGAGTAGCTGCAGGGCCCTGGGGACCCCCTGTTTATACGTAGGAAGAATGATGCAATCTGGGTATCAAAATAGCAATCCAGAATGGAATAACAGGCTCCCGCAGCAGCGGTGCCTGCACAGCCAGAGCTCAAGTTGACACACTCTGTCAGCCCCACACTGCTGCAGCACGCAGATGCCAAGCACACACTCTCACCGCATCATTTTCAAAATCAGCAGGAGCCACAGAGATCGCTCCAAGCCCCCTGTGCTGCAGAAAAAGTGCAGAGGGTGGGGAACCTCCAACAGATACTAAAATCTCTCTCCTGAACACTCACCTGCTCCTGCTACTTCACCTGAAGTCCTTATCCTGTGACGTCACAGTCGGTTGCCATAGTGACCAATTGTCCGTCACAAGCAGAGGATTAGGACTTCAGATGGAGAAGACACATATTTTATGATGCACAAAGGTCCTGGGCAGGTGTCCCTTGGCAGCTTTCTCTGTCCCCCGAGGAAACACAGTCACACACAAGCAGGAGGAAGAGGGAAGGAAAACAGGGCTGAGTTGGAGGGAAGATTTCAGGATAGGACAATACTGCAAGGAACAGGATGATTACAGCAGCACAGAGCAGAGTTGGGAGTGAGAAAAGCCTAGGAGGAGCAGACGTTCCTGAAGGACCCGAATGCAGAGCAAAAGATCCTGACATTGACCTTAAGGACAGGCCACCCAGAAGGCTCTAGGAGCCTGACTGAGCTAGACTTTATGACTAGGGATAGGGAAGTCACAAAAGAAGTTTATCCAGTTGAACATTAATGAGATCCTGAATGTGGACAGACATGTCAAAATTGGTCAAAAGAGTTGTTCTAAAGAGAACATTAGTGTATGACCAAAGACATCGGGGTAGTGGTGGTGTGTGAGGAGTCAAGAGGTTGGGCTGTTCTGAACAGAAACAGGTATGGGAAGAGGGAGAGGGCCACTTCCAAATTCTTTTGTAAATCATGTTTTCTCTGATATCTACACCTCTTAAATCAAACAGCATCCTGTCCTACCTGGACTAATGAGTTCCAAATCTGAAGTGCATTCTAGAAATCCTCAGTCTACCAAATCAAATCTCCTAGGTTCAAACACAGGAACTAGAGTTTCAGCAAGGTTCCCAAATCATTCTTAGACATCCAGACAGCTTAAGAACTAACAATCTGGAAGCACAACAATCGGACAGCCACAGTGGCCTACCGATAATCTTTCTACAATCTTCCTGCATTTCATCAAATTAGCCCTCACATTTGTGGTGTGTGCGTGTATACCACAGGATCTCATGTGGCCCAGGCTAACCTCAAACTCACAATTGTACCTGAGATTGACCTTGAACTCCTGATCTTCCTGCTTCTACTTCCCAAGTGCCAGGATTAAAGGCTGTGAGAACAAATGTGCCAGAATGACTTTGTTTGTTTGTTTGTTTGTTTGTTTGTTTGTTTGTTTTCAGACTGGGTCTCTGTGTAGCCCTGGTTGTCCTAGAACTTGCTATATGGACCAGGCTGGTCTCAAAATCACAGAGACCCACCTGCCTGTGCCTCCTGAGTGTTGAGATTAAAGGAGTGTACCCACACCACACTCAGCTCAGAATGACTTTTTAAAATATAGATTTGATCATGCCTCACTGATCTCAATGGCTCTCACTCAACAGAAATAACATTTGTCAAGACCCCTGAGAAAAAGGTCAGAACCCTAGCTTGCCTGTTTTTGTCGATAAAGAACACAGTCAAGAATCAGCTTCTTGGACTGGGAAGTGTACATCAGTGTTTACCTAACATGCATGTGGCCCTAGGTTCAGTCCCCAGCACTCTGAAGTTCAAGTCATCCTTAGCTACTTAGTGAGTTCAAGGACAGCTAGAGCTACAAGAGACCCTATCTCAAAAAGAGGGGTGGGAGAAGGGCAAGGAAGGAAGGAAAGAAGGATTTCTTAGAACACAGTCAGGGCCATTGGTTTCCACATTGACCATGGCCAATTTTGTGCTACAGTGGCAGAGCTGAGTGATTGTTACAGAAACTGTATGACAGGCCAAAACTACTACCTGGCACTTTTTAGATTGAAAAAGCTCATCCTTAGTCAAAACAGCAGCTCCTTCCATAGTTCCATCTCCATACTAGGATAATTCGGATTCCGGAGTCCTGCTTGTTGCTAAACCCACTCCCACCTGTGAGCTTTGGTTGTGTAAATGGTTCGGAGGCCACACCTTCAAACATAAGTAAGATGTCACTGAGAGGAGGAGGGCGAATCACACACAGAGGGGCCTCCAGGACATGTAGGAGTTAATTCGGGGCAACTAGGAAGAGCCTTGAAGGCCAAGCTAGTTCTGCTCTGAACTGCAGCAATGCTGAGTCGTATCTTCTTCCTCTTTGTACTTCTTTTTGTGGTACTGGAGATTGAACCCAAGCCTTGTGCATGCTAGACAGCCCCTTTCCTGGATTATATACCTAGCCCTTGTTTTATTTTTCATTTTGCAATGGAGTTTCACTAGCCTTGCATTCCCTCTGTGGCCCTTTCAAGCCTTGAATCTGCAATCCTTTATCTCTGTCTCCAAGCTAAGATTATAGGCCTGTACCACTAGGCCCAACTTCTCTTTTTTTGTCATTGTTTTTGTTGTTGTTGTTTTGTTTTGTTTTTCAAGACAGGGTTTCTTTGTGTAGCTCTGGCTGTCCTGGAACTCATTCTGTAGACCAGGCTGGCCTCCAACTCAGAGAGATCTGCCTGCCTCTACCTCCTGAGTGCTGGGATTAAAGATGTATTCCACCATTGCCTAGCCTTTAGGTAGCCCATAGTGTAGGCCTAGAGTTAGGAGGAGTGATTGGGTTTGAAATAGAGGATTTGAAGCATAACCCCCAATGGCAGGGTAAATATCATTACAGGAAAGAATAAGGTAAGCTACAATACCCAGGAACTAGGAGGCAGGGCCAGCAGCTGATCTGAAGCAAGATCCAGACTCAGCCTGACAGGCAGGTGACTGGCTGAGGCTGGAAATGAATGTATGAAGTATCGGCCCTTGGCCTTCACAACTTCATTCTCTGAGGAAGTACCTGCGTGTGATGCCAGCTTTCTGTGCCAAGGAATATTCACAGTAGATGCAATTGCAGACCGAGTCTGGGCTTGTCTTAGTGGGTAGACTCTCACTGACCTAGTAGTACCTCTGTTTCTTTTCACACAAAATCTCAGGAGTTGATACAAAGGAGGCTATATAGACACACTGCCTGCAAAGCCACTGGCCCCACTTACAACAGGGCCTGAAAGGGGGTCCGTAGGGAGCCCACTGCAACATCCTACTATAGATCTGTAGCTTCTGCAGCCTGCAAGCCCAAACAAGCCCAGGCTTATCAGGCAAGGGAGTGGGATCTGATCCCTAGCTCTGCAAATGACTGACCATGTGACCCTCACCAGGCTTCTAGGCCCTTTCTGCACCACTCTTGACACTGCATCTGTGCAGTAAACAGGTAGAGATGAACTCAAAGGGCTTTTCCTGCTGTCTGGCCTCCACAACACTTAGCCACAACTAGTCTCCCATTCAATGAAAGACCCAGTGACAAGGAGTCACTCAGAAACTGCCTATCAGTCACTGCTACTTCGAACTTCCCCTGCAAGACTTTTCTAGCCTTGGTTTTCCAGGTGCAGCAAACACATCCCCACCAAACACAACCTACCTCTTTGCAACCAGCAGGGGAATTGCTCTCCCAGTAACGGGCTGTTCAGAGGTGCCAATGCTACTCCCAGGGCCCTAGAGAGCCAATTAAGGTGAGGAAACTGTTCTTGAATTAAAAAGCCACCCAGCTGACAGGGCTCCAGGGGTCTAGCCTCTGCACCTGCCACATACACTGGCTCCATTCAGGTCAGCAGCCCACCCTCCACCTAGGAGACCTAGGGTACTGCCTGCCTTAGACCCCATCAGTTTGGACATGCAATTCAACGCCTTGAGTAATAAGCAAGCAGCAATCTTCTCCCTCCCTGGCTCCTGAAGCCAGTTTTGAAGTCTCTGATGCTCACCAAGGCCATTAGAGCCCCTCCAGCTGAGCTGCTCATTAAGACTGGAGTTGTTTCCCTCTCTGACTTGGAGGTTGTAGCATCTTGCATCAGTCCCTGTCTCCTGGTCTTCCCAAAGCCCCTAAGGCCTGCCCACCGGGGGACAGTGATTACTTCCCCCTTTCAGCATTGGCAGCCATGAGGAGCACGTTGTTACCCTTCACCAGAAAGCCTCTTACCCGGAAATATGGGCCTGTCCGCAGTGACTATCTGGTGTCCTGGAAAGCCAGCGAGGAGCTGGGACTGCTCAGTCTATCAGTGCTGGGGTCTAGATGAGCTCCAGAGATGTGAATCCAGACCAGGACTCTGCCTACACCTTGAAGCTGTCTTCTACTTTGAAAATCAGGAAAGTGAAATTCCAAACAGGTAGATTCTAAAATTTGGGTGTGAAAAGCAGAGTCTCCCAGTCACAAGTTACTTAGTTTCTTTGAAGAGAAAAGTAATGTTCATTTTACTCACCTGGGGAAGGAAACATCCTCCCTGACCTAACGCAAAAACTAGAACCAACAGAACCTTCAGAATCTTGAGGTCAGAGCCAGGCTTGGTAAATGTCAGTTGTGGTGAAATTTCTGCAGAGCCAGCTACTTTTACTCAAAGTATTGCTTTAGTACTCAGTAGACAACTCTCCAGGTGGAGTTTGACACTGGACTATTTTCAATGAGAGACTTGAAAGAAAGCATGGATGATGCTTTTCCACTTATGATGAACTTACAGTCCAATAAGCCACTGTAAGTTGAAAATACCATAAATGGAAAATACATCCAGTTCTCTTAGCCTACTGAACACCGTAGCTCCCTTAGCCCTCCTCAAACGTGCTTGGGATACTCGGATCAGCCCTTAGGTGAGCATATCACTTCATACTAACATTCTTTTACATAAAGTATTCAGTGTCTTGTGTGACTCACTGAGCACACTGCTGAAAGGAAGAGCGGAGTGCTCTGTGGGTATTTTGTACAATCACAAAGCTGAACATGCATAGATAAAGATCTCTCTTCGACCCTCAGGCAGTGTTCTTACTGTATGAGCAGATACTTCCCCAAATCCAGTCTTTCTGCAGTCTACAGCACCAGCCACCCCACTGCATGCCTAGCCATTATGCACTCATCACACTCCTGCCTTTGATCTGGTCTCCATGAATAATAGCCTTTATTTAAACCTTGTCTAGCAGGGATAGTGGCACACCTCTCCATTGTCAATACTCAAGAAGGTAGAAACAGGCATATCAGAGGTTTAAGGTCATCCTTAGCTACATAGTTCAAGGACAGCCTGAGCTGCTCCTCGACCTGTCTCAATAGAGAAAAATATATAATCCTTAATCTGTGGGTTTTTTTTTTAATCTACCTTACAAAACTGTTAAATTTAGAACAGACAATAAGCACAAGAGTCCAGTCCAGTGTGCACCAATCAGGTGTTTGATACTTTGTACCTGCAGAAAGGAGCAGTGTTATGTAGCATGAATCTTAACAGGTCTTTTTAATAAAATCAAACCCAGGAGCCAGGTATTGGGGTGAATGCTGAAAGATCACAGAAGCAGAACAAGCCATAGCCACCTCACCTTGCCAGTTTCTCAGCTGATCCTGTTTCCTCAGACTGGAAGAAAGTGGAAGCCTGAGTCCTTATCCAGAATGAATCTCAGCTGAACTGTGCTGCTCAAAGCCTAAAAGTTTAGCCAGCCAAAAGCTTCTAGTTTCTGGTCTTTACGCCTTATATACCTTTCTGCCATCACTCCCTGGGATTAAAGGCTCACTTTCTGGGATTAAAGGCGTGAGTCACCAAGCTTGGTAGATCTCTGCCTCTGGAATGCTAGGATTAAAGGCGTGTGCTACCACTGCCTAGCCTTTATGTTTAATACTGTGAGTGTTCTGTCTCTGACCCCAGATAAGTTTATTAGTGTGCACAGTATTTCAGGGAACACAGTCCCACCACCGTGTTAAGAATGAAAAGAATGCCCCTTTACAAACGGAGCCATGGGAGGTCTGAGGACTCACAGCCACTTACTCAGTTCATGAGCGCTCATTTAAGTCCTGGGCCTCTAGCACATTTTGCTGGGTCGTGGAGTGGCAGAACTGGAAAGCCCTGGTACAGGCCTGAGGAAGGATTCACTGCCACTGAGGATCAGAGTCGTGCACCAACTAGACAGATGCCCGAGTCCAGGCAAAGGCCTTCTTTCATTCAACAAGCAACGTCTTGCTCTGCTCAGCAACTGGGAGAAACACTCATTAAAGTGGATTTGTCCCTGTCAACATGACTCTGGCTGGCTGGAGGCAGTGACTGGGAACTATTACTTCACGGCCTCTGTTCCTCTCCCTCCCGTCGTCCCTCCAGCCACTCCAGCTTACAAACAGAGCTGGCAGGAGGGGACTGGCCTCCTAGAATGTCTGTGAGCCTGCTGGATAAAATGGCAGCACTATCATCTCTTTCCAAAGAACCAGACCCTCAAGCATGATTTCTCAGACTACTCCTAAGGATTCAGATTCAAATATGGCATTTCTCACAAGAATTGCCAGAGGGCGTAACAGCTCTGCCTTCCCCCACACAGCTTGCTTTTTAGTCGTTCACAAAATATTCATTGATCAACTTAATGCCCAACAGTCCCAAGCACACAGAGAGCCTCCTGACTTACTGTTCCCTGGCTTGAACATTAAGCAATCTGCTTCCTGGTCCATTTTCAATTAGAATAACAATTCTTTGAAGTCCCAGGCCTTTCTTCTCATTTCTGAATGGTAAATGTCACAGGGTTTCATACACCACAGTCAATGTATCACTGTAGAGGAGATGGACATACAAGCCAACAAACATTACAATACGTAGTCTTAGTCACTCCAAGAAATGAAGAGAAAATCTACTCCATTCTTTGTCAACAAATGCAAATACAAAAGGTAACAATGACCATGTCATGAGAATATAAGATGCAGCCGGGCGGTGGTGGCACACGCCTTTAATCCCAACACTCGGGAGGCAGAGGCAGACAGATCTTTGTGAGTTCGAGGCCAGCCTGGGCTACAGAGCGAGATCCAGGAAAGGTACAAAGCTACACAGAGAAACCCTGTCTACAAAAACCAAAAAAAAAAAAAAAAAAAAGATGCAGGCTGGGGTTGGGGATTTAGCTCAGTGGTAGAGTGCTTGCCTAGCAAGCACAAGGCCCTGGGTTCGATCCTCAGCTCCACATACAAAAAAAAAAAAAAAAAGAAAAAAGAAAAAGAAAAGAAAGAAAGAAAAGAAAAAGATGCAGGCTGGAGAGAGGACCCCAGGATTAAGAGCACTGACTGCTCTTACAGAGGACCTAGGTTTAGTTCCCAGCACCCTCATTGGCTGGCTCACAACTAATTATAATTCCAGCTCCAGAACATTTGATTGCCTCTTCTGACGTCTGCAGGCTCCTGCACACATGTGGAATACATACGTACACTCAGGCACACATACATACACATAATTTTTAATTATTTTAAAAATAATATAAAATACTACATATATAATAAGTTGCCTTTATGTTTCCAAATCAAGTGTCCTTATATCTATAGGTCTTTTCCTTCCATTTTAGTTTTAGACTCCTATATATCAGCATTATTCAGCATATCTTAGTTTTTTACTGTATACTACGCATAATATAGGAGTTTTATGTACATATTCTCATTTAATCTTCGTAACATTCCTATGGGTTTTTTTTTCCTACAGTCATCATATAGGCAAAAACAAACCCTTCAAGCACAGAGAACCCCTCATCCAAGAAATGCCTCTCAGCAACAGATGGAAACCATTACAGAGAAGCCCAACCCATCCAAATGCAGAGAGCAAGAGACTGTGTAGTGCCAGCCCCAGCTGCTACACCTGCAGCACACTCCTGCACCTAAGGCTAGGGATCACAGCAGAAAAGAGGGTGGAAAGATTGCAAGAGCCAGAGGCACAGGAAGTCAGCTGTGAGATTTCATCTTCTAAAAATGCCCAGAGAAGCTATACCCTTGAAGTCTTACCAACACCCTGCCTAAACAAGCCCTGAATGAAGACAACACCAACAGACATACCAAGATGAAGGGGGAATTATAACAAGGCCCCTACCCTAGACAAAGAACTACAGGCAACCAAGGAATGCTAAAGTGGGAGAAATGGTCTTCCCCCGGGAAGAGCCCCCCAAGTGATTATCCAATACCAGATGGTCAGTTCTGAAAATACATATGTGCAAGGACCATGATATGGACTAATCAGGTTGTATTTATATATTTAGGATGGATGGATGGATGGATGGATGGATGGATGGATGATAGGTAGGTAGGTAGGTAGGTAGGTACATGGATGGATGATAGATAGATGATAGATAGATAGATAGATAGAAAGAAAGAAAGAAAGAAAGAAAGAACAATAATTAAAGAGGCCATGAATTTGAGAGGGAGCTGGCAGGGTATACAGAAAGAGTTAGAAGAGAGAAAGGGAAGGTAAGAACTGATGTAATTATATTTTAATTTCAGAAACTTTTAAAAGTATGAAAATTAAGGCTGGAAAAAATGGCTCAGAGGTTAAGAGCACTGGCTGCTCTTCCAGAGGACACAGGTTCAATTTCCAGCAACCACATGGAGGCTCACAACTGTCTGTAACTCCAGTTCTAGGGGATCCAACACTCTCACATAGACATACATGTAGACAAAACACCAATGCACATAAAATAAAAATAAAGAGGCAGATGGATAACGGAGTTTGAAGCCAGTTTGGTCTAAGAGTGAGTTCCAGGACAGCCAGGGCTGTTACACAGAAAAATTCTATCTCGAAAAGCCAGAAAAATAATTATAAAAAAAATAAATGAAGCCTATCACTGTAATGAAAAGAAGAGGAAGAAGAAATGGAGTAACTCACCCAAGTCATGCAATCATTACGTGGCAGGCAGATTAGGACCAACACTCAGATGCCCACATATGCTGACATCAAATCTTATGTTTTGGTTCTCCATAAAATAATTTGGAAAACAACACTGTGATTGTAATATTAATGTCCTAATTTTATAATTTTTGGGTTTTTTTTCAAGACAGGGTCTCACTATGTAACTATGACTGTCCTGAAACTCACTATGTAGATCAGGATGTCCTCAAACTCATAGAGATCCACTTGCTTCTGCCTCCAAGTGCTGGGATTAAAGGTGTGCACCATAGCTCGTGACTAATGTTCTAATTTCATTTTAAAAAAATCATTGAGGTACAGTTCACATTGAAATCCTTAAATAAAATCAAAGAACCAAGAAATAAAACTATAAAGTTCCTAGAAGAAAAATAAAAAGCTTTATGACATTGGATATGGTAATGATTTCTTAGAAATGAAACCAAATACATAAGCAACAAAAAAGATTTCACTGTAATCCAAAACTGGTACATCAACAAGATGAAAAAGCAATCTACAGAATGGAAGAAAATATTTGTAAATCACACACCTGATAAAAGATTGATAACCAGACTACATGCTGAACTCTGGCAACACAACAATACTGCCACACTACATCCACTAAACAACAGCTTCCTGTGACCCTCATGCTTTTGGGAACCATCATTCAGTATTTTCTGACACTATGACTTTGGCTACTGCAGGTGCCATAATCAGCAGCATCTGGCCTTGTGAGGAGTTTTTTATATACAGCTTAGACAGCAACACACTTTCCAGATTCTCTGTCTTTATAAATTTACTGTATTTCCAGAATTGTTCAATTCTTTCCTTTCATCTGAGAAATTTTTATATAACCCCAGGTATATTGGGATATAAAGTGCATATAAATCAAACATTTACTGATAATAATTTATAAAGAAAATTATTTAAAACAATTCTTTGGTATATATAATTTTACCAGTTATTAAAGATGAAAACAAGTATTAAAGATGCACACCAGCACCCACATGAAAAAGCTGAGCATGGCAGTATACACCTGTAACCCATGCATTGGGAGTGGAGACTGGAGGATCCTGGGACTTGCTGGCCAGCCAGTCTAGCTAATCAGTTGCTCCAGGTTCAGTGAGAGAAGACTCTGTCTCAAAAACTAAGGTGGAGGGCAAAAGAGGATAAACTAATGTCAATCTCTGGCATCCACACAAATTCGCACACATGTGGACACACACACACACACACACAAGTGGTTTGGTTTTGATACAGGATCTCACCATGTACTTCTGGCTGTCCTGGAACTCCCTATGTAGAGCAGGCTGGCCTCAAATTCACAGAGATCTGCCTCCCAAGTGTTAGGATTAATGGCGGCGTATACTACCATTCCCGATATGTTTTTAACATTTAATTGTGGCAGACCAGCCCCCACCATTATTTATCCCAGGGACTCTTGAGGAATGAGTAATAAAAGACTTAGAAATAAAGAGGGGAGAGAAAACACAAGATAGACTCGGGTGGGCCTGGATCCTTATCCACCAGCCCAGATCTTTATTCCTAAGGTCTATTTATAACAATGTCAAGAGGTGGAGCAAAAGACCTCCCCATTGCTAGTTACAGTCAAGTGTAGACCCTTCCAAACACCTGATGCTCGGCCTGTGATCCAATTAACCTCTTGTGCAGTCCTGCTGGGTACAGCCACTAGGAAACCTTTAGCGAATAAAGTTTAATTTTAAAACTCATATATTAGTTTTAAAAATGAAAGTACACAGCCAGGTGTGGTAGCTCAAACTTATAACCCCAGTATATGGGAGGCTGAGGCTGGAGGATTGCCATGAATTTGAGATTCATGGCCAGCACTGTAGACTGCATTCTGGCAAGAATGAAGATATTCTAAGGAGATACTTGTGCCCTCTCTTTGGTTAGCAGACTACTGAGAGAGTGGGCCCTAAGAAATCAGAATTTCTCTAGGAATCTCCAGCGCCAAGAATGACTGAAGCCCTGGGGCAGCCAGAGGGGATGCAGGAGAGCCTGGGGCAACCAGAGGGGGTGCAGGAGAGCCTGGGGCAGCCAGAGGGGGTGCAGGAGAACCTGGGGTAACCAGAGTGGGTGCAGGAGAGCCTGGGGCAGCCAGAAGGGGGTGCAGGAGAGCCTGGGCAGCCAGAGGGGGTGCAGGAAAGCCTGGAGCAGCCAGAGGGGGTGAGGAGAGCCTGGGGCAGCCAGAGGGGGTGAGGAGAGCCTGGGGCAGCCAGAGGGGGTGAGGAGAGCCTGGGGCAGCCAGAGGGGGTACAAGAGAGACAGGAGTTGAGACCATGCTGGGCAGGAGCCCAACATCTTGACCAGACTGCTTGTTTACATATATCCCTTGCATTGCATTTAAACCCTACCACTCTCTGGTCAGTGACTCGATCTCTTTATGCCACATTGAATAAATCTGTTTCTGCTTTTCACTATTAATCTGGCTTATGGAAGATGGGTGGCCAAACCTGACTTGTTGGGGCCCAGGTGTAACCCCAGGTCAAGTAGCAGCATGAGACCCTGACTCAAAAAAGAAAAATTAAAAATATACCCTATCTTCTCGATATTCTAAACTCACAGCAGACTAAAAATGATTAGGCTTCTTGCCATGAGTTCAAAGAATCAAAATCCACATTTAAAGTCCACTTTTAGCCAAGATGCTTCAAAGAAAACCTAGATTTGTGCTACAAATCATTTTGGATATAGCGTGGAAAACGTAAACAGTAAAGATGAAGGACGGTGTCAAGGTACCGCTCCTGTTTCCTTACTCCCTGTACATTTTCACTTCATACCAGCTGGGCCTCACACACTCCCTGCCAGGAACACAGGAAGGAAGGACTTGCTTCTGGTCCCTGAGGACTTCACAGTTCTCAGTGAGAGTGTTTCCTAGGAAACCTGACATTCAGGAGTAAGGCACTGGCTCCCCCCTGCAGGGCAGCAGTTTCAACAGTGGATAGTTCAGCATGGTTCCATTCAAACTCTGTCCCTGACCAGCACTAGGAGCCAACCCTTCTCTCTCTGCCAGGAAGGCTACATATACTAGGGCACATTCTCTCCATCTTTAGATGGAAGCAGTCAAACCCTGAATCAAAACTGTCACAGGCTTCTTAGTCTGCCACCAACTTAAGGGAACCCCAAAGAGAAAAAGTCCCCACCTTACAAATCCCAGAGGGTTTACTTTGTCTCTTGGATTCCCTAGAGATGATTTCAGCAGTGAGTATCCCTCGGGCATCTAAATTCTAACTCTCTTCACCTGAAGCTTGATTCCTATGAAACAGGAAGATGCCTGACCCACAGACTGAGATGTGATGCTCTTGTACTTACCATCTGGGACTGTCCCGTAGGCCCTGGTAACAGGGCCTAACTCCCGCATGAAACTCTGGAAGCAGTCCTTACAGAGCAAATGTTGGCACGGTAGAAGCCGAGAGCCCTCATCCCGTAGGTCCCGTTGGCACAGACAGCAGGTCTGTGCCACAGCCTCCATGAATCCATCTGTGGAGCAGAAGGACTGCCTTGGAAAGCTCACACCCAGGCCTGCGCCCATGTCCGTGCCTGTGTCTGGGGCTTTGGCTCTTCCACTGACATCCTCAGGGGTGAAGCAGCGTGCAGAGCGAGCAACTTCCACTCCCTGCAAGTGAAGCACAGAGCAGAGGGGTTTATTCTTTGGGACAGAAGTTCCTGGACAAGAGGAGAAAGCCTCAGAGATCCATGACCCATAGCCTTAACTGCATTTAAGCCTACAGAGGGTCCAGCATCTTCACTGTGAACACAAATCCCAGGGGTGTTTGCTAGGCTCTGTGTGTCTAACAAGGTTTGATGGGCTTCAAAAGTGCCCCAAACTGCCTGTGCCTCTCTTTACTGGTGGGCAAGGGTGATCCAAGTTTACTTTTGGAAAAGGGTTGAAAATGTACTAAGTGCCAAGTTGAGATGCTCATATCAATCCTCACAACTACTCTTGGAAGTAGAGATTATGACACTTTCACGAATTAAATCAGAAGGTACAGGCTGCAGGAAATGAGGCTCTCAGAAGCAGGATAATGCACAAAGACAGAAAGAGGCAGAGTTCAAATTCAAACACAGGTCACCACACTCTGAATTGTTGGAGTTCTCAGGCTGAGAGCCTTATACGGATTTTTCATGAGTTCTAATAATCTTTTTTAATATTTTAATTTTTAAATAGTGTGTGTGTGTGTGTGTGTGTGTGTGTGTGTGTGTGTGTGTGTGTGTGTACTTGTATATGCACATAAATGCAGTTGCCTGCCAAGGCCAGAAGAGGACAACAGATTCCCTGAAGTTGGAATTACATACAGTTAAAAGCTGCCTGATGTGGTGCTGGGAACCAAACCCTGGGCCTCTTTAAGAGCCATCTCTCCAGCCCCGTTTTTGTTGTTGATGTTGTTTTTAAGGTTTTAAAATTTTTATTGTGTGTGTATAGGTGTTTTGTCAGCATGTATGTCTATGTACTAGATGTATGCCTGGTGCCCAAAGAAACCAGAAGATGGTGTCAAATCCCCTGGGACTGAAGTTATAAAGGGTTATAAGCTGCCAGGTGGGTGTTGGGAAATGAACCCAGGACCTCTGGAAGAGCAGCCTGTGAGCTCCACCAATGAGCCATCTCTCTGGCCCTCTAACAATTTGTTTAATTACTATTTCACTCTAATAGTGGTGTTTTTAAAAGTAAAGCTAAGGTCTACCCTAAGATTTTAGGGGCAGTATTGAACTTAAGATCCAGCTCACACCAGTTTTACTTCTCTGAGATTAATGAGGAGAAGTACAGGCATGCCAAGGCTGCAGTCTTGCCACATGGAGTTTAAATGACACTGTAGGACATTATTTTATTGTGTGTTTACCAAACTTAGCCACACAAGTGGGTAGCATGTTTAAATCACAATGGTAAATTTAGTTTAATGAAAACTTCATCTGGATATGCAATTAATATTGCTAATCTGGCTGCATGGGTTTTGTAGGTTTTATCATGTTTGAAGACTAGTTCTATAATCACAGAAGAGCTCCGACCAAAAGGAGCTTGTGTTTACTTTTATATTTGTAATTAATAATTATTTCATCCAGTCTGGCTGGGGCTCTGCAGTTATGTAAGTCTGGATCTTTAAGAGCCAAGTCCACTGAGGAAGAAGGGTGACAAGACTCGGTAGGCTAGACCTCTCGGGTCCAGGAAGAAACAGATGTGGTGGGGGTCACTGCGAACACCAATGATCAATGTAAGGCAAGGAAATCCGGTTCAACAAGTCTGACGCAATAGCTGGTGTTGGTTCAAACGTCTAGAGTCTGACTCTTGGCATTTTATTTTAGGCATATTTCAGTACAGTGCAACTTGGAAAAAGTTTCCTGGTGTAACACAATCTCCTGTGCACAAGGAGGTATGATTACATCAGAACTCAAAGTACTCAAAGTATATGTCACTTCTTCCATGAAGATGAGATCTGAAGATAGGCTACACGCGTTATCTTCAGGACCTAGGGGAAGATCTGGTGTGGTCTCAGTCATACAGATAGTGCAAGGGTCACCTAGACTATTGAGTGCCTCTGGTCCTGCTTGTGGAAGGAAGCTTGGGAGAGCCCCTAGTCATATTAATAGTGCAAGGATTACCTAGGCTATTAGGCACTTCTCTTCCCAGCCCTCTGGGTGGAAAAGAGATTATACTTCTTTTCCCTTGAAAAGACAACCCAAGTGTTTAACATTCCTGATTTCCCTAGTGCTGTCTGTGAGCACAAGGACCTTTGTGCTCCCAACAGGATGGATGTCGTTCCATTTCTGTGGGCACTGTCAGGGTAGTTATTTCCTAAAAACCACCAGAGCAGCTCCAGGAGAGGTCAAGGGGTCTCCTAGGAAGTTTAAGTATGTGGATGAGTTGATTTCATTAGATCAGTGGTTCTCAAACTTTGTGGCTTGAAATAACTTTTATGTTTGATAGTGCCTTACTGCTCAGCCCTGGCTGGCCTAGCACTCACTATGTAGATCAAAATCTTGAACTCACAGAGGCCGCCTGCCTCTGCCTTCAGAGGGTTGGGATGTGCCACTCATAAAGACATGTGCCACCATCCCCAGCTGCTGTTTCCTTTTTTAAACCAGATTTAGAGAGACAGAGATAGAGACAAAGAGTATGCATCAAACTGTGCAGAAGGATATAAAGAACATGTGGGTGGAAGAGGCATTGTAAGTTATAAAACAGGTGCTAGGAAGCCATTGCAATTGTTGACAAGATTAGCACCATTAATGAGAAACTGTTCTGTCAACAACATGCCCTGAAGACAAGAATCCACCCAAGAAAGGTTCCATCTTGTGCAGATGCAAATTCACTTGAAAAGAGAGAACCTGGACTGAGAAAGATGCAGAAGGGGTTTCCTGCCCAATACAGCTGCCCAGGGAAGTCCTTGTCCAGGATCAGCACACATGCACCAGTGCAATTGTGGTTCAAGGTGGCTTAACTTGGCAGCTGTTGTTGTTTTTGCTCTTTTAGGGGGCCTGCCACTCAGCTCCCAAATAAATCACACATGGAGGCTTATACTTATGAATGCCCGGCCTTAGCTTGGCTTATTTCTTGACAGCTTTCCTTAACTTTAAATTGTCCCATCTACCTTTTGTCTCTGGGCTTTTCCTCATTCTCTTACTTCTGTAAATCTTACTCTTACTCCGAGGCTTGCTCTGTAGCTGGGTGGCTGGCCCCTGGAGTCCTCCCCCTTCTCTGGCTACTACTACTTCTTCTCCCAGATCTCTCCCTCTATATATTCTCTCTGCCTGCCAGCCCCGTCTATCCTTTCTCCTGGCTTGCTATTGGCTGCTCAGCTCTTTATTAAACCATCAGGTGTTTTAGACAGGCATAGTAACACAGCTTCACAGAGTTAAACAAATGTAACATAAACAAAAGTAACACACTTTATAGCAGGCACCAGAACCTGGCAGCTCTGTCCATGTGTTACTGGTTTTGTAGTCATGAAGGATACCAAAGTAGGGAGCTATGGAGGCTTGTGCCAGGTTTACTGAAGGACAGAGGCCAAGCAATGTGTGGCAGGATCAGAACTCCTGGGAGGAAGCCCTGAGAGACGACTACATGAAGCTGTAAAGGTGAAGCCTAATTTGCAATGGAAATCCAAGAATGTTGGTGATTCCCTGGGAGTTTGCCAAGGGAAGTTGCAGGCAGGGAATGGAGAGGTCTATGTGCTACAGGTAGCAGAGCCAGAGGGACAAGACTACCCAAGTCGTCTGGAGCCAGAATGATTCCCACACAAGCTCTAAATACTGAACATGGAGCTGCAGAATGAAGAATTCATTCTGCTGGGTTTCAGCTTTGGTCTGACCTTTTCTTGGTATGTTCCATTTCTCCCTTTGGGGATGGAGATGTCTAGTCTGTGTCATGTACATTGGAATTATAGAATGCATCTTGTTTTGATTTTATGGAGGCTCATGTTAAGGATTTGCCCTGAATTTTAGCAGAGATTTTGTTCTTTGGACTTCTGAACAATGTTAAAGACTGAAGACTGTTGAAGACTATGGGAATATTTAGAGATGGGATAAATGCTGCATTATGAGATGAAAATGAAATTTCAAATGATGTGGTTGGGGATCAAGAGGACAAGGTGGGGCTGGAGAGATGGCTCAGAGGTTAAGAGCACTGACTGCTCTTCCAGAGGTCCTGAGTTCAATTCCCAGCAACCACATGGTGGCTCACAACCATCTGTAATGAGATCTGGTGCCCTCTTCTGGCCTGCAGTCATACATGCTGTATACATAATACACAAATAAATCTTAAAAAAAAAAAAAAAAAAAAAAAAGGACAAGGTGTGGAACTGTTATTGGTTAAGTTTCATCATCCACTTGATGAGATTTATAATCACCATGGAAACACATCTCTGTGTTGAGGGTGTTTTCAGAAAAGGTTGGCTGAGCAGAGATGACTTCCTAAACATGGGTCACACCATGCCACAGGCTGGGGTCCTGAACTGAATAAAAGAGACCATGACCTGAGAATCTGACTCACCTCTCAGATCCATGACTACAGATGAAATGTGACCAATAATGCCATCCATGCGAATGTTAACCCAGTAAAAAGATCACGTTAGTATTGTTATGAAAAACATTTGAACTTGTGAATCCCTAAAAGGGTCCCTCAGGGTCTACAGGCCACACTTGGAGAAACCGCTGTCTCAGACCTCACATGATAATCCTGGGCATCTGGGGAGATGAGCACCATCACCAGTGAGCACTTCACAGGGTGAGGAGAGAAAGCTGCTTTGCTCTTCTCCTCAACAGGCAGGTGAAGCACCTCCACGAGAGCGGAAGGTTCAAAGCACATCTAAACAGGAAGTTTCTGAGGGTGGGAAAAGTGAGATGAGCCCTTGCATACCCCTTTCCTTGGTCCTTACTCCTGACCTCAGAGTGGAGGAGATAACAGTTTGCAAGAGTATACTTAAGCCAGGGACACCAAATTCCAGTTCCTGCAGGAAGCTACAAGTCTTCCTATGTAAAGTTCTCACCTAAAAGAATTTGTGTCCAGTGTTACCAAATCTTCAGTTTTCTTTTTTCCTTTTGGTTTTTCAAGACAGGGTTTCTCTGTGTAGCCCTGGATGTCCTGGAACTCACTCTGTAGACCAGGCTGGCCTCAAACTCACAGAGATCCACCTGCCTCTGCCTCCCGAGTGCTGGGATTACAGGCGTGTGAACACAGGTGACTGTCATTTCTCAAGACATCAGAATCTAGGTGTTTATTTGCCCTTTAAGACAGAGGAGGTGGCTCAGTGGGTAAAGTCATTGCTATGCATGAAGGCCTGAACTGAAATCTCCAGAACACATATAAAAGCTGGACAGAGAGGTCTTGGCCTATAACCCCAGTGCTGGGAGGCAGAGCTGGGAGCTCATTGGCTAATTCAAAAAATGAGGTGGGGAAGCGATTGAGGAAACACACACACAGTCACACACAGAAAGCAAATGTCAGCACCTATTTCAGTCATCTCCTATCAATGTAACCTGAAATAATAATATTATAAAAGGGTGTCTTAGTTTGGGTTTCTATTGCTGTAAAGAAACACCATGACCATGGCAACTTCTGTCCATTATCGTCATGGCGGGAAATATGGCAGCGTGCAGGCAGACATCATACTGGAGAGGAGCTGAGAGTTCCCCAGGCAACAGCAAGAGACTGTGTGCCACCCTGGGCATAGCTTGGGCATTGAGATCTCCAAAACTGCCCCCACAGTGACATACTTTCTCCAATAAGGCCACACCTACTTCAACATGGCCACACCTTCTAGTAATGCAGCTCCCTGGGCCAAGCATTCAAACACTAGTCTATGGCGGCCATACCTACTCAAGCTCTCACAGTGTTAGCAATCCTAGAGTGTGACCAGCTGAAAAGGAGTCTGACAGGAGCACACCTCTAATGACCTCTCCCTGTCTCAAAGGTCCCACTTCTTCCCCAATAGCATAAACTGGGGAGCACACAATGCTGGGTATAGTGGTGCAAGACTTTAATTTCAGCACTTGGAGGCAGAGTCAGGGCAGCCTGGAGCTACCCAGTGAGACTCCATCTCAAAAAAACAAAACAATAACAACAAAGATCCAAGATACAGACACATTAAGTTTTAAAAGGATAAGAAAACACCATGACTCAAACAACATTCAGTTTATGCCCTGTTCTTAGCTGTGGAGAAACCTAAGCTAAATAAAAGCTCACCCAGATAGTGTAGAAGGAGGGGAAGCCTCATATACAACTCTACCTTACCACAAACCACCTGCTTTTAACACCTCACCACATGTGTGGTAAGGGAAACAGTTACTGGACATCTTTAACCTTCCAAGGGAAGGTGTTGCAAACCACTCCACATCACTCTGGGATGAGAACCCTGAAGACTGTTTGCTCGGTAAAGACATTCAAGTTCTCATCCAAACATAGTGTTTATGTCAGTGGTAAAGTCAGTGAGAAACATTAGTGAGAACACACACTCTGCTTGACTGTGAGCACACATTTTTCCTTTGATTGCTGCCTGTCTTAGATACAATTCTGTGGTCACAGTCCGAGAGCAAGACTTGGTCCTCCTTGTTCACTATTCTATCTTCCCCTAAGCACCTGGCATCTGTGTATAGTGTCAGGACAGAGTACACACCCAATCAACACTTGTAAAACCAACGACTGAATGAATACTTAATTTTTTTTCATTCAAAGATTTAAAAAAAATATTCAAGGAGACCATGCCCTTTCTTCAACAGAATTCAGCTAGTGAAAACAGAGCAGGGAAACAAAACCATGCTTCTGTGTTTGCAGTAATTGAATCCTGTGAAATTAAATTCAAACCTAACTATTAAGCCTCTCTTGTTTGGACTATTCGATAAACTGGTCTCTAAGATATGAGAATTCTCTTCACAGTTTACTATTGTGGATTTGAATGGCAGCGTTTTCCATCCCAGCTTCCGACAAGTTTATAGAAATGTATTTGTCAGGTAGTACAATAAGATTTAAAGACAAACTCAGTTCAACATGGGAAGGAAAGGTGACTAGTAGTCAGTATCCTCAAACTGACTTTTGTTTGGTTTTTGCCTTGTGCTTTAGAAAATTCTACCTGTTAAGCCTATGGATTTCCCCCTAAATACTAACATATCCAAAACTACTCAAAGGGCAAACCAAAGCTCTGAGCATCAAGAAGTTGAAACAGAATTAGAAATTGTACATACTGGTGGTGTACAAATTGGTATAATCCATATTAAAAACAGCAACATAAGATGAATCCCAAAAATGTTCATACCCTATAATCCAGTAATCTCTCTCCTGGGATTTTATTCTAGACAAGTTATTGGTCAAAAGAATAAAGTTCATTATACAAAATGTTCAGTGTAGCTTTGTCTCTAGCAACCAATATAGTAAGAACACAAAACACAAAAACAAAATACATAAGAAAATAGCTTAGAACATTATAGCACATGCTGAAGGCAAATTCCTTTCAGCTGTTGAAAACAAATCTGAAGGGCTGAGGTTGCAGCTCAATGCTTATCTAGAATGCTCAAGGCACTGGGGTCAGTTCCTAGCACCAGGAGAAATAAGTTGAACAAATCTTCATTACTGGGCAATGATACAGAAAACGTCAAGGAATTAAATAAAATGCAGACTACAAAAGGATTAACATAGGGTGAGTGGAGATGGCTTAGTGGTCCAGAGTGCTTGCTGTGAAAGCCTGAGGGCCAGAGTTTGACTCCCTAGCACCCACAAATTAACAAAAGCTATAAATGGTCATGCATGCCTATAGCCGAAGTGTTGGGGGATGAAGATGTGTGAATCCCAGGAGCTCGATGGCCAGCCAAGCCTAGTCACAACTTCAAGCTCCAGGTCCGGTAAAAGACCTGTCTCAAAAGAATATGGCAGAGAGAAAAAGAAGACACCTATAGGTAAACTACTCCTCTGACCTCCATGTATGTAGTATACACCCCTACACACACACACACATGCACACACACACACACACACACGCACACACACACACGCACACGCACACACGCACACACACACACACATTAACATACTGTGTTCATCAACTCTGCAGGCAGCTATGTTTTCATGTAACCATGTCCTGAAATGATATAAAGCTTTGTGAGGTAGTATGATATGAGATGTCTATACTTTTAAGAATTCCTTTTAATGTTGTACTTTTCCTATTACATATACATTTTCAAACTCCTTATAGAATAAATCTGGACTTCCAAGTTTTTCTGTACTTCTCACATTAAAGAAAAAAAAAAGTGACAGGCCCTGGCTCTCCCTACTTTAAATTAATAGTCTCGCCCCCGCCCCTTCTCATCTCACGATGCAGCCTTGGCTGGCCCTGAAGGGTCCACATGTCTTTGCCTCCCCAGTACTGGGACTAAAGAAGACTTGTGGTATACGCCAGGCTAGTGGTCTCTTTTTAAAATGACAACAACATATTCTTTCCAAATGTCCAATTAAAGATGAAAAAAGACAAGGCTTGGGGCTGTAGATATGTCTCCGTGCTTAAGAGAACGAACGGGTTGCTCTTCCAGAGGACCAGGGTTCAGTTGCCAGTGCCCACACTGGAGTGCTCACAACCACCTGGAACTCCAGTTCCAGGGCAATGTGTTGTCTCCATCTGGCCTCCGCAGACACCTGCACAGGTCATCTGCCCACAGAGACATCATTCACACACACAGATAAAAACAGATCTGACAGCTGCAGAGACAGCAGGTCTGAAGTGCTCATACTTTGAAGAAGAATAGCCACTGTCAGGAATACACAGGAAAATCAGGAACCCAGAGATAGGACAAAGAAAGAGGCTACCCGGGCACTCTTTCAGATGACAGTGTGTTCCCAAGACCACTCGGAGAGAGGTCTGAGATTTACCTGGCTCACCAGGTGACTGCTGCCTGGCGTCATCTCCCTTCGCTTCATTTCACAAGTATTTTCTGAGCCCTGACCCTCTCAAGTAGCTCCAATGTCTGCGATGTCACAAGGCTGTGCTGTACTTCATAGAATTGTCACAAAGGGCAATTCTCATGGGTCACATTTAAGGTCATGTCCCATCTTCCTGGTGGGGAGGGAGAGGTGACCTAATGTCTTAACATCTGGCTGCTAAACAACTTTTCGGATACAGAACTGAGCCTTTTCTGTTTGTCAGGGCTGGTAAACCTGAAGCTGACTTTGCTGAACAAGCTCAGGAGCCATGAGTCGACCAGTCACCCTGTGAGGAAGAAAGGGATCTGTCTAGAAAAACCACAGCTGGACACATCCCAAAATACTCCCTCTAGAGAGCAAACTATCACTAAGACTGTTAGGTGAGTGAGTACAGAAGCTAACAGTGAGTCCTATACTCACTCAGGAGGGGTTCTGTTCAGCCAGGTGTCCCTAGGACAGATTGTAGCTTCTCTATAACCAAAGAACTTGGCAAACTATTCAGAAACAGGATTCTATCTCTGCCCTTTGCCCTGACCTGAGCCTTGATCCAGGGCCCATTAAAGTTTACTTGATGCTGTTACTTTCCATTCTCAAGGCTCTGCCCAGCTTACCTCCATTGACAGGTCATTTTCCCGGTGGTAGTCTCTAAGTAATTTGGCTCATCACTTGCACACTTATCAGACAGTGGAAGGTCTCTTCTTAGATCTGATCCCTGCTCTCAAACCCCTCTTTCTGCTGGTTACAGGCAGTACATGATTAACGCCTGTGAGACGAGGGAGAGATGATCATAATGTTGTGAGGTCAGAAAGGCAGTGGTCACTGAGGTAAAAACAGGGGATCTGGAGAGAGGAAGGTTAAGTCTAGGCCCAGGCTCTGTCTCTTATCAACTATATAACCTTGACAAGTCATATAATTCTTCTGTGTCTTTTGTCTGATGCATACAATGAAGCTAGCAGTCCTGAATCCTCAGGCCAATACATTTTGTAAATTTCAAAGCACTCTGAAGAAGTTGGGGCTCACACCATTGTGCCTGGAGTGCTGTTGGACATAGCAGAATCTTAAGAGTTCAGGAAGAGCTGGTCAGGATGGTACATGCATAAATCTTAGAACATGAAAAGTTGAGACTGGAAGATCAAAAGTTTAAGTGAAGGGTAATCATGACTGGTACTGGAAAGCTAGCTACCTAGGGCGAGTGAAGATATGGGTAGTTCTAAATATTTGTTCTTATACTCACAGATAGGAATAGTCCTCAGCCCTCATCAGGGAAACTTCTCTTTGCAACAGGCAAAGAGAGACTGAGGCAGAAAATCACAACCAATCAAAACATAGGCTTGTGGAATTCAGTTCCTCTGGATACATCTATAAAACAACTCCTACACCTACAGCTCAGGGACCATTGCAGAAGAGGGACAGAAAGACTGTAAGAGCCAGAGACCAGAGGCTTTGCTGGGAGCGTTTTCCAAGAATGTCAGGTGTACTCCTAAAGTCTCACCAATATGCCTGCCTAAACAGGAGCTGAACAAGGACAACAGATGTGCTACTATGGTCCAAGTAAGAAAGTTATAGATCATCATGCCTATCAAGCCTTTTAAGAATGTTAATTCCAGAAGCCAGGAGGCCCAAGCAGGTCAGCCTTGGCTACACTGTAAGACCCTATCTCAAAACAAGCAAATAAAAAATAATCTTGAGCAATTGGTATAAAGCCAAACTGCCCAGATTGTAATGTATTAAACAGTGAACAAGAGCCAAGTGGTGTGGGGTACATGCCTTTCTAATTCCAACACTCGGGAGGCAGAGGCAGGCAGATCTCTCTGAGCTTGAGACAAGCCTGTCTACAAAGTGAGTTCCAGGATAGTCGGGGCTATACAGTGAAACCCTGTCTCAAAAAACAAACAAAAAGCACACACACCAAAAAACCCCAAACAAACAACAATAACACTGAAGAACAATCTAGCAAATGGACAAGATTTCCATTGCATGCTCTGCTTTTGGGAAGCATGTTTTAAAAAAGGAAAAGGAAAGGGTCCTAATAGGGAATATTCCTTTTTTGTTTGTTTGTTTTTCAAAAGTGTTTCTCCATGTAGCTTTGTGCCTTTCCTGGAACTCACTCTGCAGCCCCAGCGGGCCTCGAACATACAGAGATCCTCCTGCCTTTGCCTCCTGAGTGCTGGGATTAAAGGCGTGCTCCACCACCACCCGGCCAGAATATTCTTTAACAGATCAAGACAAAAATAAAATAAAATAAAAAATAACAGACTTAAGGGCTAGGATCTTGGGCACTCAGGGGATTTGGGGGCACTTTTGAACTCTTAGTAAACACACTACACGCTATGGAACTCATGTATTTAAATAGGAAAAACAAACAAAAACGGCCAGTCCTTGTACCCTTAAAAGATTTTGGCTCAACTGGGAAGACAAATGTAACTTGGTAATTAAGAGAGTTACGTGCAAGATTGTGTGGTGGTTCAAGTAACCAACACCCACACCAGAACTGCTAGCATCAGGAGCACACTGAGCTGGGAACCTCGGATATAAGTGACAAAGAGTGTAGCTGCCAGGTTCTGAAGAAAAAAAAAAAAAGTTTTGCTTTTTTGTTTTTCGAGACAGGGTTTCTCTGTGTAGCTTTGCGCCTTTCCTGGAACTCACTTGGTAGCCCAGGCTGGCCTCGAACTCACAGAGATCCGCCTGGCTCTGCCTCCCGAGTGCTGGGATTAAAGGCGTGCGCCACCACCGCCCGGCCTGAAGAAAATTCAAATGTGGTGTGTTTGTTTCACACGGCCAGGAGTCAGCAACCAACAAAACCCGAAAAGAACAAGGCAATTTGAACACGCCGGCCTGTGGCGCCGCTCGCTCCGGCAGCTCGGAGGTCAGAGCGACAAGAGCCCCCACGCCACCACGCCCTAGCATACGAAAAGGAAGCGGCGGGTGGGCGGGCGGCGGAAGCCGGCGACGTCGAAGCCCCGCCCGAGACCAGCCTCCTGGCCGGAAATGAGGTATTGGTCCCGCCCCCAAGCCCGCTACCTCGCGAGAATTCACGGGTGGCTCCCTCTTTCCGTTCTGCTGCCGCCATGGTAGGTCTTCCTTTCTTGGCCTCCGCTTCCTCGCGGCGGTTCGGAGCTCTGCCTCACTACCTCTCAGCTGCTTGCCCCGATCTTAGCGCGCCTTCGTGGCAGCGCGTAGCCTGCGGGGCGGGATGGCACGCGTGGGTCTGGGGCGAGGAGCCTGGGGCCGCGTGTTCCACCCGGGGTTCGGATCGCTGGGACACGCGGGCCTGGGCGTCCGGGCGCCGTCCCAGTCGGTAACCTCAACCTTGCTGAATGCTCCAGAAGGCAAGTCCTTGATTGCAAGCAAGTCAAAGGCAGCAAGCGTTGCTCACCCCTGCCTTCCCTTTCCATAGGCCTAACCACTGCTCTGTTTTTCCCATGCAGCCATCCAGACTGAGGAAGACCCGGAAACTCCGGGGCCACGTGAGCCACGGCCACGGCCGCATCGGTAAGTGAGCCTCCTCTCGTGGTAGGTTTTTGTTTGAGCTGTGTTTCGGGTACTTATTTGGAAAATAAACAGCAGTGAGTCGAGGAAAACATTGGTTGCCTGTCAGCTTCCCTATTTGAAGACCCTCTAATCCAGTTTGATAACTTTATGTTGGTAGAGGAGTGAAACATAAACACAGCGCTGTGATGGTGGAATGCCAAAAAAGGTTTCTTTTATCCTTGAGACTTTGACAATCATGCTTAAAAATGGGTTGTAGACCGAGGACAGGGCAGGGGCACGTGACCACCTAGAGACGGCTGATAGCCATGTAGCTTTGCATGCCTGCAGGTAAACACCGCAAGCACCCAGGAGGCCGTGGGAATGCTGGAGGCATGCATCACCACAGAATCAACTTCGACAAATAGTGAGTGTTTCTTGGAGGTGGGTTTTAACTGGCAGCGGCGGCTTTGGAGGTAGAGGCAGAAGGGATAACCTGAAACAGCTTCCCTGCGGAAGTTAGTTTCTTGCCGTTGGTTATTGCTAGCTTTAGCAAGTAAACGCTTGATTTGAACTGAGTCTGTCCGAGGCTAGAGTCACGCTCAGGTATTGGTTGTTGCCTTAGTGTGCTAGAGCCCTCGAAGAATAACTGCTGACCTTATTCACTGGCTGTGGACTTTCTGGCACAGTCAGTCACCAGGTTAGTGACATGCATCAGATTCAAGGTTAGGTTGGATTTTATCCAGCCATTAGAGGATGCCATTTAGGTATCTCTTAAGGGGATGCTAGTGAATGATATGACTTCTTCAGGGACTTAACGATTTAGCTAAAAGTTTGTATCAGGTGTCTGTCCTGTCAAAGTTTACAACAGGGAAAATTTGCACTGGACTAGGAAGAGATAACTACTAAGATCAGCTTGCTTGGAGTGAGGCTCTGAAGATGGTTGCTTTCCCTTCCCAGTCATCCAGGTTACTTTGGGAAAGTTGGTATGAGACATTACCACTTAAAGAGGAACCAGAGCTTCTGTCCGACTGTCAACCTGGATAAATTGTGGACACTGGTCAGTGAGCAGACACGCGTCAACGCTGCAAAGAACAAGACTGGAGCTGCTCCCATCATTGATGTTGTGCGATCGGTGAGTGAATTTTATCCACCTTGTCTCCTCTGGAGTCAAACTTATATATCTACATTTTAGGAGAATTGTTGCAGGTAATTGAAATGGTCCCAAATAGAACTCCCCTTTAATCCCCACATGTGGATTGAGAGTTCAGAGAACACATCCATCAAGTATTTGCTTTCATTTCTAACAAAAAATTAGAGTATTGCTTTTGGGAAATAAGTTTCAGTACAGTTATGCTGATCCTAACAGGTTTGGCTTTTATTTTTTAACTTGAGCTGTATGGTTGGTTCAGAATGTTCTTAAGGCACAGCTTAACTAAGTCCCAGTGTTAATTCAAGACCCTATATTGTCTATGAAAGAATGTGCCCACCCCCATTATGGCTTAAGTGCAGAGACCGAAATCATAGGCTGGTAACTAATTCATTCCATTCCCAGCCTCTTTAGTGATCCACATTTAGTAGAGGTAACTGGTAGGGATTGGGGAGGTATGTATGAGACTAGAGTCACATCCTGACATGGTGCTTGTCCTGGTGTGCTAGAGTTCTCGAAGAGAATCTGCTGGTCTTGATTCACTGGTAGGGGTCTTCAGTGTCCCTGTTAGTGCCCAGATCAGAAACATGTCCTACCAGGGGCCACGCATGATGCATGTTCCATGTTCCAATTCCAGCATTATGGAAATGTGTTGGGTGGATCTCTATGAGGCCATTGTAGTGTATTAAAAATCTTTTTGTCTTCATCTAGGGCTACTACAAAGTTCTGGGGAAGGGAAAGCTTCCTGAGCAGCCTGTCATTGTGAAAGCCAGATTTTTCAGCAGAAGAGCTGAAGAGAAGATAAAGGGTGTTGGAGGTGCCTGTGTCCTGGTGGCTTCAAGCCACCAAGGGAGGTTAATTAAATGCTAACATTTTCCAAGTGGTCTGAGTGTGGGTTCCTCAGTTTCATTTCTATACGTCCTTGTCAGCATGCTGGGACCTGCCTAACAGGTCCTAGGAAGAGGTGACTTCATATAGTCACAGTATGGTAGACATAAGCAGTCCAACCTCACAATCTCAAAACGTGTGTGTGTGTGTGTGTGTGTGTGTGTGTGTGTGTAGGTGGATTGGATCCCAGCAGTAGGATCTGTGACATTGGTCTATGTAACCGTCACAGTAATTTTACGTACAGGTTTTAGGCATGTGGCTCAGCCCCCATCATTGTCTCAAACACTGCAGCACTTTGCCCATCCGCCAGGAAGTGTCACAGGTACCATTTTCCTCTAGTTCAATAAGCTTCCTGCAGGCAGAAGGCAAGGGCTTACTGTGTTGCCCAAGTGAAGTCTGAACTATCCAAAAGATGAAAGCACTTATGTTCAGAATACTTTGCATTTAAAAAAGCAAAATTGTCTATACCTGTAAATCTTCTGGGATGTTAAACCAGTTTGGGGAGTAAAGGAGATTGTGAATGCTTGATGCCCAGCTACCTCAGTAACCAAGTACAGACTGCATATTAAGATGCAGGTTTGGAAGGGGGAACTTGATAGGGAAAAGGGTGTCAGAAGCTTTTCAATGATGAACATAGGTTCTCTTAAAAATTCAAGTCTAGGAGCATAAACCACTGACTCTTACCAATGACAGTGTATGTCACCGCTAGTAAGAATGTGTTAAAGTGGTATGTGTATGATGGGGTGCATGTGGACGTCAGGACAAATTTTGTAGTCTTGTACTTGAGTTCCTAGAACTAACTCAAGTCATCAGGATTGCATAGGGAGAGCATTTTTACTTGCTGGGCAATCTGGCCAGCCCATTTTAACTTTTTCCACTTTTAAGTCACACTATTTGTGGATACAAAGTAGGCTATATAAGGGTAATTTTTAACAAAAATGTTCTAATTCCATAGAGCAATGTGAACCAAAGTTTGAATACTGTTTTCTAAATTCCTTCAAAACACAGGCAGAGGGGGCAGCCTTAGAACTAAAAAAAAAAAGCTAACGGAGGGAAAGCTGACCTGGCTGGTATGAGTTCCATGCCCTGGGTGCCACATGGTGGAAGGAAAACCAGCCCACAGAAGTTGTCCTTTTTTTTTTTTTTTTTTAAAATGGTTTCTCGAGACAAAGATTTTTCTATAGTTTTGGTTCCTATTCAGGATCTCACTTTAGACCAGTCTGGCCTTGAACTCACAGAGATGTACCTGGTTCTGCCTCCCAAGTGCTGGGATAAAAGGCATGTTCCACTCTCACCAGGCCAGAAGTTTTCTGATGTGCACACCAGCTATAGCATGTGCCTCTCACCCCCACAACAAAACGATGTAATTTAAAAGCTGGTCAAGAAGTTTGCTATGGGACCTAAACTAAGAAAAGCAATGAGGGAGTTAGCTGATGAAGTGCTTACACAGAATGCAGGGCTATGAGTTCTACATTTTATTTTTTCTGAGACAGCATTTCTCTGCAATAGCCCCTGGAATTCACTCTGGGTTGGCCCTGAACTTTGCCTTCCTCTCTCCTAAGTGCTGGGACTTTAAAGGTGTATACCACCACCACCTGGAGTTCTACATTTTTAAAAAGTTAACAAGAAATGGAAATATGAAGTGGAAATACTTTAGCCTCTCTGAAAATATACTAAGGCAGTTAACTTAGCTTGCTGTAAAAGACTCCTTCCTCAGGAGTGAGGGAGGGGTCACAAGCATTGGCAGAATGGTCACTAAGGTATAGTATACTGTAGAAATAGTTATCTCACCATTTTGAAGGTTATACCGGAAGACAGACTTAAGGTTATAGTGTACCACATGAAGTATTGTAATGGAGAGCGTGTAAAGCTAGAATATTTGGGGCTGCAGAGATGGCTCAGAGGTTAACATCACTGACTGTTTTTCCAGAGGTCCTGAGTTCAATTCCAAGCCACCACATGGTGACTCACAACCATCTACAGTGAGATCTGCTTTCCTCTTCTGTCATAAATCATACGTGCAGGCTGAATCCTGTATATATAATTTTTTAAGGCTAGATTATTTCTAACTGCAATGCCATCTAAAAGCCAGACCCTACCCTGTCCGTGTGGTAAGCCTTTATTCTCATTTGAGTCAGCTTGTGCCATTCTTGTCATTTGTTCATTTAAATTTCTGTGGAATTCCTGATTTAGGTTTTTCGAGACAGGGTTTCTCTGTAGCTTTGCAGCCTGTCCTGGAACTCACTTTGTAGCCCAGGCTGGCCTTGAATTCAGATCTACCTGCCTCTGCCTCCCCGAGTGCTGGGATTACAGGTGTGCGCCCCAACAACGCCCCACCCACCCCCGGTGAATTCCTGATTCTTTTTCAAGGATCTGTAACTTGAACAATGCTGGGGACTGTACCTAGCAAGTACCCTTATCACTAAGCTGTACTTTAATCTGTTGTGTGATACTTTGATGCTGATGCTCCCAAGATTGTCAAAATTTGCTTTGAATCGGTGTGGTGCCAGCTACTGACTGACCAAGATTAACTATAGAGGTTTTTGAGCACTGAGGACAGGTAGTAGGGCAGAGCTTAGAGAAGGTCTGAGCTCTTGGGTGGAGGAACAATGAGGGTATGTGTGTCACAGGTTGCTTTGCTTCTGCTGCTCTGATCATTCAGATTCTTACCCTGATAACTGACTCCTCAGTTTTTGTTAATAATAAACACATCATTTCTAAAGAACCCACACAGTTTACTAGAGCATGGTTATTCAATTAACAAAGCAGAACATTGCAAATAGCTAGTGCAGACTACTCTGCATTTTAGAAATTGACATACATTACAGGAGACAGGGCCACAGGCCTCTCCTCAAACCCCACTTTTGACCTTGAGGTGGTCTCATGTAGCCCAGGCTAGCTTTTAATTCATTATGTACCCAAGAATTCACAGGTGTATGTCAGCATGCTTGGCTAGCCAAGAGCCTTAATTTAATAAAGAGTTGTACATTGTGTTGTGCATGGTTATGATTAAGTTTTGAAATGAACAAATTTCTCCCCTATTCATGTTAAAAGCCAGGTGTGGTATATGTCTATAATCCCAGCAATGATGGGTCAGACACGGAGTCTTTGGGCTCACTGACCAGACTTGACAAATCAGCAAGCTTCAGGTTCATTTCAGAACCTTAATCAGTGACTATTCAGTAGGATCTGTAATATATTTGTCTATGTAACCATCACAGTAATTCCATGTACAGGTTTTAGGCATGTGGCTTGTTACCTCCTAGTGTACATATTTAAACACATTTATTTATTCATTTATTTAATTTTTCTTTTTCCGAGACAGGGTTTCTCTGTGTAGCTTTGCGCCTTTCCTGGAACTCGCTTTGGAGACCAGGCTGGCCTCTAACTCAGAGATCCGCCTGCCTCTGCCACCCGAGTGCAGGGATTAAAGGTGTGCGCCACCACCGCCCGGCAACACAGGTATTTATAACAAAACACTTATATTTCAGTAAGATATTTATATAAGTCATGTTAGCTATGAGTTTCATGTGATTGTAAAATTGCTGTTAAGAGTTGGATTTGAACCGGGAGGTGGTGGTGGTGGTGGTGGTGGTGGTGGTGGTGATGGTGATGAGTTTGATACCAGTGTGGTCTACAAGAGTGAATTCCAGGACAGTTTAGGCTGTTAACACAAAGAAATCCTGTCTCAGAAAAGAAAAAAAAAAAAAAAAAAAGGAGCTGGATCTGATAATCTGCTAGGATTGAGAATCCTTGAATTAAGGAATCCAGATTGTGTGTGAAATCAGAACCTGGAGAACCTTCAGTATGTTCCACTAGCCCCACACCAGGCTTGCTGCACAGTCCATCCCAAGACATCACCAATATGGGATTTTCTGGATTTAGATGAGCGCTCTAGGTTATGCTTATGGGTGTTTTGCCCACATGTATGTCTGGAGCCCTTGGAGGTCAGAAGGGCACTGGATCCTCTGGAGCTGGTTACAGAGCCTTTGAAACCACCATGTGGGCATTGAGATTTGAACCTGAATCCTCTGAAGAACAGCCAGTGCTCTTAACCTGCTGAGTCATTGCTCCAGCCCTAAAATGCACTATATTTTGAAAATAAAAGTTTCAAAACTTAACGAAAGAAGTTTACACCTCCAGTTTGCAGTCTGATTATATAGTCTGGAGGTTCTTTGGGCACATCAAAGAGGGAGGAAATGGGAATTGGGACAGGCAGACAGCAAAAGCACCTTTGGGGAACTGGGTGTTTTTCTTAAGGAATCTACTGTGTCAGGAAGCCCAGGCTGAGCTAATAGCTGAGGGCTAGAGGTGACTACACCCAACTCTGAATTTTCCAGTTATACTCTCTTGGCCTTGTTTGGAAACCCACACTTGTGGCCACAATCTTTCCCTTTTTTTCTTGACAAAGCCAACTATGTAGGAGGCTTTTTCAGAAGATACTTTTGCCTTCTCAGAGGACAAACCCTCCACATACTTTTCTAAGGCAAGTAGCAGCTGCACCCATGGACAGGCTGGGGCCTGCACAGGCGTCAGTGAAAAAGAAGTGAGGATGTAAAGAAACCCAGGATGGGATTGTCTCATTTAAACAGGTTAGGGTGCGCGGTCAGGGAATGTTATAGTTCATATCCTGCCAAACCCAGTCTCAGGATTCAAGGCCCTACAAAGGCCTTAATGGGTAGGAAACCTAAGTAAAGCCACTTTGTTCCCCAGCCTGCTTCCTTCCTCTTCCCTAGACTGTAGTTGAACTACTTCATGCATACTTAGGATGCTAATGGAAGAAAGTTCAGAGTGACATGGAGGAATCATTGGTAGTGGGTGAGGGTTGAATCCAAGCCCAGTGTTAGCAGTGTTTGGGCTACTAACTGTCCACTGTCAGGCTATCCAATAATGTCACTTAATTTTGATATCTAAGGACAAAGAGCATTTTTCCCATCACTGGAAACACCCAAGTGAGCAGTGGGCTACCAGAGAAGGAAGCTGAAGGAGAACTGTGACAGATGTCTTCTACTTTGAGAACTCAAGCTCAGGAATGGCCAGTAACCCACATGAAATCAATCCCTTTACCCACTGATTTACCTGTTTCGGAGTGAACTCTAGATAATGAAACCAAAGAACACATGGGACTCTTGGGCACAAATGAATGTACAGTTTATTGAGAACATCTGTGGATGGTGGAAGGAAGAATGCCCTGTACCGCATCATGGCCACCACTGACTGGGAGCTGTGCTTCCCACGACTTCACTGACCATGTCAGAAGGTGGAAGGAACAAGAGGACCAGGCCCAAGTACCTGGCTCTACATCGCAAGTAGGGGCAGAGTGGTCCTTGCCTTTCAGAAACAGGCTTGGGGGATAGGAAACGACTAAGAAGCTAGAAACTCTAGGATTAAAAAAACAAGATAGTCGTCTTGTACATAACAGACAGCACCTGCTCTCCAGGCCTGAGACTGGCAGCAGGGGCCTCAGGGAGGCAGGCCAGAAGCCTTCAGGAAACAGTGGTTTGGCTGAGACAGTCAGCTGCACATAATTGGCCAGTCACCAGCACCCAGCAAGACTCCATCCGTGCTCAGACAAGGCAGGAAAGCACCGGCCCTTTGGGAATATACAAATATTTACCGGATTCTCTTTGCGTGTTACAAAAACAGTTAAGAAAGCTTACAGCAGATTATTTACAAACAGTATCCTGGGATATGGTGAAGGCAGAGGTGGACTAGCTTGGAGGTGCCATCTGTAGGGGCCAGAGTTGTCACAGCAGCCCATGGGGTCCCAGGTTAGGTCCTCTCCCCAGGCTCTGCAAAGCACTAAACTCTGATACTGGGAAAGGCATTTAATTCTTCTTGTGGAGGAACTTCATCTTGTTGCCTATGGGCCAGAGAGGGCAAAGGTGAGGATGTTTGATGACACCCCTTCCAACCTCCATGCCTTCTTGCCTCCCTTCCTCTCTTTGCAAAAGGACTGGAGAGACAGCTCTGGTAAGGTAGGGAAAACACTACTTTAGGACACTGAGACCAGCCACGGTGACTGGGCAAAACCTGCATCTCTGGCTTTGAGATCATACTTGCTAAGCTCCCTGAAGGACCTGGTAGGACTGGCACTCTGGCATGAAAATTTGTGGACATTCCAGGAACAAAGATAGCTATCACTCATGGCTCACATGAACCAACTTATGGGAGCATAGATTCACAGTATTTTAGGGGACAGCTCCCCCTGGCTATCTCCATCAGTAACAAGTAACTTACCCAACCCACGGAGAAACTTGTTCATCCCGCTCTGCTCAGTGTCAGGGAGCTCTTCTAGATACTGCTCCACTCGCTGCTCGAAGAGGCCTGAGAGAAACGAACAGCAGGTACGAGGGAGAGAACAATGGAGACGTGAATGTACGATGAACCACGCAGTACAGGTGCAAAAGGGAAAAGGCAAACATCTAGTCTAATGGCTGCTGGTTCACTACAATGATTCTAAGTGACACATCTCACAGGTGTTCACTACTGAGAACATGAAGTCTTCCATAGCCTGACTCCCACTGCTGCCTGTGCCTGATGCGCACTGCAGTAAAGCTGCTCTGTGTTTCAGAATGGCCCGTGTGGAAACCTCTACCTTCTTTTAGATTGCTCCACCATGCTCTTCCAAAAAGCCTTGTTAAGCTAAATGGTTAACAGTAGTGGGGAAAAGAAACAGGTTAGATGTAAAGTTCTTGTTGAGATAAGGAAGACCCAGTTGGCTAGTATAATATTCAGAGGCAGGGTAACCAGCAGCTTTAAATGGAACCACCAGCAACCCAAGGCAGATAGCCCAGGCCTTTTCAAGGGACTTCACAACTCCTGGGTCCTCAGAAGCCCCTAGATTGCTCAGTCTGGTCCCTTTCCAGGAATAAAGACGTGAAGACAGGAATGGGCAACCAATGCCTGCTGCTCTCAACTGGAGATGAATTCCCACCTGGGCATGTCTTGTGCTGTGTTTTGTTCATCTTTTTGTTGTTTTCTTTTGTTTTTTCATTTTGTTTTATTTGAGACAGGGACTATGCAGATCTTAGCTGGCCTCCAACTCAGAGATCTTCCTGCCTCTGTCTCCCGAGTGCCGGGATTAAAGGCCTGTGCCAATGCCTGCCTTTTTCTCTTTTGAGATGGTTGCATGCAGCCCACACTGGTCCTAAACTCAACATATAGCTGAAGAGGACCTTGAACTCTTGCCTCTACTTCCCAAGTACTAGGTTTCCAGACATGGCTCCCATACCCAGCTGGGCATGTCTTGTGAAGGTTTATTGGGACAAAAAAGTATAGAGCTCTAAGTCAGTTGTAGTAGTATTGCACATCTGTAATCCCCAAACAGGGAAGCTTGAGACAGTAACATTCTTTAGGGTTCAAGACCAGCCAGGCTCCTTTCTCAAAAATAAACAAAAGACAGCCAGGGATAATGATGCACATTTTTAATCCCAGCACTCGAGAGGCAGAAGTAGGCAGATCTCTGAGTTCAAGGCCAGCCTTGCCTACAGAGCGAGTTCCAGGACAGCTAGAGCTACACAGAGAAAGAAACCTTGTCTCAAAAAAATAAATCAATAAAGAAAGAACTAATTTAGAAGTTTCTATCAGAAGAAACGTGCAGAAAGGAGGTCTGGCCCTTGGTGCCCTATAAGGCCTAGTTATACTGAGTTCTGAAGAAGGCCTACAGCTCCCCATCCCAGCCCCTGTGGCCTTACCCTTTGCCCGGCACTTTCTTAGCTCCCGGTCTTGGATAAAGCCAGCAAACATCTGAGACTCCATAAAAACCTCAAGGAAACGGCGGATGCTTTTGGAGGCCACAGACTTGCGGAAGGCCTCTCGCTGGAAGGCTCTTTCCCCCTTCTCACTGTGTGTCAGAAAGAGGGAGTAGTGCCCCACAGTCTCCACAAAGAACCGGATAAACACTTCTGATACCAGTCCATTGAGGGTATTACATTCTAGAAGGGAAAAGAAAAATCACTGCTATTTAAGTCAAGATCCTGTAAGACCATCTCCAATCTCCTGCTTTAGTCTCTTCCCAACAAACTATTAGCTAACCCACACACTGTCCTTGTTACCTAGCCCACGAGCTTCTGGAGGTCAGAAACTGCTCTAAACATAGAAGTTGACAAAAACTTCTTAGAAATTGGAGACCAAATCACCACCTTTTCCACATCCCTCAAACATGAGGAAGGTCCCTACACCTCCTGTAATAGCTTGAAACAAGGCCTAAGAGAGAGGACTGGTTCGTTTCCTGTGGTGCTGTGTCTTGGGGCAGACCCAGTTCTTACACCTAAGCTTCATCAGCCAGAAAGAGGCCAGTGCATAGAACAGGGTCCTAGGCCTGTGAAGCCCAGACTCAGAACAGGAGGGTTCTGCCCTTACCATCATCAGAGTCACTGTCAGAATCCTGGGAGATCAGCTCGTTCTTCCTCTCCAGAGCCTGCTCCAGAGCAGCTTGTAACTTCCTAGGTAACAACGTGTCTTCATCATCCATCTGCAGAAGGAAAAGACAGCAAGGATGACCACAGCTCACACTGATGACCACTGACTGTGTGCTAGTCTGGTCCACAGCTCAGAAAGGTAACCATACTTCTAATAGCATTGACATTATCATCCTCATTTTATCATGAGTGCACTGAAGTTCAGAAAGGTTAGAAACCTGCCCAAATTTACACAGATTAAAGAGCAGCCAATTCACTGCACACTGTGGTTTGGACCAACCAGAAATTCCTACTCCATTTCCCTGATTCTTCTACTTCTGCCACAGGTGGGAATAATAGTGAACTTGGAGCAGGGAAACTGGCCTATCCTGCATCCCAGGTCTGACACTGGGCTGCTGTTCTCTACTCTATATTATGGTGCAGTAGCTGTATCCTGGTGCCTTACACTTGAGAGTCCTTACCTCTGTCAGTCAAGTGTAGTAGACTCTCTGTTCCCAGAGGGGACATGATCAGTTATGCTCCTTTTTGGAGAGCAAAGAAGATTCCATGACTAACAAAGGCTTTTTTGCAGCAGACAAATGACTGTAAATCTTTATATTACAAAGCACATTTCAGTGTTGTTTATAATCCCCAGAATATCTCTAGAAGTGTTATCTGATAAAAGCACTAGCTCAGAGAAATTTGGAGGCCTGTTTTCTTTCTCAAGATCATGTGCTCAAACACACTGAGACCCTATCTCAAAAGAAAGGAAAAAAAAAAGTCCACATGACCCACAAAGCCTAGAGGTGAGTCTTTGAGGTCCTATTCTTTGCACACTGCTACCCAGAAAAGCTGGGTGTGGTGATACATGCCTATAATCCCAGCACCCAAGAGGAGAACCATCACCAATTCCAGGCCAGCCAGAGCTGCCTAGTGAGATGGTATCCAAGAAAAACCAACAACAAAAACTAGAAAGGCAGACCCCACTGAGGTTAAGGGTTCTCCAATCAGCTTCTTTCCACCCCTGTCTATTCTGTGAGTTTGAAATCCAGAGCTCAAAAGGCAGGCTGACTAGTGACTGAGTTCCTAGTGCCTGCGTGCCTGCGTGCCTGCGTGCCTGCGTGCCTGCGTGCCTGCACTAGGGCAGATCCAGATTCTGTAGCATGCTGCTCTTACCTGTCGGATGAATCGGTCAGATCCCAGATTCACCATCAGTGCCTGAGAAAGAGTCAGAGGCAGTGGATCGGGGACTGAGTCTTGCAATGCCCTTTGCCAGGCCTCTAGACCTCCCGAGTTCCCAGAGACAGATGACACGAAAGACTCAGCCAAAGATAAATAAACCTCCCAGAAAAAAGGACAGAAGCTGTCTGAAGACCAGAGGCCTGAGGCAAGAAGATCCCAACAGTCTTTCTCTTTTCCTCCCCCAGCCCCTAGCTAGATCCCCAGATGGCTTACCTCTTCCACTGGTAGCTCCTTTAGTTTGGGAAGGGAGCTGGAGAGTAGGCCAACCAGGAAAGGGGTAGGACAGCAGACAATGTCAATCATGGAGGCTGGGAGGACAGGAATGAAGGTGTGCTGCCAGGAGAAGGGGTAGAGCAAGGCCACCACCGCGTGAGAGCAGCTGGACAGGGTACTGATGGACAGATAGAGAGACAGGGCACCTGAGCCCAGGCTTGCACCTAAGCCCAGGGCCAACACCCTCAGGGATGTGCTGCACTGTAAGGGGATCAACCAAGAAACAGCCATGAAGGTATGTGAGCACCACACTTGAACATACAAGGGATTCTGCAGGCGTGTGTGTGTGTGTGTGTGTGTGTGTGTGTGTGTGTGTGTGTGTGTGAGAGACACATACATGCATGCACACTCACCCCCAGATGTATAGGACTGAGCTAGTGGGAGTATCAGGCTACGAAGAACAAAGGGTAAGTCAGTAGGAGTTTATCACAAAGCTACAGTGTACAGGAGCTGGAAGGTCCCACAGAAGCTCTTCAATCTGCTCCACCTTTCACAGCTGTGATCTGTGAGACACTCTGTTTGGTCATGAGTGGCAGCCAGTACTCAACCAGTTTTGCCCTCTTCAGCCCAGTACTGCTCTGCCCTCTGGCCTTCTATTTCTTTTCCCCCTTCGATGGTAACAGTGATCTGACTGAGGGGGAGTACAGAAATCAGAAGGTGTGTGGTGGCCTACACCATTCTTAGGAACGGAAAGTGTCTTCTTTCAGGTCTCATTGGGGTCATCCCTTTCTTGTCCTGGAGGGGGCTCCAGGCCTCCAGACCTAATGACCAAAGGGAAAGTAGGAGGACAATCACAGTGGGCAATCCTAAAGTTCACAGGCAAAATTGAATACACATACCCAGAGTGTGCAGAGGCCTAGTGTGGGGTGCCAGTAAACACAAAGCCACAGCTGGCCTGAAGAACCCGTCTGTCAGGAAAAAAGCCAAAGGACTTCTAAATAAGCCCGGTGCTGTAATAAGTACATTAAAAGCAGCTAGCTACAGGCTTACGACCAATGACCACTTGAACCCAAGAATTTAAAGCCTGCCTGGACAGCACAGCAAGACCTCCATTTAAAGGAAAGACCTTCCCCTTAGGGACCATATTACAGATGAGGACACAAAGGTGTAGAGCCCAGCTCACTTCAAACCTGATTCCTTTTGTACTAGTGGGCCTCACATATCATACAGAAAAGCCCTGGCTGGGTCCCTTGGGTATATTGGCACATAACTGCCATACTGGCATTTGGGAGACTGGAGCAGGAGGATTGTGTAGCCTGAGCTACATACCACAGCAAGTTTGAGATCATTCCTGATTATGTTATGAAGTCTACTCCACACCCCAAAAGTATCTGGATTCTCCCTGGGATGCTGTTGCATGGATTCACACTTTTATACCTAATACCCTAATGGAGAGAAAAACTGGGACCTATCTATGACAAAAAACAATCCTTGCTCCTTTTCTCTAAGGACTCTGAATAGTTGCAGGTAACTGTCAGCCAGAACCTTGTGTGACTAACGTGTCACCCAATGGGCACCTAAAATACTGCTGGACCTAGGTTCCTTAACCCTGAGGGCCATTTTCCAGAGGACAGCAAGAAAAGTAATCTGGGAAAGATCTGGAAAAGGGCTGCTTCAGGTCAAGGGTCACACTTATCTTCACAACCCTCTCCAATGTGCCAGGGGGTTGGGAGGTAGAAGATATTGTAAAACCTCTAGGGCCAACCCACAGAGAGCCCTGCCACCACTACCACCACAAAAAAAAAAAGAAAAAAAAAAGACTTCTGAAACACCTAAAAGGAGCGAGGGCAGGAGCTGTGCTGAAGCCGCCCTAGTTCTGGTCTGTGGCTCACTGCAGAGCCACCAGTCAGGCAGCCTCCCATGAGAAGGACGGATTTTTCTAAGACCCAAGACTGATAAAACTTGAATGTCAAGTGAACCAAAAAAATAGAACTCTGGGGTATTTTCCTTCTGGAATGTGCTTAGAGGCAGCTGCAACATAGGAGACAATAGCTGTATTCAATAGTCCTATAGGAGCTGGGCTGTGGTGTGGTTGAAAGAAGAGGCTGGGCCTGGAGTAGAAGGGATGTGGGTGTCTGTGTGTGACACCTTCTGGAAAAGAAAACTCAGGGACTAGGTACTGTTAAGGACCACTCCAATCTGGCCAGGTCATGCCAGGCTGCCACTCATGGCTATTCTCAGCTGCCAGACTGAGCCCCTTCACAAAGGCAAGAGGGGCCTTGAAATACCTAGACCAGTGGTTCTTAACCTTCCTAATGCTGTGGCCCTTTAATATAGTTCCTCATGTTGTGGTGACCATCAACCACAAAATTATTTTTGTTGCTACTTCCTAACTGTAGTTTTGCTAAGCTATGAATCACAATAGTATCTATTTCCTGATGGTTTTAGGAGACCCTTGAGAAAGGGTCACTGGACTCCCAAAGGGGTTGTGACCCACAGGTTGAGAACCACTGACCTAGATTGTGGTACCCAGAGTTCCACAGTGGTGAAAGGAATATGAGAAAGGTATTGCTCATCACTAAACTCTCACCATCTCTGGAAAAGCAGGCAGCTCAGCTAGGGATGGTGACAGTCACCTATAACATCAACACTCATGAATGAAGCAAGAGGATTGCAAGTTCAAGGCCAGCCTGTGCTATACAGTGAGATCCTGTCTCCAAACAACAACCACCAAAGAAAGCCAGCCATTCTAGTTTTTCCTTCTCCTTTCCCTAAGCTGAGCACTGGCCTGCGTTCCTGCACCATTACCAGACAGAGCAATTAGGAGAGTTATTCTTCTCAACTACTTTGTCATGCATACAGAAGAAAATACACTAGGGATTTGATACTTACTAGAGGACAAGCCAGCAACAATTTTTGCTGCCCTCCTCTTAGCACCTGACACAAGGCACAGCAGCACACAGCATGCAGCTTACTGGCTAAGTAACAGAACAAATGTCATGCTAGAAAAACCACTGCTGTGGCTTCTTGGTGGAATCTTTCACAGACTAAATGATGAGGTATCACCAGCATCCTGGTCCTCTCCCTGCAGACCCACCTCTAGTTATTCTTAAACACAGCATCCCATCCTCTCCCTGCAGACCCACCTCTACATATTCTTAAACACAGCATCCCATTCTCTCTCTGTAGACCCACCTCTACATATTCTTAAACAAAACAAACAACAAAACACCTCAGCTGCTGAGAAATCTCATTTTTTTCCTTCCTAAATGCCTCAGGTCCGGTGATCATCACTTCTCCTTCTCCTTATGGTCACAAACAGATATCTACCTGTAAAATTCAAAGTGCCTATCTGTTGGACCAAGTCTTATGACCCATCCAGCTCTTAGCTGCTGTGGGATGTTCTGTATGTCAAATGTGTTGCTCTGATTGGTTAAAATAAATAAAGTGCTGATTGGCCAGTAGCCAGACAGGAAGGATAGGGCAGGCGGGACAAGGAAGAGAAGAATTGTGGGAAGTGGAAGGCTGGGTGGCAGAGACACTTCCAGCCACCGCCATGACAAGGAAGATGTAAGGTTCTGGTAAACCACGAGCCACATGACAACTTATAGATTAATAGAAATGGGTTAATTTAAGATAAAAGAAATAGATAACAAGAATCCTGCCACGGCCATACGGTTTATAAATAATATAAGCATCTGAGTGGTTATTTTATATGTGGGTTGTGGGACCGCGGGGAGGGGGGGGGTGGTTACACCTGGAGAGAAGATCACCAACTACACTTCGCCTTTGTGAACTAGTCATCCCAGCTCCCCATACCTCCAGTCTCTGGATCTCCTCTCTCTCTCCTGTCTAAACAGACTGTAACTTCTATCCTCCTTATCCTCTCAAGGCCCCGTCTCCACAGCTCCCTGGAACCAGCCTTCAAGTATTTTGACCCTACTTCTCCAAGGTTCCTTCAGCCAGCCCCACAGAACAGCTTAGCAGCCCTCGCACAGCAGTCCTTCCTGGGGTCCATCACCCTTGAAACTTAGCATCCTGCACAGGCAGGTTGGCTGGAGCTGCTTGCCACTTGCCATCTTCATACACTTGTTCCTGCATCTGTACACACATGGCTACTGCACAGGAAGTGTCACTTTTCTGTACATGCATGGCTACTGCACAGGAAGTGTCACTTTTCTGTACACACATGGCTACTGCACAGGAAGTGTCACTTTTCTGTACACGCATGGCTATTGCACAGGAAGTGTCAGTTTTCTGTACACGCATGGCTACTGCACAGGAAGTGTCACTTTTCTGTACACACATGGCTACTGCACAGGAAGTGTCACTTTTCTGTACACACATGGCTACTGCACAGGAAGTGTCACTTTTCTGTACACACATGGCTACTGCACAGGAAGTGTCGTCACTTTTCTGTACACACATGGCTACTGCACAGGAAGTGTCACTTTTCTGTACACACATGGCTACTGCACAGGAAGTGTCACTTCTTTTCTTCCTCAGGCCCAGTCCTCAGCTGGGTTCTCAATCCCTACTTCTCTCTTCACAGGCCTGTTAGCCTTTCTTTATATAATGTTTAGCTACACACACACACACACACACACACACACACACACACACGCACACGCACACGCACACGCACACACACACACGCACACACACGCACACAAGCACTTCGATACCACATGTGTGGCATAAACACTTGAATTCATTAATGGGAATACCACCACCCTCCCCTTCCTTGCCTTCTGGGCCCTACCTGAGCTTATCTGCTACAAAAATGACTCTGCGCTCCAACAGCAATGAGGCAAAGATTCGGATAAGCTGGCGTATGCTGAGGCAGGTGAAAAGGCACTCGAAGTCCACATGCTCCAGCCGTGAGTCCATGGGCCGCCGCAGCTCTAACACCTGCAGGGAAGGGAAGGCAGTGGGAGAAGCAGGCTAGGTGAGAGCCCATGCTGCACACACAGCTGCCAGCTGCTTTCCCTTCCGGCCCTCTCTCCTTCCATGGCTCTCTAACCCTCTCATGATGCAGGAGACCCTCTCCCCTTCCCTCAGACTATAGCTCCGTCCCCCCAGTGAGGGCTAAGTGTAAAGACAGGAAGGCTCTAGCCAACAGGGCTGAGGGACCAGACTTAGGCTCTGAGGAAGACAGGGAGGGCTAACTGCTCCCATGGATAAGGAGAACCAGGGAGTCACACAGCCCCATTTGCACGAGCCTCCTGCCCTCTTTCCCATCTTCTTCAGCACACTGATGAGACCCCACAATCAACCACTGCTCCCTAGGCCACAGGAAGAGTGCAGTCTTGCACCTAGGGACTCTGGCCTCAGCCACCTGTACAGAGGCAATGCTGTTATCCTTGCTGCCATGTCCCCTCCCTTTCCTGCTATAAAGACTTCCTTCAAAAGGCTGTCCTGCCATCCTGTCCTTTATCTCTATCACCCTAAGCACTGTGCCAAGGATTAAGAAAGGTCTGGCTATTCCAAAAATCTTGCAAGGAAATACGACAGTCTTTATGAAGCCAGGTCTAGCTGTACTCCCCTTTAAGAACCATTCCAAGGTTGGCATGACAGCTCCCAAAGCCCGTTCTCTGGAGGCATGGGGGCGGGTTGCAAGTGACCCAGCAGTGACAGGTAGAGGATCTGCTGACTCTTTGCATCTGTGGGGTGGCAGTGATATGCAGGCTTCCTGAGAATTAGGGGTAAGAAATAAACTATCCCTTATGGCCTCGTGGTGTCATAGCTAACCCTTCTCAAGGGACTTGTCCCCACGTGTCTCAACTATTCTTGCTTCAGATCTGCTCCAGTCACCTTCAGGACCTTATTTCTTCTCTCTCTGACTTGGGTTACTTCCAGTCCCCTAAGCACAGTTTGCTTTTGTAAGTGAAGGAATTCTTAGCGCAGTGTTTACCACCCTGCGTTCTGAAAAACATCAACAGGGATTCAGGAGGCTGCAAGAGTAGTATGCACTGACTTTCTTGACAGGCATTAAATTCCAGGAAGGTCCAGTGGTCAGCACAATACAGGGGATACCTTAAGTGCTCAGTGGGTGTGTGCTGAAGGCATGCTGCACAATTATGTCATGGACCTTGTATCTTGCCTGATATCTATTTCCATCCTAAAAGAAGATATAACAAGGCCGGGTAGTGGTGGCACACACCTTTAATCCCAGCAGAGGCAAAGGCAGATCTCTGTGAGTTCAAGGCCAGCCTGGTCTACAAAGTCAATTCCAGGACAGCTAGGGCTACACAGAAAAACCCTGTTTCGAAAAACAAAAACAAAAACAAAAACAAAAACAAAACCACAAAAGGAGGAGGAAGAAGACAACAACATAACAAAACTCTGTAGCCCCACCTCCTGAGGGCCCTGCAAGCAGCCCCAGTAAGTGCTGTTCTCCAGCTTCCAGCCCTCAGCCCTCAGCCCCATGCTGCGCCTCCTCTAGAGGCTGGGAATCAGACAGAAGCCTAGTGAGGCAGCCCAAGGCTGGCAGTACGGTCCAATGAGTATCTGCAAAGAGGGCTGGCAGGGCATCTAGGAAAGGAAGCTGGCACCTGCCCCCTTCCGGGTAGAGAGAGTTTGAGGTAAATTATAGCAAAAGTGACTTGGAATCTGTAAGAAGAAAATACCGTTCAGGCAAAACCAAGATGACTCAGGGCATAGGAAGTAACCCGGGTGAGAGAGAAGCAGCAAGGCCTAAGAAGTGGTCAGAGCAGAACCGAAGAACTTCAGGGCATGCTGTTGGGCTGAGCCAGCTACACTGTCCCAGAGAACTCATCAAACTCAAAGTCTCTCTTACCCTGGGAGGTGTAGAGACTCTTGGGAAGATTTCAACAGGGGTGTGCCACTGCCTTCACAGCTCTGCGTCTTAGGTCAGTCCTCCCACTCTGCAGCAGCCGAGTGTTTTCATCTTCTCACCCCCAAAGAAGATGCCCTCCCCTGCTTTTCTATTCTGGGGAAACCAAAGCTATCTCAGGAGAGTCCAAGTGTGCAAGGCACCATCTTCCTCCCCTCTCATAAGAGAGACAGCCTCCATGAAGACCACTACCTGCACCTTGTATTATACTACCTGCATCATTAATGTCTTCATCCAGGGCCAATCCCATCAGCATGCAAACAGCCATCTTCAATAACACCTTTCTACACCTCACACCCTGGCCCCCACCAGCTCACCTTTACTTCCTTGCTCTCTCCAGAGCCACGCCCTTTGAAGAGCTGTCCACAAGAGCTGTCTCACCCTTACTTCCCCAGTCAGCCCAGCCACCCCGGGCTCTACCCCAAGTCTGTTTCTGTCAGTACACCTTGTCACACCTCCTGTTACTCCGTATTCCTCAGGGGTCCCTTTCTTTGGCTTCTCAAGCCACTTCCTCTCCCCGTTTTCTGTCTTCCAACTTCAGGGTTGCTACCTCTCTACCACAGGGCTTCTTCTTGGGGGTTCCTCAGGACTAGGCTTTCATTTTGTCCCTATCTACACACTTCGCTACTGTCTTCTCATTGGTGCCTCAAACTTAAATTGTAAGACAGATCTCTCCTTGTTATCCTTCATAGGCTCCCATCTCAGGATATGGTTCCATCACCTACCCTGTTCCCCAGGACAGAGAACTGCAGGGTTGGACTTAAGAATCTCTATCGCACTTTCTACTTCCAAGCAAACTCCAAGCATTACTAATCCATCTATTTCTCTTCACTTTCCCCACCAGCCTCTCGCCCAGGCTCCTATCTCTTCTGCCTGTGTTACTACAGTTGTATTCTAGCTGTCCCCCTGTTTCCTCTCTTGCCCACTCTCTGCACAGCAGTTAGAAAGTTTAAAGACCCATCAGAGTGACACTTAACCCTCTTTTAGATAAAACCCCAAATTCTTAACCTGACCAGGCAGGCACAAACCCTGAGATTGATTGGGTCCTTGCCTGCCCACCTATGCCTGTTCACCATGCTTCTAGTCATCGTGACTTTCTTCCAAGTGCTTGAGCAGCATGTGTTCTGCTCTAGCTCCTGTCCTGTACCTGTTGTTCCCACCCTTGCAATAATCTTCCTCTACCCATACCGTTCTCCCTTCGCCCACTTGGTTTGGCTACCTTCTATGCATTGCTAGGCCTCTGGTAAAATGGCAGTTTCCCCTTGGGGGAAGGTTTTCTCTGGCCCCTTAACCTAAAGCAGACCCCCTGTTATACATTCTCATAGGATCCTGTTCTGTTTTTCACACACACTTAGAAATTAACTATTTGTAAATATAATTATTCAACATCAGGTCCCCTTTCAGGTAAGAAACTCCTGGAAGACAGAGCTGTGTTACTTTTTATCTTCATGACTGCATCTAAGGTCTGGTATAATCTCCAGCTGTGAAAGCTCATAATCAATATTTACTAAATGAATAGGGGTATAGTTAATGCAGGCTGTGGGTCAGCTAAAGTCCCTAACAGAAGAGAATGGGGCAACACTTACAGCTCCAGGGTCCACTTTTTTTTATTCCTGATTAGGGGTATGGACAAGGTAAGAAGGAAGGAACTGTCTGTGTTCTACACCTCCCGGAGACTGCAACTCTGGCTAGCCAGGCTCTTCTCTAGACCCAGTCCATGGCCAGAGATGAAAGCAGCAGCAATTCCCTACCTCATTGCCAGCACCAGGCAGGAATGTCTTCACTTTGATGGTTTTCCCTGGGGCTGGAAAGGGCGACTCCATGAGACTTCTCATAAAGGGGTAGACCAGTGCAGCTGAGATCCCACGCCGGCGCTCCACTTCATCTAGGACCTGTGCCCACCACCAGCAGCCCAAAGAGAAAAGAGTGTTGGGAACTGCCTTCCCTACTTCTTTGACTGAGAAGAGGGCAGCCTGGCTTCTGACCAAACTGGACTAGAAGCCTGGAGACAGGAAAGCTGCCCTGCCAGGATCTCTGTACCCTTCCTGTTTCTCTTGGCTCTCAGTGACCACTCAGCTCCCCCTCTGGCCCTGCTTTAGTCCCCAAGAAGGCAACAGCAGGGCAAAAGAAAAAGCACCTGTGAAACAGCTTCCTGAGCACTACTGGCTTCCCCAAGGACTCCAGCTCTGGCCATGGCCCAGGCTGAGCCAATACAGAGCAGTCACCATCAACATAGGAGTTGGGGAAATGCCAGCCAGCTGGGGAGTAGACTAGCCGATGGAATCTAAGACTCTGAGAGCCCACTTGGACTTGCTCTGCAGTGTGCCATCTCCACAGGTGTTTTTGTCTTCTAGGCTAGCTGCAGATACTCCTATGAGGGCTGTCACTGGGGGATGGGGAGGACAACAGCATCCCTTACCTTGGAAAACAAGCCGAAGCAGCCTAGGCGGCTGATGACACAGTACACCTCTGGCAACCGAGGCCCTTTCCCACTTGGCTGGAGAGGAAGAGTAGGAAAGAGGGAAAGACGGAATGCATGAATACCACATCTGGCTCCTTTTCCTTGGAAACTGAGCACTACGTACAATCCCTCAAATGAGGATGATGATAAAAATCTTCTAAACTCAACCAGGTCCCCAAAGAAAGGCCACCACTCCCGGGGGCAGACCTGCCAAGTTCCAGGTAAGCTCCATCTTTTATCCCAGGAAAACACAGACAGTGGCTGGCAGAGGACATTGCAGCATGTCAGAGGTTACAGGGTGATCTGTGGATTAATATCCCTAAGGATGCCACCCGAAAGGATGTGATATCAAGAAGGACTTTGTGACATTTTTTAAAATTTAATTTATTTTTTATTTTTTTTTTCATTTTATTTTATGTGTGTTTTGCCTGCATGTTTACATATGTACCATATGTATGCCTAGTGCTAATGAAGGCTAAAAGTGGGCACTGGATCCCATGTAGGTGCCAGGACACAAACTTGGTCCTCTGGAAGAGCAACAAGTGTTCTTAACCACCGAGCATCTCTCCAGCCCCCAAAAGGACTTGTGAATACTCTTAGGCACAAGACATGTGACTTTATCCCCCGCTCCCCATCATCATGAGGGACACTCTGCAAAATACCTGTTTTCTCCCCTTGATCCATGCCCAAGGAAGGCAAAAATGAAAACAGACAAGAAAAGGGAATGACTCCTTATTAAATGCTTCCTAGAAGAGTCCTAGCCTTGGTACTATGCACAGAAAGAGTGTAAGAGTCACACTGTCACCCAGTTTTACAGCTGAGCTCATGAAGATTAAGCCATGGCCTGAGCTCAAATAAATAGAAGGCTATAGCCGGGAGTCTGTGCTGCCTTTCATCTTGCTGTCTTACCTCCAAAGCATGTTGTTTTCTGATAGGAAGGAGGGAAAGGAACACAGAAACACAGGATAGAGGTATGCTATGAAGTGAAAAAGAACAAAAAAGGGGGATTTAAAAGGTATGTAGTTGAAGAAAGAGATATATACTGTGAGCGCCCCAGAGCTAGAGCCCCACAAGTAGACTAGGGTGAGTCCAATCTCTAGCAAGGAGCTGGCAAGACCCATGGATGCCTCTGGGTTCAGAGGCCTGGAGTGCCTGGCAAAGCCTAGTGGGGAGGGAGCAGAGCAGCAGGTGCTGGCCCCTCATACAGGCTGCTAAGCAAATGCAGATGGGGCTATTTCAGTCTCCAAACCTGCTGGCCACAGCCACAGATCTAAAGAGAAGGCAGAATCTGTTTTTGTCCATATTAGGTTTGAAACTTACTCCTCTCTCTTTCCCTCCCTGACTCCCCACCTCCCCTAAAGCCCCAAGTGATTAAATCAAGTATGTGGGATTTGGGTTAGAATCATTGTGTCCAATCTGCAGGAATGCCGAGCCAGTGCCAGCCCCCTTGGCAGGGACCCAGCCCAGGCCCTCTCTGAGTGCGCCAGGACAAACATGCTCTTCTTCCCTGGGGGCAGCAGGCCTGCTGCAGAAGAGCACAGCTCTGTTCCATCCATGTGCTGGCAGAGGCAGCCTTCTGAACGCTCCTTCCTGGGTCCTCAGGACCCAGGCACATGCTAGCCTCTGCCTGGCTGCCAGCCTGGCATCTGGACCCCTCCCTTGTTATTCAGTCCAGCACACTAAGCATTCAATAGCCACATAACCTTTTCTCCCTGGACCATGCTCTGGGTGGGGAGTGGGGAATCTAGGAATGCCAGACTGGTGATAAAGGACTTGAGAGTCAGTTCTGGCTCTTACCTCACTGCTGCATGACCTTGGGCAAGTCATTCCACCTTGAAGTTTCAATCTCCTAGTCTACAGGTCAGAGATAATAATACCTTACAGGCTATCATGCAGATTTTAAAAGTAGAGACACAAATCCAGTGAAGCATCTCTCTTGGAAATAACAAGAGCCTAAGCAAAATTTTACTTTCATAGTCCTTTCCTTAAACACTAAAAGTTGGCCTTCTCTACTAGACTAGCTGCTACTGTACACTGAGGGTAGGATATGTGCTGAAAATTTGTTTATATGCTTTAGCATGTGGCCCCACCTTCAACAGTTGTATGATGAATGCTGATGGATGGATGAATGGATGGCCCAGAACAATTCTTTTAAACTCTTTCTATACAAGATTCCTGTCTAGGATCTCCTTTATCCATCCCTAGACTAGTGTCTGACAAGGCTTTCTCCTCTAATGTCTGGAAACCAAAGAACATTGTCAACAACCTAATGAATGACCTTTCAGGAAAATGAAATGGAAGACAGGCCCTGGGGTCTGTTTTCTCTCCGGTTCTCTATGGCTCTAACACAATCTCTTTCCCTGGAATGACAGAAACAGAAATTGCTTTTGGGGGGCAGGGGGAGCTTTCTATTTTCAGCCAGGCAGTGGTGGCACATGCCTTTAATTCTAGTACTCAGGAGGCAGAGGCAGGTGGATCTCTGAGTTCGTGGCCAGGCTGGTCTACAGAGCGAGTTCCAGGACAGCCAAGGCTACACAAAGAAACCCTGTCTTGAAAAAAAAACAAAAAGAAAAAAAAAAAGGTTTATATTTTCAGAACCCAATGTCTTGCCCCTAAATTCAAAGTATCTCTCCAAGGATACCAGAGAAGGTATGCATCTCTTCCCCTGCTCAGACTGCAGCCCTACTAGACCATGGACAGGGTTCCTCCCAATATCAGGTTGGCCAGGTGTTGAATGAATAAGGATGTACTCCATCTACTTAGATAAACAAATATAAACTATGGATTCACATGATCATAACTAGAGGTCAGCAAACTAAGCTGACAATCCAAGCAAAAAATACAAAGGGAAGTCCAGAAAGCTAAAACGATATAACAACCAAGCAGAAGGTAATGCATCCCATCTATTATTGCATGTAATCTTAGATCCCAGGGTCCAACAGGATAGGCTACTCTGAACTGTTATCCCAGGAGTCCCTCATCTGTGCAAGTAAATGTACCGGGGAAGGTTCAACAGATCACAGGCTTTCACACAGGATAATGCTGCAGAAGGGTAAACAAAGATACAAATGCCCTGGCCCTCCTCTGCCCACCAACTTCTGAGAAATGAAATGGTCTTACTCACCAGTAAGCGCCTACAGTAGCCAAAGCGCCTGCTGCCATCTTCCCCAGTCAGCATGAAAGAAAAGGTCTCACTGAAACAGGAAAGAGGGAGAGGTCTGGCATCAAAGAAGTTATGAAGAAGGCTCAGGACATAGCTCCCCAAATAGGGACTGTCATCTCAGGTGTAGGATAAAGACTCAGGTTACTTTAGGAAAGTAGGCCGAGACCAGGACAAGCCACATTCGGTTATCCACCACTATGGGGGAAAATGAGTCTATGTCCTCTTCCCTCCTATAGCTAGACCAGGCCAGACCTCACCTGCTGTACTCTGACACAGGGAGCCAGTCTTTGGCATCTGGAAAGCAAAACTGGGGAATAGCTTTGAGCCTTTCTTCTGCCTCCCGCATCTGCTTGGTGGGTCGGTCCAGCTGCAGGGAAGAAGAATATGGGGAGAGATAACCGAGAGAAGACAAGGACCCTAGCAATAGTAGGGTCCAGGGACTGAGAAGCATCTCGTCCTGTGTTCTGGGGCTATGGATGCAAACAAAATGGACAAGATTCATCCCTGAACCTGCACATCTGGTCAGGAGGTGAGGTAACAACATTTCAGAGGGTGCCTCAAATGAGGAAAGCAAAGTGAAGTGAAAGTGTGCAAGGCTTCTGAAAAGACCCCAGAGAGGTGGCACTCGTGCTGTTTGAAAGCATGAAGGAGCTAGCAGCCAGGTACAGAGCAGGAGAAAGAACACTGCACACAGGCAAGAGCAGAGAGCTGCCTGTGGCTCACAAGGGGGCCAGATTGGCTGCTGAGCAGAGGGGTGCTTAAGATACAAACAAATGAGAGAGAACAGGGATTGCCTGCCAGTGAATAGGAAGAGTTCTTTAGGAGATAATAAAATGTTCTAAAATTGAGTGTAGTCTGTGCAGCTCTCAGAACACATTAAAGGATGCTGAAGTAAACCTGAATGGGTGAATTATCTATTAATAAAGTGGCTGAGAGAAGAAAAGCTAAAGAGTGACAGGAGGAACATCTGCGGATGCTTTCTTGGATCCCTGCAACCATGATGAGAGGAGTTATTTAATACCCACAGCACCAGGAGCCCTGTCTTCTCTCTTAGCTATGCAGAGGTGCAGGGGTATGGTGACATGGAGAGCTAAGAAGGAAGAATACTTCCTCTTCCCAGATGGACCGACCAGCAGAAGAGGGCAGGGCAGGCAGGCACACTCACCTTGGGAAACTGGTAGGAGACTTCAGGGAGGTAGGTATTCCGGGATGGCTTCTTCTTGAGGGACACGACCACGAAGTACTCAAAGAGCTCCCGTTCCTGCCATTCAAGTAGCTCTAGTTCTAGTGTCCGATAGCTGGGCGCTCGCTTCAGCATGGACTGGATGTGGACCAAGCGCTGTGTGTGGGCTGGGGGCAGGTCTCACATTAGAAGACAAGCAGGCTGGCTCCTCAAAGACCTCCATCAGCCCCATTCACCTGACTCACGACTCTGGATAACCTCTGTGTGCATAAATCACCTGCCTTTTCCCTAAGGTAGATCTCATAGATGAGTATTGATTTCTGAACCTGCACAATGACTGTGCTAACCAATGGAGCTAGTGTGCTGATCTTCCTGAGGCCCTGGAAGCTGAGCTGGGGCTAACAGTACTGTGTAAGCCAGGCTCACCTTGGGATATACCACTAGCAGATACCTGTAGTTACTGTTGGCACAGAAGGTATGAACTAGGAAGTAAAATATGCACAATGGCTTTAATACTGAACCCTTAATTGGAGTCCTTATAGTTGGACCTTTTGTCTCTATCTTGAAGTCAAAGTCAGCTTGTCTGGGTACCAGTGAAGGCCTTAAGGAGGGAGCAAGCTCCTACCTAGGTTACTTATCTAAGGAATATCTAGGAAGGGTTTCCCAAGTTGTCTGAAACACTAAAGGCCCAGGAACCTATTCAGGGAGGTAGATCTTTCAGTCTCCTCTCTAGTCACAGAAGAGACAGGTGGCCTCAAGGCTGCCAGAGGACAATATTCTCAGTTTATGGAACAACTCTTAACATTTTGTTTTATTTTGTTTTTGTTTTTTGAGACAGGGTTTCTCTGTGTAGCTTTGTGCCTTTCCTGGAACTCACTCTGTAGCCCAGGCTGGTCTCTAACTCACAGATCCGACTGGCTCTGCCTCCCGAGTGCTGGGATTAAAGGCGTGTGCCACCACCGCCCGGCTGGAACAATTCTTGTGACCAAAAGAGTTGATTATAATCTGAACCTATGCCTGGCCCTCCAGATTTACAATACTTACCAAGCAAATGTAGTAGCCAGTCTCCATGGACAATGGCTTGGGAAGAATGGACAAAGTCAACTACTTTAAATTTGGCAATGAGAGACCAACATTTGAATTTAACACAGAAGGGCTGAGCTCGAAGAATTTCTCTACAACCTTCTGCTTTGATGGTCTGTCTGTAAGCTGACCTTCTTCCTGTTGACTTTTCCCCATGCCCCAGGGCCAGTCTGGGACCCTGGGCCCAAGCATGCAGAAGGAAGGGCTGATTCCCTGGGGCCGGGGAGGGGTGTCAGCCTTACCTTTGAACCTGTCATCAGAGTCACTCTCGCTTTCACTGTTCTCATCTGGAAAAGTAACAATAGGCATACACACTTGCTGAGCCCCTGGCCTACAACAAATAGTTTGGAGACCACTTCCCAGCTTGTAAAAAAAAAAATTTATATTCATTTATCGTGTGTGTGTGTGTGTGTGTGTGTGTGTGTGTGTGTGTGTGTCTGTGTGTGTGTGTGTGTGTGTGTGTGTGTGTGTGTGTGTGAGAGAGAGAGAGAGAGAGAGAGAGAGAGAGAGAGAGAGAGAGAGAGAATGTATATGAGTATATGCATGTAACCATGTTCGTGTGGAGGTCAGAGGGCAGATTGCAGGAGTTGATGTATGTTTTGTGGATCAAACATAGGTTGCCATGCTTGGTGGCAAGTGCATTTACCTGATGAGCTATCTTGCTGACCTGCCTGCCTCCCAATTTTTCTTATGAGGGATAGACCTAAACCTAGTCTGGGCTACTCTGGTCCAATGACATGAGGTAAGTGGCCTGGGACCAGGATACCTCAGAGATTAGACCTCAAATGCTAATCTATATACAAACACCTACCCAGAGCTGATGTGGGTGAAGCTGAGGGCCTGAGTTGGAGTCAGCACAGAGGCCTAGATGCCTGGAATACAAAGGCCCTGTCTCAGACAGCTCAAGATTTGAAATGGAAAACAGACCACAGTGCCCAGTAAGCCTGGCCTTTCCTTTTGCCCAGAGCAGATTCCTATATGTTCTAATTCAGGGCCTCATAGCCCCAAAGCCTAAGGAAACCACCCCAGAGCTAATTTCCTCTTGGGACCTCCCACTTATGTAGACATTTTCCTGGAAGGGCTCCACCCTCCTAGAAGGTAGAAGGATTCCATTACTAGACCACATCTCACCCCATTCCTGATGTTCATGGACCCCCAAAGGTCACCCAGCTTAGATATCAACACCTACCTCTCAACGATGCTGTCTCAAGGCTGGACATAGACAGTTTTTTTAACCTCTTCTTTCCTCTCTTGGCATTATAGATAGAGTTAATTCTTTGGACAAGCTGGTTTAAAACAAAAACAAAACAAAAAAAGCAGAGAGAGTAAGGTAACTCTAACACCAGCTGCCCCTACTTCCATGAAGATGGACTATGAGCCCATTCTTTCCCTTACAGCATGCAAGAGCTTTCTGCACTGGTCCAGCTAGGTCCAGCATTGATCTTCCTACTGAAATGACCCCAATGGAGGCTTACCAGCCATGCTTGGTAGCTCTCCATCTACCCTGTGCCCCAGGAGTGGGCTCTTGCCCCAAGACAAGGACACTAAACTTAGCTCCCCAAAGGAAGGAACTGTGATCAAACTAGACAGGATGGGAGCTCCTGGGTCCCAAGAGTCATTGAACCAACTGAGACAAAGAGCTTCTCAGATATAAAAACAGGAACAAGGATTCTAGCCTTTCCTCTCTGGGCCATAACCTGGGGCCTGACAGGAAGAAGCTAAATTCTCAATATACCCGAGCATTGTTTGCAAGCTAAAAATACCATTTAGCTAAATCCTGCTGCTCTGGGCTGAGGATTGGACACATGGACACATGTGCAAATTATTGCTGAAAGCTCTTTGATTTCAAGACATAGGAAGAGCTGGACTGATTCTTTAGGTCCCTGAAAGGCCAAAGAGTTTATATGCAAAAGAACCCAAATTCATCTATGATACTTAGTAAAGGAGTCTCAGCTAGTCTTTTCTCTCCCCACACCCCCAACACCGGAGTACTGAGAAGCAGTTAGTGTAATCTTATTGATAAGGCAAGGGACCAGGGGAAGAAGGGGTGTGTGTGTGTCAGTCTATTCAAAGGGAACTGAGGAAGTAGCCCAGATTAGAGGAGGAAGGAAGGCCAGAGAAGAGTTGGTTGCCTGCCCACCCACCTGCCTAGTGCCTCGGGCTCAAAGTAGGGAGGATACCTTGGGAATTCGACGGGCCCTGCGGCTGGACAGCAGCTCACTTGTGGTGCTGAGGCTGTCCTCATTGAGGCTGGAGGGTGAAGCTGGCAGGCTCAGCTGAGCCAGCAGCATCATGTCATCATGGCTATGCCTCTTGGGTAATTGTGGCAAACGATGGCTCTTCCTTTCTGACCAGTTCCCACTGCGCAGGGACTGACTGCTGGGTTTCAGGGACAGCTGGCATAGGGGACAGGATATGAGAGAGTGGCTCATCACAATGTCTTGTCAGTATCCATCTGCTGGTATATGGGGATAGAAGCTAAAAGGCTGGCATCCTCAGCTCTCATCAGTTCTATGCTGGGGTTTCCTCTTTTTTTTTTTTTTTCCCCCAGAGCTGAGGACCCAACCCAGGGCCCTGGGCTTGCTAGGCAAGCGCTCTACTACTGAGCTAAATCCCCAACCCAGGGTTTCCTCTTTTAAGACCTTAGCTGTTCACTGGCCATGTTAAGGGCTAGATTAAATACTTGATTCCTCAAAGAAAGTTTCACTATTTCTGAGAGAAAAGAATAAAGCAAAGAATTTTGAGATCAATTATTAGTAGAAAGAGGAATTCTCCAGGCATTGTCTGAACTTTGAGACAAGGATTAGTGACTATGGAGGAGGGAGCCAGTCTTCCTACCTCTTCTGTCCTAAATCCTTTTGCTGGAAGAGGCCATGACTTACCTGCTAGCCTACTGTGCTATGGGATCCTGGAAGCCTGACTATGCTTACTTCCTACAGAGAACAGGGTTCTTGGATAGTGGCCACCAAAGTTGAGTAAGGCAGACCTCACATTCAAGGAGCTCCCTCTTACCATGCCACCCTGGATTGCCTCATTCTCTGGCCCTGTATATCCCCAATCAGCAGCTGATGTTCTTCAGTATAGAACACCTAACTGACTAATTGATAGCAGGACTTCTGGGAAAGCAGGTACTTCCTGAGGAATCCTGAGTCTTGTCTCACTCTGTCTCTCCTTACTTTTCAACAAATCCTCCTTCCTTTCCACAGCCAATATCTTCTCCAAGCCAATCAAGCTAGCAATACAAATCCAATGGAAGCCTATTTGAACAGAGTGCATCAAAAGCATAGATGCTTTATCAGAATCACCACATGATTTCAAAGCCAGAAGAAAACCCTTTATGTATTTTCTGCTCAACACTATAAACTATCCAGGTCCTTTCATCTGTCCAATTAAAGAGTTACTTGGGTAGGTCAGAGACAACTTGTTTCCCTACCTCCTGACTCACCCTGCTTCCTGGCACACTGGACAAGACCAGAATGAGCTTATCTAAAAGCTTCTTTAGGCCTTTCAGCTTTCTTCTCTCTTCTCAAACACATCTTTATTGTGTTGCTAATTTTTTTAAAGAGTTATTTATTTTATGTGTATGAGTGCTTTGCCTGCATGTATCTATGTATACCACATTTGCGCCTAGTATCTGTGGAGGTCAGAAGAGGGCATTAAATTCCCTGAAACTGGAGTTACAGA